>NW_027412593.1:5055066-5552566 GCF_025532065.1 Leptinotarsa decemlineata
CGATATCACAATGCCTATGACCTTGAAAACAAATATAATGATCCCAACTCTTACCAATGTGGTGACATATCAAAATTGATCAGTTGATCAAATCTAAATCACTACTATCACAAAATAAGTTATAGGTTGAGCACCAAAGTGGTGGCTTAACTAAAATGTTTCAACTAAACTAAGTTTTAGGATTCCTTTAGTAAGGTTAATCAACGAGTACATTATGCAACTGCAGAAGGTGTACGTAAATGAAGCTTTCAATCAACTTGTTTCTAAAGTTCGTAAAAAGCAATGCCCTACCCCCTTTTAAAAACTACAATATTTAATTTTCAGTACAACACAGTATATTATAAAGTGGGAATAAAATCTAGTGAACACAAAAAACTAATAAGAATAACTCAATATCTCGTCGAAAATTCTTGAAAATTGAGAATCAAAATATACCGAGAAGTCAAAAACTTTAGAAGGAACTATTCAAAAGACATTTTGAAACCGCACTGCTTGTGCCCCGTGAATGCGAAACGATAGCAAAACTGTTTTGCTTGTAAGATGCGGAAAGAGAATCCAGAGGCTGCCAGCTTTATGAAGGGATCAGTGTCAAGGCTATGAAGTCTCATCAAAAAGATCAAGCTCGACAATGAGCTGTAATAACCAAGGAGCATCACAGTAGATCTGAAAAGGTCGCAGTGAATCAGGTCATGGGCTAACTCCCCGACAATCTAATCTAATTCAAAAGACACTCTCCGAGGTCTGCAACATTCGTCTCGAAAATATGTTCACAGTTTCAGCTGATTAGCATGTTTACTTTGTTGGTGAGAGGCATTAGAAGTTAAAAGTATTTTGCGAGTTCGGCGGTTGCCAAGCGGTCCAGCATATCAACTACCGATGAAAATTATAGGAAAGTGAAGAAAATTGTTATGGAGATTCATCGAATTACCATTAGACAAGTTGCCGAAAATATCGGCATATCAGTTGGCTCATGCCTGCAAATTTTTTTCGGAAATTTAGGGCATGAAGCGTGTGGCAGCAAAGTTCATTCCAAAATTGCTGAATTTTGACCAAAAAAACCGTCGCATTAGCATCGCTCACGAATTTTTGAATGACGTCAACAGCGATCCATATTTGCATAACAGGTGACTGGTGACGAATCATGGGTATATGGTTATGACATCGAAACGAAATTCCAATCACTTCATTGAAAGATCCCGGGAGAGCCAAGACCAAAATAATCACGCCAAGTTCGATCAAATGTCAAGGTTTTTCTCACTGTTTCGTTCGATTACCGTGTCGTAGTGCATCGGGAGTTCTTGTCACATGGTAGTACGGTCATGCAATAAGGAGTATTATCTGGAAGTTATGCGCCGCTTGCCAGAAGCAATACGAAGAAAATATCAGTATTGAGAAAAAACAATTCATGCATCATGATAATGCACCTGCTCACTCGTCATTGCTTGTTAATAATATTTTGCCCACAAAAACACCGCAGTAATACCTCAGCCACCGGATTCACCAGATTTGGTCCCCTGAGACTTCTTTCTATTTCCAAGATCAAAGAGATGAATAGAAGGACGGCGTTTTGCGACGATTGAGAATATGAAAACCGAATCGCTGAAAGAGATCAAGGACATACCAAAAAGTGCATGTCAGAACTGCTCCGAAGATTGGAAAAAACTCTGGCACAAGTGTATTTTATTTGAAGGCGACCACTTTGAAAGGGACACAATAGAAATTGATGAATAAATAAATATTTTTTGAGAAAAATGAAAAGTCACCTTTTTTTAACAGACCTCGATGATTGTCATCATCGTATACACAATTTCTCATTCACATTCATAGCACTATATTCTAAAAATGGAAAATGTTTTCATTAAACAGTATTTACTTATATAAATTATATCAGATAACAAATACAGTGAGCGATATTGTAATACTGTTTTCAGCTTTTTGTGAATGTGCTCATATCATGATTTGGCTTCCAAGGAATCTCTTCTTTACGATACTTACGATATATAGAAAATGTCAATGAAAAGTTCGAATCTTTGAACATTCAATATTGCACATCGATGTTTCGGAATAAGACACTTGCCTTATTGCATCTTAAGCACCAATATGGATAACATCACAAGACAAATCATTCAGTTCATTAATAACATGACAATGAGTAATAATGTTCATTGGCCTATTTGATTTACTCCCAGACGTAGGAATCTTGTTTGAATTGAAATGGGTATATGAGAGGTTAATTTTTGGGAAAGAAAAATTTTGGCTTTCTACTTCTCCATGTTAATACAAAAATTCAGGGAAGAACCAAAGAAAAGAAGAAAGCAATTAATTCCAAAACGAACTCTTTATAAAAATGAGTAGATCGTGCAAAGAAGTAACTTACAGACACAAACTGGAAGAAAAAGCACTCTCGAAATAACGACTCGTATATAAACATTGAAATACAAAAAAATACAGTCGAAACAAATACATCTATTGAATCATACAAAAATACTATTTCTTATTTAGTTTGTGTTCCAAATGTTCCTTATGGAATTGAATAACATATCATTCACAAGATTCAAAAAGTAGGATGCCAAAACCTATCTTTCTCAAATATTAATCCTTCTTGAGAATATATCCCTTTCAATTTGAGTATTTTTCGTATTGTGCATAATGATGTCTCCGCAAATGGTTGTCTGATTCAAATAATATGGAAAAATCTTCAGTTGGTCCCATTAGGAAAATAACTTTTCATTTAATTGCTGGTTGAGGATGAAATTTACGTAATTTCACCCTTCAAGAAAGGAACTACTTTCTTCTATCAATTTCCCAATCGTATGATTCAAATAGCATTTTCAAGGAAAGAACTTCTAGGTGAATTTGGCTTTATGAAAACATGCCAGCATCGAATGAGGAAGTTGATAAGAGAAAAGTTATGGAAACGTTAGCTGATATCACCTTTGAACATAACGAGGAATTACTGAATTGTGTGTTTTTAAACAGTTTATTTTGTGAAAAAGACGGCTGAAAAGTTGCCCTTTTCTGAACTTTGAAGGGCCGTAACTTTGTAAATGAGGGAGAGCGCCGCTTTTTTCTTTCGAATTCGTAATCTACGCATCAAATACGTAAGTAAACTCAAACATTTTTTCAAAATCGCCGGGTGCCATCAAAACGAAAATTCACCTTTATTTCTGCCTCTCGTTCAAGATAGATTTTCTTCCAGCTCATCTTACTCTAGTTACACTTCCAGTTGTTTAAAGGAACTACTTTCTTTCATCAATTTCTCAATCGTATGATTCAAATAGCATTTTCAAGGAAAGAACTTCTAGGTGAACTTGGCTTGATGCGCCTCAATGGAAGCAAAAGCCATTAACATAGAGAGAGAGAGAGAGAGAGAGAGAGAGAGAGAGAGAGAGAGAGAGAGAGAGAGAGAGAGAGAGAGAGAGAGAGAGAGAAAGAGAGAGAGAGAAAGAGAGAGAGAGAAAGAGAGAGAGAGAAAGAGTGAAAGAGAGAGAACTTCTAGATGATTCAGTTATTTGTAGTTTTGTTTTAATTCGCTGAAGAGTGGAAGTAAAATTCAAAGGTCGAGGAAGAGTCCATGATTATTCATGACCAATTAGAATGACTTTCTGTTCTCTAACGAAAAGGAATGCAAAATGGTTATTGATTACTCTCAATTTTCTGTTTTTCCAATACATTCATTTTGAAGGTAGTTGCCACATTGAGAGAACTGCGGGAGTCAATTGTATATTTAAGGCTTAGGTCGCAGTACGGCTGAACCGCCGTAGATTTTAACTGCCTGCTTTTGTGATTGAAGGAAACTAATGGAAGCGGCTGCACTGACGGTTTTTCCCGCGACTGATTTTGAAACTGCGACACGTTACAGAATGGCGGGAGAAAACCGTGCCAAAATTTGTAGTTCATAGAACTCATATTGGGACGAACACATTTGACGCGGCAACCGCAAGGGGTTCTGTCATTGTTCGGCACACCACCGTCATGAAGAGTCGCCGCTCTTCTGGTGAAATACATAAGCGAAATATTGTATCATGTAGGTAATGTGTGGACGTACAATTCGCAACATTTTATCGAAACTGGCTACTGACATCCGATAGTAGTTGAAAAATTTCTCAAGATGTTTTCTTAAATCTTGATACCTTTTATAAAAGAAACCTTTCTTGAATCTTCGGTTAGTCAGTGGATGGACCCAATACGTCCGAAATTTTTTATGACGTTTTCTCTTTCTGCTTCTTAGTATTAGAGCAGCAATACATACAGTCTCTTGGAATCCATGTTCAAACTGGAAATCGTAGCCAGTTTCGCGGTTTTTAACCCATTAAGCGCCGTTGATGCGAAAATGTAACGTTGTATTATTTTTTTTTACAAAAGCAAGTACCTACCAATATTCTCATTTTTATTTCATGTTTGCAAAAGATTATTGATGACTCATTATTTTTCTGCGGAATCACATCAGGTTTTTCTTTTCTTCATACAACTTTCCTTGCGTAATTTCATTATTCAGTCATCCTATTCAAGATCATCCTGTAACTTGAGGATAGCAAAACATTTCATCTCGTTATTTGGCATTTTACGAAGAAAATATAGTTCTCGGGGAGTGATAATGAAAAATCCCGATATATTTGTATCCAAAAAAAATACAGTCTTTGAAAAATTATGTTGCGTTTTAGTATCATCGGCGTGAAATGCTAGCAATGGAAATTTCGTAGTTGGGGACTGCAATTTTTTTTAGTGTACTCACGTATTTTGATGCGTATATTACGAATTCGAAAGAAAAAAGCGGCGCTCTCCCTTATTTACAAAGTTACGGCCCTTCAAAGTTCAGAAAAGGGCAACTTTTCAGCCGTCTTTTTCACAAAATAAACTATTTAAAAACACTAGCATCTGCTCACTAGGTCACCTTCATACCTTATTCCTCCTTCTTTGACACTTTTCACTTCAATAATGAATAGTTTTCTTATAAAAAACTCAATTTAAAAACGGATGCTTCTCCTGGTGACATTCTTCTATTTTTAGGTTAGTTACTAGCGACATTTCAGAAAAAAGCGGTTGGTATTTGCCGCCGCCTACTATTTCAAATTCGTAATACACCACCAAAAACCAATTTCCGATCTAAAGAATGAAGGTAAAAAATATTTGAATTACTTTAGGAATATGGACTGCATCAGTCGTACCAACCATGCCATTAACCTTAAAAACGTAAAATACAGAGATATGTAACCCAAAGCAGCTCCGTACATTTTTTAACATTTTTATTGGAAAAATGTTGATTATTGAATTGAAAAATGTCAAAGAAGGAGGAATGAGGTATAAAGGTGACCTAGTGAGTAAATGCTTTTGTTTTTGAATATTTCATTTTGTGAAAAAGAAGGCTGGAAAGTTGCCCTTTTTTGAACTTTGGAGGGCTGTAACTTTGTAAATAAGGGAAAGCGCCGCTTTTTTTTTTCGTATTCGTAATCTACGCATCAAAATACGTGAGTACACTCAAAATTTTTTTCAAAATCGCCGGGTGCCCTCAAACGAAAAAATTACCAGTTTTTTAACCAATTATCGGATTATCAGGAGATCTTCCATTGAACAACCTTGCCGCATCATGGAAATTGAGGCCAGCCTCGGCTCGAACAAGTATTGCTTCTGTTTTTTCCTCTAAAGATCTGATGCGAATCATTTTAGAAAATTAAATTGGTATGCAATGAAGCGTATTCTTAGCATCAATAGTGACAGCCGTCAAGTTTACACAATACTCTATGTTACTAGGGTAATATGATGTGGATTCTTATCTACATAACACAATGGCTGTAAAGTTCCGGGCTAAGAAAGGAAACGCGTTATTTTTTGTTCAAAATTGGCTTTACTCATCAACGTGATCTCCATCAAGAGCCACACAATCATTCCAGCGCCGCTCTAACATTTCAATACCACTTTTGTAGAACGATTTATCTTCTGCTTCAAAATAGAAGGTCTATCTTGTTTAAGCTATAACCCCTTCAATCTAGCGAAATTTCTTACCGATGGGCATTTGTTCCCACATAGCAATAGATATTCCAGGTATATTTCATGAATATACATTTAAGGATATTGTATTATGCTATGAATATGCCATGGATATATATATCTTCTGGAGAATATTCCCTGGAAGTGCTCCTGGCGAACCTTTGATATATTTTAAGAATATTCCTTGGGAATATTCTTGGAATATCTTATAATATTCTTAGAATATCTAAGGTATATTCTATTAAGAATATTCCAGGAATAGAACCCGAGGAATATTCATAAAATATTCAGGATATTCTTAGTTTATTGTAGGAATATACAATAGAGAAACACCATAGAATATTCTTTAAATATATTTTATGAATATTCTAGGAATATTTGGAATATTCCAAGAATGTGACGAGTAACCGCTATTAGGCATGTATATATTGCATTTTGATACAAGCTTCACATAAGTAATAAAACACATAATATTCATAAAACAAATATATTTTAAAAACAATATACACTGAAATATTTGACGTTTCAACCAATATTAAAAATAAAAAATCTAATTCAAAATATTTATTCACTAAATAAAAATTCCTGAATACTGTCATATTACAAATATTAGAAATGTATTCAAATTAGGATGTTCCTACTCTCAAATAAATGTATACTAAAAATATACTAAAATAACAACTCTGTGAATTCATCAGCACTAATTAAAAAATAATAAATATATCATTTCATTGAAAAAGAAAAAGTGTATTACATCAAGAAACAGGTTAAGTTGGGTTTCTCACTTAGAAAAATAAACCCACAAATGAAGTATTTAAAATGAGTGGTATGATGGGTTCTTCAATGAATTTCACTTACTTAAAGTTATTCAAACTTTGCTCACCAGAATAGTTTTCCTTATATTTGTCCAACAATGCATCAGCCAGTGTTTCAATAGTAATACCTGGAACAAAATGTACATTAACGTTCATTATCACTATATGAGAGTGGCACAATAAAACTGGAATAAAAATCAAATAGATATTTTTCGCATAGGTTACTCATGAACATTTACAACATTTATAACTTGGAGAGCAACTTGCATTGTCTTGTTGAAAAGTAATCATTACGTTTTCAGTTGCTTGGCGCACCTGCCTGTACCAGGTATCACTCTGTTTCCTTTTGGGCAAATTGATACTATCTTGAAAACGAGTGATAAAAATTATGAGAACAAATGATACAAAAGAATGTGTCATTCACTTACTTTTCTCTATTGAAGATACACAACTGAAATCACTCTAGTTCAAACATGTACTTAGTCAAACCAACAAATCCCACACACCAACTCTCCTCGAACCTAAAATGAGGTATAGTAGGTTAATCACCATGACTTTACTATCGATACTATTGCATTTTACTTACTTTTCTTGAAGACTGAATAGATGCAACTCTCCTGTTTGAAGATCCAAAATCAAACTATTCGCTGTACTGCAAATTGGACAACCCCAAATTATAAATGGTATACTGAACGTGACAGAATTATACTTTGATAATAACACCAACACACCATACATTACACACGTGAACCTGCCACGTCAACCGCCATGTTGAATCAAATGTCGAATTTAACGCAAACGCAAATGTACCATGCATTAAGGGACAGCCGCTTTCACAGAGCTTATTCGACTGTCGCGCGCTACACTTCAATTGACCAATGAGAAACGTTTACTCCAATTATTCACTTTCCCATTTCTCTGTTTCCAGGATTTTTCGCTTTGTAATTAAATAATTTCAAATACAAAAAGACAAATAGGATGAGAATTAACCAATTTATTGATGCAATTGGTTCATTTATTGGTCCAATCAAATTTTTTTGTCGTTTCCAACAGTTGCTGTTGGAGCAATTCATCCAGAATCTTTGCGTTGAGTTCAAAAACTGGTTAACACTATCAGGGTTATATACATTAGGTTATGCATTCGATTAAGATCTTCAAATATTTTTGTTTTTAATAATATTGAATTATTTGAATACGTTATTATAAAATAATTCAAAATTCCATTGTATAGAATATTCCAAAATATACCGTGGGGATATATTCTAAGAATATACCATATGGTATATTCGATCGACAATATTCTTAGAATATTCAAGGGAGAATAATCCATTTATAGACATTCTATGCACATTCTTTCGGGAATAATCCTGTCATATTCATTCAAGCATATTCTATGAATATTCTAAAGGCATGTATATATTCCAAGAATATTCTATGAATATTTGGAATATATACGTTCGTTTTATGATATACAGGGAATATTCCATGAATATCTAGTGCTGTGTGGGTTTTGGGGTCTGCGAACCTCCAGAAGTCGCTTGATGGAACACACTTTTTCCTTCGCCATATGTGGTCGTTTCTTTACAATTTTGCTTTCTAAACGCTCCGCTGTTGATGTTATTTTCCTTTTCAAGATAATCGATGGAGATTACACCACGCACATCCCAAAATACCGAAGCCATAACCTTTTCAGACAATTTTTGTGCTTTCGGGCGCTTTGGAATAAGTTCACCAGTTACTATCCACTCAGATGACGATCGTTTTGATTTCGGAGTTAAGTGATGGATCCATGTTTCATTCATTGTCACATATCGACGCAAAAATTCCTGTTTGTGATGTTTGAACATGGCCAACACTGCTCAAAATCATCAAGGCGTTCTTATTTTTGGTCAACAGCTCGCGCGGCACCCACTTTGAACAGAGCTTTCTCATAATCAAATTCTCATGCAGTATAAAGTCAACATGGTTTTTTGATATCTTCACAATGTCAGCTAACTCACGCAATTTCACTTTTCGATCATTCAAAACGATTTTGTGGACTTCTTTCATATTTTCTGATGTTATTGCCTCATTTGGACGTCCACTGCGTTCTGCAACATCGGTGTCTCTACGACCACGTTTGAAGTCAGCAAACAAGCGTTTAATTTTTTTTTCTGGTGGAGCGGAGTCCTTATAACACTTTTCAAGGCATTGCTTAGCTTGAGCGGTATTATTTTGATCCATTGTTTTAAAAATAACAAAAGTAGTGTCACTATTAGCACAATAACTCACTAACTTATGGGTAGAATATCATGAAGTTTCAACAGCTTTCTTTTGAAGGTTAGTACTTACTGAAAAAGCGGTGAATCCCATCTATGTGTTAGGCTCGAGACTTTTCAGCCTATGAAGTATAGATAGGCTGAAACGTTCGTAGACCAACATGCAGATAGCGCTGTGATTTTTAGTTAGACCTAATCTTCAAAAGACACGTGTACAAATTTGACAGATGTCTATTAATTTGTAGGATACAACATTTTCAGTGAAGCAACAAGAAAACATCAAGAAAGTCCGGAACATAATTTTGGATGACCGCGAAGTAAAGTTGATCTAGATAACTGAGGCTATAAAGATATCAAAGGAACGTATTGAACATATTGTTGTGAATCATGCCCTGCAGAAAGTAACGCCGGTCGCCGCTGGTAGCCATAATTCAATTGTGACGTGACCAAGATCACACGTAACTCGACGGCCGTTCCAGACGTGGCGTTGCATCGAGAATTATGCTCCCGATGTTTCGCGACTGTTCGATGTTTGCGCTTCTTCGATAAAATTCCGAAGAATTTTCCAGCGCTTTCGATTGACGAAGTGCCGTCCACTTGCCGTCCAGTGCCGTCCACTTGCCTACAGTCAAGTGGAAGTCACAGTGCGGTACGCGGAGGGATCTAATAAGACGATAGACACTTGAATAATAGTTGAAGTTTAAATTAAAGTGTTTTGTTATATTAAAAGTGAAATAAAATTGAGTTTGATTATTGTTCAGTGTAATCTACCTCGTCACCAGAAGAAATTGATCTGGAAGATTGTGATCCACCCATAAAAAAGAAAGAAGAATCCACCTCAAATGAGGAAAGAGAAAAGTCAAGAACAACCAAGAAGCAAAGTGAACAGAAAACCAATCCACAAGAAAACTCAGTTACAGGAAAGTCTAGTAGATTCACAGGGGTCAGAGAAAGTAGCAAATGAAGAATTTTGTTTACATCTGAGGTAGCATTACTCACTTTACTAGCACATTGTTGCTGTTTTATCACTTATGTGATGTCACTCATGACAAACTCTTTTATAGAGAATTTCAATCTGTGAGTCAATGTATTGCTTCATTGGTAAAGGCTCCATATATTCGTAATTTCGATTTGAAGCAAATAGAGACTTATGTTTTAGATGGTGTGAGCGAATTGAACGAAATTCATAGTAAAAATAGTTCGAATAAAAATTTCAAGATAATACACAACAATATTCGAAGCAATGCAAAAAATATAGATGAATTTGAAATTTTTCTGAAGCAGTTTCAGTCATCATTCGATTGCATTGTTCTCACAGAAACTCGCTATGTAGAAGATGTAGGAATGTATAATATTGATGGTTATATCACACTCTATAATGGAGGAAAGCTGAACCAAAATGATGGAGTCGTTATTTTTGTCAAATCAGATATTTATCATACTCATAAAATTATTGAACTAAATGGCTATTTTACGATTAAACTCAAACTTTCCATTGATAACGAATATGTGATCATTCATGCCATATACAGGTCCCCAGCTACTGATATAACTGATTTCGTAGAAAACCTCAAATCTTATCTAGTAAATGATAATGATGATCGGTACCAATACAAGTTGATTGTAGGTGATATTAATATTAATATTCTTGAAAATACTGACCAGTCAAACAATTACTTGCATATCTTAGGTGAACACGGTTATTTATCGGCTATTAATGCATATACGAGAGTACAAGTAAACACGAGATCATTTATCGATCATATATTTATGAACAGCAGAACGGATGATATAGGCACTATACTACCAATAAATTTTCGTACAGATATTACAGATCATTTTACCACTATGATTCAAATAGTTTTGTAAAATGAAAAACAAATCAAATATGAACCTTGAAATGTATCTCTCAAATAAATTATAAACAACTCAAAAGTGAATTATCTCGGGCCTGCTCGGATGAATTATATGCTTCGATGGATGTGGGAACTGCAACAAAAATTTTTGCCAATATAGTTCAGTCATATATTAGTAAATGTGAAAAAAAATCAAAATAAAAAGTAGTGAGAGAAAAAGAAAATTATGGATGACAAATTCACTAATGAAATCTGTAAATAAAAAAAATAAATTGTACACTGAATTACTGAGAAATCCTGAAAACCTGCAATTACAGCGAGAATATAAAAAATATAAAAATACTCTTTGCAAACTTTTGAAAGACACCAAAAATAATTTTTACAAGTCGCAAATGAATTCAAACAGAAACGATGCAAAAACCTATGGTCCAGTGTGAATAATATATTTGGTGAAAAAACATCTAAAGTGATAAATCAAATAAAAGATGACGAAGACAATGTCATCAATGATGAAAAAGAAATGGCGAATTATTTTAATGAAACATATGTTAATCTAGGAAAATCATTGGCAAAGAAAATTTTGAGAAAAAATTCAAATCCAATGAGAGAAAACTCAATAAATAATTCAATTTTCCTGAGTCCAACATCAGAAGATGAAGTCACAAGAATTATATACGATCTCAAAAACCGGAAGTCGTGGTATAGATAATATTAAAACTGAAACTCTCAAGGAGATTGCGAGTCGGATAGCTAGTCCTCTTACTTATATTATTAATAAATGCATTGAAACTGATGAATTAAAAAAATCTGTCATATGTTCTATATTCAAAAACGGGGACCCAACGGAAGCTACCGATTTCTCTCATTACGAACTTCAGTAAGATCTTTGAGAAAATTATAAAAATCAGGTTATCCAATTATCTGGATGAATATAAACTTCTATCTGATAGGCAGTACGGTTTCAAAGAGGGCAAATCAACGGAAGATGCCATTATTGAGCTGACAAATCATATTTATGGAGCCTTAGATGAAAGTAGACCATGTCTTTTCATTTTCGTAGACCTTGCAAAGGCTTTTGATACCGTGAGCCACACCATTTTAATATTTACACTGAAAAAAATTGGGATAAGAGACAATTGTCTACTGTTATTCGAAAACTACCTTGTGAATCGAACACAATGTGTCAGAATAAATGAAACACATAGTGATTTCACAAGAATTGAATATGGTGTGCCTCAGGGTAGCGTGTTGGGGCCGATACTATTTTCAATATACATAAACAGCTTATTTTCCATTCAGAGCAAAGCAAAAATAATCAGCTTCGCAGAAGATACTGCAATATTTTATAAGGGCGAGTTATGGCCTACTTTGAAAGAAGATGTAGAATCAGATTTTTCCCTAATCAAATCGTTCTTTGACAACAAGCTTCTAACTATCAACATAGATAAAACTTATTTCTTACTTTTTCTAATTACGAAACAACAATACCCAAATTGGATTCTCTATCTCTCGAAAACAATACACGAATAATAATATCTTGGAATAGAAATGGGACTATCACATCAATTTCCTCCTGAAAAAACTTCGATTTGTTCTTTATAAATTCCGACAGTTGAATGATATTCTTGACCTGAAACAAAAAAAGATAATTTATCACAGTCTTGTGGAAAGTCACATCACTTATGGTCTACTCGGATGGGGAGGTATGTCTAAAAGTTACATCCATTCTCTTGAAGTCATTCAGAAACGATTTCTAAAACTGATGCTATCTAAGAGCTTGATATATCCAAGTGATACACTTTATAAAGAATCGGGACTACTAGATGTGAGACAATTGTATTACAGAAACTGTAACATAAGACAACATAAACACAAGAATCAGTAAGTCACACTTACCCATGACTATAGTACTAGGCATCGTAACCAGTTCCAATGTCCTCGTGTGCATAAATTGGTGGGCCAGAAATGTCGTCAATACTTGGATCCAAAACTATACAACAGCTTACCGTCGAATATTCAACGGATACATAATATCAACCTTCAAAAGTAAACTAGTCAGATTTATAAAGTACTTACCTAGATCCAATAACACAAACTTGGCCCTTTCTGCATTCTACTCATTACATGTATATTATTGTATTTTATATATTTCATGGGAAAGAAAGTTTTTGGCTTTCTACTACTCCATCTGATACAAAAAAAAGGATGAGAGAATCTTCCAAAGAAAGGAAGGAAGTAATCAATTTGAAAATAAGTAACTATATACATGGATGTGTAGATCATGCAAAGAAGTAAGTTTCAGACACAAACTGAAAGAAAGTCCTCCTGAAACAGCTACTTTCATATAAACATTGAATTACACGAAAGAAAAAAATTCTTTCGAAACAAATACTTCTACATGAACACTGAATTATACAGAAGATACTTTTCTCTATTCAGTTTGTATATCGAACATTTGTTGAGGAATAAGAATCAGATATTATTCACATGAGTTCTACTTTGAGTGAATGGTAGTAAATTGTACTCACATGGAACACTGTCACTCTAACTGGTATACACCGTGTTTCGCCTTAAGACACTTGCCCTAAGGCTCTTCAGTACCAAATTGGATCACATTATAGAAAATACACACACTTCATTCATGAATTACGATTTTGAATTTTCAAATTGATTACTTCCTTCCTTTCTTTGGAAGATTCTCTCATCCTTTTTTTTGTATCAGATGAAGTAGTAGAAAGCCAAAAACTTTCTTTCCCAAAAATTAATCACTCCTAAAAATATAACCCATTCAAATATATTTCATATTATTAATTTGGTCGATATTTGTATCTCCCTAGTTTATCAATAGCTATATATAATGTGTAAAACTTTAATATTCGTTATCTTCACAAACAAGTTTGAACTTCCGTGTTCTGTCTGTATGTGGTTGTTGGTGTCTTAATTTTTTTGTAACGTTTGAATTTGTCTATCAATGCGGGAATGTATGATATTGATATTTTATTATACATATTTTTTTTCACGTGAGTAATTGTGATTGTGTTATATGTAACATTATTTTATTTTTTTTATTTGTTAATTTAACCACACACAGGGTTAAACCCTCAGTGGATTTGCAATTTATTCATCATTACCTTCAAGATGTTAATTCTATTTTGTATGCAACATGGATGAATGAATATTACTATTATTATTATTATTATTATTTTTTCACCGCTGTGCGCTGGTCAGGCCCTATCCCCCGAAGCCCCGATATATTCGGGAGGGGGCGCCAGCATTATCAACCAATGACCACTCCCCACACCGTGGGGTAAGTGATCATTGGGTCCGAGACTCATATGCCCTGAGCAAGCGCATTGAGCCAAGAATGACAACCTTCTGCATCTATGCGGCTATGATTTCTGCCTTCGTACGGCAAGCCGGTATGATTTTAAGATTCGAGAGTAGAGAGGACATCATTCCACCAAGGACTCCAATAATCCGAACAATCATCTTAACAGAGTGATCTGGATAGAGTCTGCGGAGTTCGAAGAAAAAATCTAGATATTTTATCTGGCTTATTAGGCTTATTAGCTTGTATGAGCCTCAGGCTTATTAGCTTGTATGAGCCTGAGGGTAGGGAACGAATAATTCCAATAAATTATTATTTTTATTTTTTCACCGTAGTGTGCGCTGGTCAGGCCCTATCCTCCGAATATAGGATAGGGCCTGAACGAGAAGTGCCGAATTTATTGGAACTATTCGTTCCGCACCCTCAGGCTCATGCAAGCTAATGAGCCTGATGTGGTCCTTCTCGACCACCAGAGCAAATCGATATTTGTCGTGGAGTTTTCAGCTCCTGGCGAGATGAATATCGTCAGAAAAGAGGAGGAAAAACGGATAAAATATCGAGATTTTCTCTTCAAACTCCGCAGACTCTATTCAGATCACTCTGTCAAGATGGTTAATAACAATAATACGTTTATTATTTACCAAAAAATTCACAACCAATATTGAGTTTCAATAAAAAAAAACTAGGTAAATAAAAGGTGAGAGTTCAGTTTTCTCTCAACACCAGGAAGAGAGAAACTGGTCTTCCACTCAGACCCTTTCTACAAACTAAACTTAAAACTAAAATATACCTACTGACTAGTACCAGTAAACAAGAAGAAGAAGAAGACTAGAGAAAAGCAAGAGAAAAAAAAAGACAAAAGAGAGAAAGAGAAAAGATAGGAAAGATAGGAACCCTTTTTATAATTTATTTTCACTTGTGAGGGCAGTGATTCCTTTAGGTCATAAAACCGCCAGCTTGCATGACGACGCTGCGAGAATTTTAGTTTTTTGCTCTGAGTTAGAAGATATTTTCGATTATATTTCATTTTTGCAGTTCACGCAAACATACGACCTACTGTAGTCGGTTATCTTATTTATTCATGTAACTAGCAATACTATGTGAAAAACTACGTTTGAAAATTTCCTTTCTATGTCGAGGAATGGTGATAAAAAAGTTTGTCGAGTATTTCTATCATGTATGTCTTTTCTATATATGACTTTATCATGGAGATAGATGGGTTGTTTGTATTTCAAAAGTTTGTAGAAGTAGCAAAGAATATGTAATTTACGCCTGTTGGACATATTGAACCGTTCAATTTCTTTAATTTTACGGGAAATCCTCTGCCTGATTTTTATGCCAAAAATAAGTCTCAAACAGCAGTTCTGGATTTTCTGGATACGCTGACTATCCATACCATCTAAACATGGCCCATATACAATATACAATCACAATAGTTGAATTGGGAAAGCACTAATGAATCACACAGCATTTTTTTTACATCTTGGCTTAAATAGTGTCTATGTGGGTAAATCATCTTCAAGCTAGTGTAACTTCTTTTCAACATAATATTAACCTGTTCTTTGAATCTCAATTTTTGATCTAGTATCAAAACCAAGTTCTTTGCACTCTCACTAAAAGGTATTGAGTCATTTCCCATTCTCAGTATAATATTATGAGATATATCATTCCTGACATTGTCATTGCAGAACAAAATAGCACATGACTTTTGAGGATTTATTTTGAGTAGATGTTTCAATCAAAATCAATCAAATCAAATATTTATTGATCCATTGAAAGAGCTTAAAAAAAGCAATTGGACAAGTCAGTACATATGAAATACAGATATAAAATATAAGTATATAATATACACATTCATAAATAACAACAGATACTAAAACAATCCGCAATCAATGCAGATAAGAAAAAAATTCATCGATTGTATAGGGGCTAATTTCAGAAAGTAGTTGTTTTATTTTATATTTGAATACTTGCTCCTTGGTTATAATTTTGAAAAACTCCGGAAGTGCATTATATAATCTCAGTCCCAAAATCTCAAACGAGTTTAGACGTAAAGATAAACGTGTTTTTGGTATGTGAAAATGATTTCTGATGCGTGTATTATATTCATGAAAAGATTGGTTTTGTTTAAAATCCTCTTTATTTTTATGAATATACAACAAAAGTTCCAGAATGTAAAGACCAGATAGGGGCAAAATTTTCAATTTTTTAAATAATGTTCTACATGATGAAGTTCGTGATGCGTTTGCAATGGTTCTAATAATTCTCTTTTGAGTTATAAAAACATTGTGCGCAGATGAAGAATTTCCCCAAACAATAATCCCATAGTTAATTCTTGATTGTATCTGACCGTGGTAATATAAGAGTAGACCAGATTTGTCTAGAATTCTTTTCAGGTTTCTCAACAGATAACACTGCTTATTAAGTATTTTGATGAGATTGTCGCAGTGCTGACGGAAATTGAGATTGCTGTCTAGAAAAATCCCTAAGAATTTCATGCTATCAACTCTCTCTATCTCAGCACCGGATATTTCAATATTGATGTCTACCGTGTTAATATTTTGGGCAGTATGAAAAGCTACTGCTTTCGTTTTGAAGGCATTCAAAAATAGTGAATTTTCACTAAACCAATTTTGCAAGCTATCAAGATCAGAATTTATATTTTGTTGCAGTTCAGGCAAATCTTTTGATTTAAATAGGAGAGAAGAATCATCAGCATACAAACAAGTGAGTGACTTTTGCAAAGCAGATGGCAACTCATTGATATAAAGAATAAAAAGAATTGGCCCCAAAACTGATCCTTGGGGAACTCCTATGTCATTATTTAACTGATCGGAAAAAAAAGTTTCGTCATAATTCTCATTCGAATATTGTATTTTGACAGCCTGGGTGCGATTTGAAAGATATGATACGAACCATTCATGCTGAATACCTCTAATACCCGTTTTGTACAGTTTGTCCAGGAGATTTTCGTGTTGTACGCAGTCAAAAGCACGGCTGGGATTTTCGTGGGATTTTCGCCTGCTTCAACAGCCTGTAGAAGATTCGAATAAAAAGAAATTATTGCCGTTGTAGTGGAATGATTCGATCGAAATCCGTGTTGGTTATATTCAGAAATTTATGTAGAAATTCCAACATTATGTATTCGAATACTTTTGAGAGTGCTGAGGAGACAGCAATAGGACGATAATTCTCCAAATTATGAGAGTTTCCTTTTTTCAGGATTGGAGAAACTATAGAATGTTTCAGCCGCGAAGGAAACTGTCCTTGCTGAAGAGATATGTTCATAATGTGAGTTAGGGGCGCCATGATGTAGGGTGCAATCCTTTTGAGTATATGTCCAGAGATGCCATCTGGTCCACACGAATGTTTATTTTTGATTTTGTCCCTGATAACCTTCAGTATATCATCTTCACTGACATATGTAGTGAACATACTATTCTCAATATTCGGTATCAAATTAGTCCTCAAAGGGTTATTTGTAGTTTTATTTATTTTGTCAACAATATCATGTGGAGTATTCACGAAAAAGTCATTGAACATATTTGCGATATCGAGTGGATCTTCTACAAGACCATCATTAGTATCTTTAGTTATATTACTTTTCTTTGTGGTTTTTCCTGATAACTCGTTAACAACAGACCACGTGTTCTTATTTACGTTACCTGAAGAGTAAATTTTGCTTTGATAATAAAGACTTTTATTTTTCCTTACCAGAGTTTTATGTTGACTTTTTTGTGTTTGGTAGAGTTCTTTCAAGGTAGGATTAGTCTTCATCTGCTGATAAAGTTCTTTAAGGTTTTTACTTGACATTTTGATTTCAGTGTTAACCCATTCAGTTCCAGGTTTTTGATTTTGATGTTTTCTGATAGGTTTTATTGGGCATTCACAATTAAAATAAAATAACAGAGTATCATGAAAACTGTTGAACTTATCGTCTAGAGTATCTAGTTGATACATTTCTGGCCAGCTCTCTTTTTCTAAAGCATTTGACAAATTTCTAATATTAGTGTCATTTATTATTCTCCTATGAATATATGAAGATCTTCCATCAGTTCGATGTTGTTGCTTGGAAAAGAAGACAGTTTGGTGTGAAGACATATAGTTTTCGAGTACAGTCCATTCATTATTCTCAGGTAGGTTCGTATAAATTTGATCGAGCGTTGTTTGACAAGTCTGGCTGACTCTAGTAGGCTTGGTTATTCTGGGACTGAGACCATATGATATCAACAATTGTGTAAAGTGATTTAAGTTGGTATTACTCATGGAATGGGAGTTGAAATCACCATTTAATATTATGACTGTTTTAGGAGTAAATATTTTGTCAATAATTAATGAGATTTTTTCAAAAAATGTTTCGAAGTTTCCTGATGGAGAGCGGTAACAGGTCAGGATGAGAATATTAGTATTATTATTTTTTCATAGGATACCACAAATTTCAATGTTTTTTTCAATGCAGTACTCTTGTAAATTCAACGGAGTTACATCTAAGTCGGCCTGAGACCATATACCAACTCCACCTCCTATACAATTTATTCTGTGATACGAGTTAGAAAGAGTAAAATCGGTAAAATTAAAAGAGTTTACAAAGCTTTCAGACCACCAGGTCTCTGTCAAACAGATAAATATAAGTTTATATTTGTCGGTTAGATATTCAGCACTGATATAGTCGAGTTTGTCATAATTCAAACATTCTGCATTCAGCAGCAATAGGTCGGCTTGCTTTGGTACTTCACCTAAGTTTGAAGGGTGTTCACGGACCTCCGAAAGTTTAAAAAACGTTGGACGTATGCTCCTTTGGGCCATTTAGTTGAATCCATTGCAAGATCAAAATGGGATTCATAAATTGAGACTTTGAAAGAAGCGTAGATATCTGGATGTTTGGAAATTAGAGTCTCAGTTTTAACTTCAGAGAAATGTGGAATTAAAGATTGTGTCAGCTCCTCCGCAGTCATCGAGGGATCAACCCGGTATACATGTAGACAAGCCATTTTTTGAATGCCTTTCAGTTCCTTACCATTGACTTTGATGGAACTATTATCTCCAACAATCAGTTTCCTTTTTAGTTTTGCCTTTTTAACTAATTTCCAGTCACTGTTGTTGGCCTCCATTTTATTCGCCAAATTGATAATCTCTTCACATTTTTGTTGCGTGGCCAGGTGCAACAAAGGTTGTGAAACATGTTTTTCGGTATAATTTGGATTGTTAGAAGTATTTGAACACCCGGCAACGCTGTTGAGAGGATTCAGATTCACAGGTCTGGACACATCCACTTTATTTGAATAGTTTTTTCCCGTGTCTTGCTTTTTGTTGGTGTCTCCAATACCTTTAACTGGTGAGGTATTCGTCTTATCTTTTAATAGAACAATTTGTTCGCGCATCAAATCTATTTTGTCGCGAAGTTCTTGTATAATTTCATTTTTTGTTTCACAATATAATTAAAAATATTAAGATCGACTACCTTACTTTCGCCTGCTAGGATTTCCATCGTATCAAAAAACGCTTGGTCGTTATCACCGCTAACTTTTTCGGAAGGACAACATATTACTATGTCTTCGTTGAGAAATTTGACATTGGTATTTCTCGCACAGCTTGTATGGAAGTTGTTTTCACATAGGGTGCACTTTACACCTTTAACTAGGTTTTTTTTACACTTATTACAGGATTTGTTTTTCGGAGCACTTTCACATACATTTGCACGGTTCGCTGCCATGTTGCCATGTTTATCACATATGTCTTCTAAAGATTGTGAGTCAATATTTATTTCTCTGTTAGTTTGCATGACATTATCTGGTTCAAAGGTTTCATATATCTGTGTGTCATCAGCGTACATGTGCTAGTTACACTGCTGCAAAGCCTCATGAAATGTTGCAGTAAATAAGGTGAACAGAAGTGGACCCAAAATACTACCCTGAGGAACCCCGCATGATACATGAGCAAAATTAGAAGTTTTATCATTCAGAGTAACACGTTGAAGTCTATTTGATAAATATGAAGTAATAAGTTTGCAAGCATTTTGGCCAAACTTTAAGTAGTGAAGTTTAGATAGGAGAATTCTGTGGTTTATCAAATCAAATGCTTTCGAGAAGTCAAGTAGGATGAGTACAGTTGCTTCATTTTCATCAATACCTTTGATAATGTCATCCGTTATATTTGCAAGTGCACTCACACAACTGTAACCAGGTCTGAACCCCGATTGCTTTTGAGGTAGAATTTTAGACTGTCTAACAAAGATTCGTATTTGTATTTCTATAACTTTTTCTAGAACTTTGGACAGAGTAGGAAGAATACTGATTGATCTGAGGTGATTGAAGTCTTTTGGTTGGTTCACCTTCGGTAAGGCAACTATGTTGGCCATTTTCCAGGCAGAGGGAAAATAAGACTTGAAAATACATTCATTTATTATATGTGTTATATATGGAATTATAGTAGGGCAGCAAAAGTGTAAAAATGTGATATTGACACGATCAGTACCAAAAGCTTTAGAGCTGATATTGTAAATCACATTCGAAACCGTTATTTCGCTAATATATTCGAAAGAGAAGTAGCCATTGATGCCATTACTTAAGTTTTCAAAATAGAAATCAATTAAATTTTCATTGGGTTTCAACATGTTTTTCAAAATATTCGTAAAATGATTCTTCAGTTGGTTAACGTCGCTGAGATGCTTTAGTATTTCCCTATTTTTATTTTTGCAGATGTTTACTTCATTCCATTTTTCCTTTGACGAACAATTTTCAAATATAAATTTCAAAAATGCTTTTTTTCAGATTTTATTGCGCAAGTAATATAATTCCTCAATTGTTTGTAGTAGTCCCAGTGATGGGTTTGTTTAGTGCATTTGAATTTTTTTTTGCCTTATCTCTTAGTTGTTGCATATATTTTATATTATCAGTTATTCAGGGAGAGTATTTATAATTTTATCTTTGTCGTACTTTTCTAATAGGTGCATGTACTTCGAATAAAAGTAAGATTTGTTCTGTGAAAAACTGCACTTTATCATCAATGTTATCGATTTCGAAGATTGATTGCCATGGAATTGCTTCCAAATCTTTATGGAGATGTTCTCGGGTTATATTTTCCAAGTCTCTGAATAAAAAAATTTGAAGGGTGCAGAGAAGGAGTCGCTTTTTATTATTCCATACGTCTGTAGATGATCTGATATTCCCCAATCATTTACCCCTGATTCAGAGATTGTAATATTGTTACTAACAAATATCATGTCTATCAATGATATTGAGTTTTTTGTTATTCTAGTTGGGTTGTTAATGATTTGTTTCAAGCGAAAAGTTTTACACAATGATAATAGTTGTGAAGAACGATTACAGTTTATATCGAGAATATTGATATTGAAATCTCCTAAACATATTATTTTATCGAACTCAGTGAACATGTTGGCCATAACGTCCTCGAAGCTATGAAAAAAAGAATCTATATTAGAGTGAGGCGGTCTGTAGATAAGTCCTATTGAAAATTTTTTCTTATTCACTTCAACTAACATACACATCTGTTCAATAAATTCCGAACATTCTCTGACAAGAATTTCAAATTTAATGTTACATTTTATATACATACCAATTCCCCCAGCATGTGTTCGTCTATCGAGTCTAATAAATTCATAGTTAGGAATTCTCACAACGTCGGTACCCACCCCAGAGCGGAGCCATGTTTCCATAATACCCAGGACATCATAATTTGAATTTTCCACCTGAGCAGAAAAACCATTGAAATCACTCAGAAGAGACCGAACATTTAAGTGGGCGAATTTCAGGCTCATCTAAACAGATACAGTTATTAGAAGAATAAACGTGAAATAAAAAAAAGGAGTGAAAAAAATATTTAGGACTGAAGAGAGAGTGTTAGGATGAAAGGGCAGAAGGACCAAGACAGAAAATCGGAATGTAGCAAATTTATAGTAGGAGAGAGGTAACAAGAGGCAAGTAGGAAGAAGAAAACGAAAAAAAAAATTGTGTCAGGTATACTCAGACAGAATTACAAAATAAAAAATAAATGCAATTAAATTCAAGCACATAAGCCGCTGCATGTAACCACCTTGTGGAATATTCGATTACCTACATTTTGACATAAACTCAGAATGAGTGCATACTACTATTATCACAAATCAAAAATAACGTAAAGCATCAAGTAAAATTAGTAGTAAAAAACAAATGTAATCTTCAAAAAACAAACTAAAGACAATCTACTGAATAGTGTCTAAGAAACTTAATGAATCGGCGCGAACAGTGGCACCATTATACTTAACATAAATTGAGCCATTTGTGAACCAAACATTTTTCTTATCAAACTTTTTCACTGCTTTGTCCAAAATATCAAGTTTCAACCTAGTTACGTTCTCTTTTATGATTATCCCTGTATTCTTGAGATATTTTCTGTTCCTCACAACAGCTGTCCGTGTCTTATCGTTGAAAAACCGTACCAATACAGCTGAAGATCGTGGTTTACTGATGTTGATGTTTTTTGCGGGAACTCTGTAAATCTTCTCTATATCAGTTAGTTTAATATTTTTGAGATTAAGATTCTCATTTAAGATACGAATAATCTTTTTGGATAGATCCTCGCCTTTTTCTTCTTCAACCCCAAAAATTCTTATGTTGAGATTTCTGAAGAACTGTTCTTGTTTGTCGAGCAGTGTTTGCATTTCCAAATATTTAGTTTTCAAGAAACATACCTCATTTTTTAGCTCGAGGATTTCCTTTATCTGCATGTCCAGTCGTTTTTCCAGTTTTTCTTCGAATTTACTGGATAGCTTGTTCGCTATATCTTGCAAAAATTCTTCGTTAAAAATGCTGCGTATCTGTTCACCGATGGGTGACTTGATTTCATCCATATATTTTTTGGTAAGCGGCATTTCGATACTAGGTATGTTATTATTCGTTTTGACATAACAATAAAGTTGTTACTACAGTTTGGAATGTCGTTGAGAGTTTATTTTAAATAATTTGAAATCACACAGCGGGCTACACTGATACGAACCGCTGATTATTGGAGTCCTTGGTGGAATGTTGTCCTCTCTACTCTCGAATCTTGAAATCATACCCGCTTGCCGCATTAAGGTAGAAATCTTAGCTGCATCTGTGCGGCTAAGATTTATGCCTTAGTGCGGCAAGCCGGTATGATTTTAAAATTCGAGAGTAGAGAGGACATCATTCCACCAAGGACTCCAACAATCAGAACAACCATTTCGGCAGAGTGGTCTGGATGGAGTTCGAAGAGAAAATCTCGATATTTTATCAGCTTTTCCTCCTCTTTTCTGACGATATTCGTCTCGCCAGGAGCTGGAAAGTCCACGACAAATATCGTTTTGATCTGGTGGTCGAGAAGAAATACATCAGGCTTATTAGCTTGTATGAGCCTGAGGGTGCGGAACGAATAGTTCTAATAAATTCGGCACTTCTCGTTCAGGCCCTATTCGGGAGGGCGCGCCAGCATTATCAACCAATGACCACTTCCCACACCGTGGGGCAAGTGATCATTGGGTCTCAGAGACGCGTTATGTCGATGGATATAGGTTGAAACCGCATATGCTGTACATGCTGATAGCAAGTGCATTAGAGTCTCGGGCGCCTCGCGGCAGGCCCTGCACCTTGTGTCAGGAACCTCTATACCCATCACGCGACTGCGGTAGGCTAAGGTGTTGAAGACACCATCCTGGCAAGCTTTGATGAACCCCTCAGTTTCCGACTTCAGCCCACTCGATCTGAGAAAAGCGAACGTCAGGTGCTTTGATAAGTCAAGGTCTCCAATATTATTGAAGCAGACCCCATGCATTGGCTTATCCTTGTGTCTCCGCCGAAGTAAGGTGATCTCTGCGGCTTTTATCTGAGCTCTTTGCTGAAAGGGTTCCAACTCGGTGACAGAGTTATAGGTAGTTCAGAGTCGAAAACTATACCGAGTTCATCAGCTGCTCGGGCAGCTGCCCTAAGGAGAAATGCTTTAATTCCTGCTCTCTCGTGGTCACGGACCATGCAGAGAAGGGGATCCGAACTCCTGACGACTTTACAGGCTGTATCCAGTACCATTCTGTCATGTAAACACTCCAAACTCAAAAGTCCACGGCCCCCTGTTGTCGGGGGAAGTACAACCGTGGGACGGACGATTTGGGATGCAAACTCCTATAGAGATGCATCATTTTTTGGGTATTTACGTCGAGTTGATACACCTCCTCCCGAGTCCACTTCACTACTCCAAACGAGTAAAGTAAGATTGGAACGGCAAGCATATTTGTTGCAGCAACTTTGTTCTTCCCCGACAGTTCCGATGACCAGATCTGTCGAAGTTTGTGCTGATACTTGCCGCGGAGAGAGTTTTTCACTGCAGTTACCTCTTGTGAGTGGCGTTGTTCCACCCCGAGGTAAGTATACGTCTCTCCGGCATCCAGATGGTGTAGGATGCTTCCATCTACGAGCTCCACATCCTCTCCGTAGTGTCCGCATCGTCCTCTTTTGAGATGAACCATTGCACATTTGTCTATCCCGAATTTCATACCGATAGCATGCGTGATAAGGTATTATTATTATTATGATCAATTATTGTTAAACCCACGGGGAAAAACGTAACAATATCATGCATGAATATTCGGGTATGCGGCGGAAGCTCTGTTCGAAGTGGGTGCTACCTGAGCTCAGAACCGACCAGAAACAACAACGAATTGATGATTCCGAGCAGTGTTAGGAACTGTTGGATCATGAAAAAATCCTAATTCATGCGTAGATATGTGACAATGAATAAAATATGGCTCCATCATTTCACTCCAGAATAAAAATGATCGTCATTTGAGTGGACTGCACGTGGTCAACTGACTCCAAAGCATGCAAAAGCGTATCAGTCGGCTGGCAAGGTTATGGTGTCAATATTCTGGGATGCGCATGGCATAATATTCATTGACAAGGAATATAATGATACTGACAAGGAAAAATAATGTACTGTTTCATCAAAATAATGCACCGTATCGCAAATCAATGAATGGGCTTCGAATAGCTTACGCATCCACCGTTTTCTTCAGATTTGCCCCTCAGCGACTTTTTCCTGTTTTCAAACCTTGAGAGAATACTCGCTGAGAAAATGTTTAGCGCCAATGAAGGGGTAATTCGGCCTATTCCTATTCCTATTTCGAAGCTGAAGACAAATGGTAACAATGAATTGATATATATATATATATATATATATATATATATATATATATATATATATTATATATATATATATATATATATATGTTAGCCTACAAACTTTTTAGCCTACTGAAAAATCCTGTATCGAAATGAAAATAAAAATGCGCCTTTTTTGTGAAATTTTCTTATTAGTCAGTGGGCTATGCTTGAAGACTGGCAGTAAACAAATCTAAAGAATTGAACTTTGAACGTTCAAGCCAGTCCATTCAACCTACTGTGTAGGTATATTCGAGACTGGCTTGAATGTTTGAAGATCATTTCTTTAGATTTTTTTGTGAAATATTTTGGTTCAATTTTATTCTGTATACGATTCATTTACGTTAAAAATGTTTTTCTCTCACACATCAGAAACTTTTTGTAGACTATGATAACCAATTTAGTAGCTGTCTCAATCCTCTTCTAGTTGCAAAGGTACGAATTATCATCTTTGCTGTTTCATATTTTGGAAGGTCTCATGATTCCCCTTCCTCTTTGAAAAAAAAAATTGTGCGACGACAGCTGCCCTGTCTGCGGTAACTGACGTCACACTATTAGCTTCTTTATCAGAACGTGTTGAAAAAATTTTGTCCGATTTTTAATATCTGGCCCCATTCAAAGGTTGAGAGTGTATATAGTCATGATTCTTATAGGGTAATCCAATATTGAAAATACATACCGGACAAATTCGTGGACATCCGCTCAAAACAGAAAATGGAAAATCATATTATGCGTTTCAAGAAATTCCTTATGCCGCTCCTCCGTTGGAGAACTCAGATTTCAGGTGAGAAGTAACGTAGGAAGTTTTAGTTTTCACCACTTGATTATTTTAGGAAGCCATTCAACCAGAACCCTGGAGTGGTATTTTAGATACGACCAAAAATACAAAAGTTTGTTATCAGAAAAAACCGCCATTTGATGACCAAACACCAGATCCGAGAGAAAATGAAGACTGTCTATATTTGAACGTTTTCACTTCCAAAGTAAGTGCTATATTTGAATAAAGAGGGTTTGTGGTGAGAAATTTTTGACCCATTGTACTATATTATCTTGTAGAGGAGAGGTGGCATGAAACGGACATTTTTAGGGTAAATATGTATATAAGCAATATCAATAAATTTTAGATTTATTGAACCTGATATTATAATTGATACAACATTTGGAAAAGGATTTTGAGTTTAAAAAATATAAAAAAATTAGTTGTTATTAAAAAAATTTGAAAAATATGAACCATTGTATTTGTCCCTTTCAACACATCTCACTGGATTGAAAGGGGTTCATTTGGGGCTGAAAGGGACACATACAAAAACATTTAAAATAGGTGTGATAAATCAATATTAAATGAAAAAAAAAGCTTTCACTCTTGCAGTCCCGGCATTATCAAGAGGTGGAGGTAGTTTGAGTACTATATCCCCTTTTTTGACATCAGCCACGTCATCAATCTAAGGAAAAACAAAGTGGTAGGAACTGTCATTAACTTTTTTTAAAAACTTAACACTGACTTCGCCATCTTCCATGACTTCATTTATTTGCCCAATAAAATGTCTGATTATTTTCTTTTTCGCAAATTTAACGACGATAAAATCATCCACGTTGAAAGAATCATTTTCGGCGAACCTCGTTTCTTCCTCAATCCAAAGAATTGTCACTTTCGGTTATGGTTGTCGGTTTAATTGAAAAAAGATAATAATGATGTAGATAATGTACTAAAAACTAAAAAATAATTCGGAAGGTCCTAGGTAGCAGTGATCACAGCACTTTTCTCAGCAATCAACGATATTATTCAGATACAAAAATAAAAAAATCGCTGGGCGTAACGTAACCTGAGTAAATATGTAAATACTACACCCAACGATTTTATTATTTTTTTATCTGATCAATATCGTAGATTGCTGGGGAGAGTGGTGTGATGACTGTTACCTAAGACTATGCTTTCAATACATCTACAACATTATTATCTTTGTTTTCAATAAAATCGTTCAACATTATAATTTTTATTTACTTATTTCATTTTAAAGTTTTTAGTTTTTAATTCCGTTACTCCATTCTCCCCATTCTGTTAAATTCCTGTCATTTGATACCCATATTGAGGTAGTTGTAAAAAAATATGTAATCCGCCATTTTGTAGCTGCGGTCATCTTGAATTTGCATCTTTTAGAAAGTGTACTACTATTCTATTAGTCAAGCCCTGTCATTCAATACCCATATTGAGGTAATTGTGAAAAATATGTAATCCGCCATTTTGTAGCTGCAGCCATCTTTAAATAACAATGATACGGAATTCATTAAATTGTATCGTCATAAAAAATGAACGTGTGTACCAAATATCAGATAAACCTGTCAAGAGGAAGGAGTCAGACATCAATCAATAAATTTGACCTCAAACAAACAAACAGTGCAAGGTAAATAAAACCATTTGAAAATACCTTGGTGAGGATGACGATCTCAATATATGTATGAATATAGTCAGTTCATTCTCATCTTTTCACGTTCTTCTCGAGGATCTTTTTTTATGAGAAAATGTAGATTAATCAATCATATATTCACTATAATATTCAAATGGAGAGTGTCTATTGAAAACAATAATTTTTGTCTGAAGATATTGATTCAGACAAAATTCACTTATTTTTCAGTGCATACATCGAACATTCATAATAGAAACAGAAACTTAATGGTATTGTCATGGATATATGAAAACTATAAAGATTCTAATTATATTTATATTGAATATAACAACTGTAATTAATCTGACCTTTTAAAAATATTGGAGTCGATGGTATTCCTTCTATATCGCTGTTTTCAGACATTTTGATAATATAGGTAGATAATATGAAAACTGATTTTGACAAATAAAGCAATTAGTTACTCAGGTTAGAATCTAGGACAAACAAAGGAACAGGATTCTTGATTGAAAAATTATGGGTTTCTATTGGTTGATAATCTGTATCGTTATGAAAAATCTGTATCATAATGGATATCATTATGAAACGGATTATGGTCATATAAGTGTATTGTTAGAGTACGGGTGTAGAAAAACATAGTTAATTCATTGGATTGCAGTACAAAATAAAATATTTTTGCTGGGACCAAAGAACTTATCAGTTGATTCATATTTTTTGGTGAATCCAAATTGTTCAGTTTGACCACCACTAATGATGATTTGTACAAGTTGAAATCAGAAAGGAAATGCAGAAATAAAGCAGGAAATTAGGGCCTTACAAGATCATTTCTCTGATGAAATTGAAAATTTGATTCGTAAGAACTCCGAACTTGTAGTCGAAAACACACGTTTACGAGACAAAATTCAGAGCATTGAGCGTCGGCAAAAAAAAATACAATTTTATAGTTTATGGGATCCCTGAATCCGATAATTCTTCTCATGCAGATATAATAGACCTATGCACGAAAACATTGAACATAAATTGTTCACTGTCTGATTTTAGAGATATCTATCGAGTTGGTAAGAAATCTAAAAATAAAATTCGACCGGTAGCTATTGAAACCTTGAATTATCAAATGAAGTTGGATATTTTAGCCAAATCGAAATTATATAGAAATAATTTGAAAACTCGTAACATACACATTGCTGTGGATCTTATTTCTGAGGATTATAATGCTAATAAATTTCTATTAAAATACTTAAGACAAGTGAAAGTCTATGATACAACATCTAAAGTCGATTTGAGAAGAAGAGTACTCACTACGGATGGAATAGAATACACATCTGAAGAATTGCAACGTACTGCGGAAGACGGAAAAATTCTTAAAACTTTGTCTCGCAAATTCGAATTCAGAGTTAGTCAACGAAGAAAATAAAAAAAGAAAAATCCAGTCTTCTCCTGGAAATTCGGATCACCCCCGAAAATAACCACTCGGTCGTTATCCCAACGTCAAAAATATTAGAATTCAATTATTTCATGGAAATAGTGTGTGTAGATTATATTATATATATGTATATTATATTCAACTTCCGTGTTTGCATTCACTGAGTTTTTGTTTCAATTAGGTGATATTTTTTAATTAAAATGAAATTTGGCCGCCACATGAATTTACGTTCAATATACACTGGATTCGATGTGCTTCGGAATACGGTAAATAATAATGATTTTGATATTCTAGCAGTGTCTGAAACATGGCTAAGACCTAATTGTGATGTGTTTATGTTCCAAATACCTTCTCACAAATTTATTCATGTAGCTAGAGAAACTAGAGGTGGAAGGGTGGGACTTTTCCTTAAGAAATCATTTCGTTTTAAAAAGTTTAATTAGCGAAATACATGATAATATTGAACAATTGTGGATCGACATTAAATACAACTCATCTGTTTATATTATTGGTGTTATATATAGGCCTCCAAACACGAATATTTCTGACTTCATAAATGACCTTGAAGAGAGCCTAACCATAGTCGCGCCGCATTCTGACAATATAATTTGCATGGGAGACTTTAATATTAACGGGTTAGACATTATAGATAGAAATTATATCCATCTCACAGACATCTTAGATACTTACGAATTGAAACAAATTATAAATTCGCCAACAAAAGTAACACAATCATCATGTTCTCTGTTGCACTACATTATCGTTCACGTTAATTTCAAATGGTCTGATTGTGGCACAATGGACTTACATCATGTTTCAGATCATTTTCTAGTTTATTGTTATGCTCCTGAAATCATTGTGAAATACAACCCTGTTACGCGAGCTTTCCGAAATTAAAAAAAAAAACCAACTATGTTCATTTTACAAATGAGTTAGAATCAATCTGCTGGGATCCCTCGTATCTTTCAGAAAACATTGATGAAAAAATCAGTTTTTTTGTTTTCAAATCCACACGTTGTTCAATATTCATGCACCATATGTCACAAAAATTTTTACCAAACCTTATACACCATGGATTACAGAAAATGTGAAGTTTATGATGAAAATAAGAGATAAAGCCAGAAATAAATTCGAAAAAACCGGTAAAGCTGAAGATAGGAATTATGACAAAACTCTTAGAAACTTTACTAAATCTTCTATTGAGCGAGAAAAAAAGGCTTATCTAGAATACATCGCCTCTAATAATATTCACAATAACTCTAGAGATCTATGGTTAAAACTAAAAAAACTCAATATTCACAATAGAAAACCTATATTGAATCTTTCCTATCATTTATGTGATCCTAACAACATGAATGATTTTTTATTGCTTCGCAACAACGGTGTAATAAGGTTGACCCAAATCTGGAACAATTTTACAGTAATAATGTGAATGATTCTATCACATTACTTCTTGAATTGGTGTTGATCCCCGAAAATGAATTCTTAACCTTCATGTCACAAATAAAAAGTAGATCAAGATGATCTCGATAATTTTCTCTTAAATCTCTGTTGTCCATCTATAATATCCATTATTCTACATATTATAATCTTTTGCTTGGAGAAGAAAGTTTTCCCAAGTATGTGGAAGCAGTCTATCGTGGTACCAATACACAAAATTAAAGAACCTAAGGAATTCAAAGACTTGCGTCCTATAGGTCTTCTTCCATTTCTTTCTGAAATTTTGGAAAAAGCTATTGCTCAACAGTTGAGAAACCACCTTCACAACAACAATGTACTTCCAATTGTGCAATCTGGTTTCAGACCAAACTATAGCTGTGCTACAGCTTTATTGAACATATTAGATGATATCGTCGTAGCATCGGATAAAGACGAAATCACTGTTCTACTATTGATCGACTTCAGCAAATCTTTTGATACATTCAATCATCAACTACTTCGATCTATATTACATTATAATGGACTTTGTCAAAGCACTTTGAAATTTTTCGATTCATATCTTTCACATAGACAACAAACTGTTAGAGTGGAGAACCACATATCAGATTTCAAGAATACTTTTTCAGGTGTCCCACAGGGTTCACTCCTTGGACCTATCCTCTACATAATTTACACCTTCCATTTGACAACCTGTTTGAAAAAACTCAAATATCATATGTCTTTTATTTTCTTTTTTTCCTGGAAGGTGGTTGAAAGCCATTGCCCCGGCATATCTTAGTTTTTTTTTGTATTCCGTAAGATTACATTTTCTAACATGAATTTCATGGTTTTGTCTAGTGGGTTAATTGTGTATTTCGTGAGATCTACTGAACGATGACAAATTTGAGTGGATGTAAGATAGTAATTTATAAAGATTGATACCAAATACCGTCAGAATTTTATTTAAAGAAAAGACTTCTTTGCATGATTCGTTGTATTTTAGATCGAAGATTAATCATACAAATCTTTTTTGGATAACAAAAAATCTTCCTACTTCCACTGATTGTCCCCAAACTGTTATGTTCATACACAGAGTTGAATATACAAGAGAGTAATACAAATCTGGCAAATGCCCTTTATTAAAGTTATTTTCAAGAGTCGCAAATGCAGAGAACGTTTTGCCGAGTTTTTTGCAGAAGAATTCGATGTGTTTTTTGAAGTCAAGTTTGCTGTTTAGTTGTGTTCCTGAAAATTTTGTAAGGTATGAGGTTGTCAAGGAAACCGAATCTATATTTAGATACAAGTCATTAAACTAACCCAGCTTGCTAATGAATTCAACGCAAACTGACGTCGACATACATGAATGCCGTTTCATGTTCAATGAAACGGAGCAAGTCATTAACATAAAGAAGGAAAAGAAAAGGTCCCAGTATTCCTCCCTGCGGCGTACCAGTTTCGGTCTGCCGTTCTTCTAAGCACGTCTTATTTATATTTACTTTAATTATTATTTTTTCCATCATTGATGAATGAATCCAACTGTTGATGGGTCCTCGTATGCCTATTTTACATAATTTTTCATACAAGAATTGAGGATTCATGGTTTCGAATGCTCGGGTAAGGTCAAAAAATACCACAATTATGTACTCAGTCATTTAAAGTTTCATGAATATATTTATCACTTCGGCCAAGACAGTCTCGATGGTAAAATTTCTACGAAATCCATGCTGTGGGAAGATGATATTATTTTTTTCGAAAAAAAACATAATTTGTTCATATACGGCTTTTTCTATCACTTTGGAGAATGAGTTCAAGACGCAAATTCCTCTGTAATTTCCTACATTAGTCTTCTCTGCTTTTTTGTAGACTGGAACAACTTTTGATACTTTTGTGTAGTTGGGAATTTTCCTTCACATATCGATGCATTCATAATGTTGGCTAAATGTTTGAATATTCTAGAGCTACTTTCAATCTGGTTTCATAGGTATTTCATCAATACCGTTGGAATTTTATTTATGAAATCGTATAGGATTTTTTCAACGTCAATATGAGATATCGGCGAAAAGTACATAGAATGTGAGAGTGAGAAATCCGTGGTTGTACATGAGTTTTTTGGTAGGTTCATGCCATCGATTTGGTTTTTCAAAGTATTGAAAACTGGTCTGCAAAAATATCTGATATTTGTTTATCATTTGAGGTTATTTCATCGTTGAATATCAGGAAGAATTTTTCATGCGTTCCTTTATTTCTACCGAGTGTGATGTTTACCATTTTCCTCAGAGTTTTAGTTTTGTTATTAGAATTCATAATCTTTTGTTCTGTGGGTATTTGCTTTTCTTTTTGAATTTTCCTATCGACTATGTTTTTGTTCTGTTTATATGTTTCACTTAAGATATTGCTCTCAGGAAAGCAATTTTTTAACCAATTGAGTGATTTTAAGTTCTCTAGCTCAAATGATAATTCTTCAGAGAGCGGTATTTTTGGGACCTTGAGGCGGTTTCGTTTAGGCCTAACTTTTTGCTTCCCGAAACAAATCTCAAAATACCAATTATTAAAGTGGTCGATAAATTCTTTCATCATGTTATCTATGCTTGATAATTCTATCGCGTCAAGGATTCCAAATCTAGTTTTGAATTCCTCAGTAGTAGAAGATAATATTGATCAACTAATTAATTTTGAATATCACAATAGATAATGAAGTTTGGAACAATCATGAAACACAAATCAATTCAAAGAACTGAGATTTAAAAAAAAAGGAAAGAAGAAAAAAAAATCACATCAAAGGTGCTGCTTCGTTCTCTCCTGTTCATAAAAGAGGACATATGCTTCATCGCTCACAAGTGATTTTGGCGAAATTGGGAACACGTGCGAATCGTTGTATTCATGCCACGTGCCACTATATGGGTGTCTGCAATATGCTGTGTAATGTCCGTTGTAAGTAGTCCCACTGTGATTTGAAAGTGCATATAGAGTATAACGACAAGGAGTCACATTGTCTGCTGCATAACTACTCATATCTAATCCATCTGAAGAACAGTCAATGGAAACATTCAATTTGCCTCTGAATCTTTCCGTTGAAGGAAATCTTTTCAAATGACTCACTAAAATACGGGGAAACTTATAGATTTATAAGGACTTTGTACGTTTTCTCCTTTGCTTGCAACTCGAACACATTGGTTTTTCATCTCCATCCAGAGTTTCCTCTCTTGTGTAAAAGAATCCAAGCAATGTGACAAACTCAATTGGACAATTCTTTGTGGTATGGGAAGAGACAAATCCCAGAAAGGATCAAAGGTTACTGATGAGTGTCCAGAGTGTGTGCACTTCATAGTGGATTTTAATTGACCAACGAAATGGTCTACAATCTTGGAGTTGTTCATATTCAAATATCTCTGTCAGGACTCTTGTGCTTTTCCGTTGTCGCTCAATTTTTCGTCAATCTCAGTTTAGATCGGTTCAGGTTCCTCAGTAATTCTGTTGAGGTCCTCATGTGAACTTTCTAAAAGATATCGAAGGAATTCGTGGGTGTCTTTTGATTGGCAGAACCCAAGAATCGAGGGGCAAATCGTTGAATCTGATTTTTGAAGTAGACTGTGTTAATCACTCTATCAGATGAATCTTCTGACCACAATTCCTTGATAACTTCTGCGAACGCTTTGATTAAAACACCTTTCATACTAGAAATACTAGTATTTATATATTCCATGTGTGTATGCTCTTTTTGGCATTCCAGCAACCATCTCGTGTTTGATAAACACTGGATTATACTGTTCATGAAACAGGTGTTTCCAAGATTTTTTAACCCATTGAACCCAAGAGGTTTGACTGAAGAATGTATCACCGATCTATTGTTGTTTCGATTCCTATTGCATAAAAAATTGAATTATCTCCCAAATAATTGTATTTCCGTGTTTGTGGCAATTCCGCTGATGAAGCTGCTGCTGCACCGCTGGATACAGAAGTCAAAGGAACGTGACAAGAAGCCAAAGTATCGACGTATGTGGAATCCCAGACAAACGGTTTTCCTTTCCGCCAAGGACTGAGAGTCATGCCATCTGGTCGTTTCCCATCATCGCTGCAAGTGCCTGAGGGTTCTAAGATGGAAGGTATATTTGCCGAACCTAAGGCACGTTTGATGAGGGGATGTCCACAGGGAGGGGTCTTATCACCCCTTCTCTGGAACATAGTTCTGGATACCCTAATTAATCACCTTAACAAAAATGGATTCTACACAATTGCTTACGCAGATGACATAGTTATCTTGCAGACCGGCAAATTTGTAAACACACTGAAACATAGTGTAAGGAACACTCACTGTCGATCAATCCCAAGAAGACTGAGATGGTCCTTTTCACCAGGAAAAGAAGTTTAACGGGCCTAAAACCTCCCGAAATCTTCAAAAGCCAACTGAACTTTTCTGAAGAGGTGAAATACCTTGGTATTATCCTCGACAAGAAGCTAACATGGAACTCTCATCTACAGAGTAGAGCAAAAAGAGCATACGTGGCTTATGAGCAATGTCGGAGGACAGTGAGAGGCGCATAGGGTCTTTCACCCCGTGTAGTCGCCTGGATCTACACTGCAATAATAAGACCTATGTTAACGTATGGAGCCATTGCATGGGGACCGAAAGTTCTACAAGCAACGGCCATCCAAAAATTATATCAAATACAGCGACTGGCTTGTTTAAACATTACAGGAGCCATGAGAACAACACCAACCGCGGCAATGGAATTAATCACGGGTCTGACCCCTCTGGATCTGTACGTTAAGGAGGTTGCGTTAACGGCCATGGTACGATTGCACACGGCTGGTGTAAACCTAGAAGTAGGAATGGGTCGATTGAGGCTGGGCCTATGGCGGGAAGCGCTTACTGCGCAACCTCTGCTGCAGGCAACAAGTGATGCAATTGAACCCAGGTTTGTGTTTAATAAACCCTACAAAATACAAATTAAGCAGAACACAGAGTCAGATGCTACAAATGCAATACGGATTTATACAGATGGCTCAAAAACCAAAGACAGCTCAGGATGTGGAGTGTACTCCAGATTACTAAGCCTAAGGATTGAGTGGGGAATGGGAAGAAATACCAGCGTGGTCCAAATAGAACTGGCTGTGTGATAATGTAGTCCAGCCCGCTTCCAATCATTTTTCCATTGGATTTTTTAATAATAATAAAATATCTGCCAAAAAAATATTGATGTGAATAGGCGGAGTGCCAGCAAAGCTGCTTTTAAACTCAACCTACATTTTCAAAAAAGTATTATTATTCGATCACCAATTCTTTTCCATGAACGAATGAACCACGGTCAGCCTGAGAAAAATGAACTTCTCATGCTCTTTGAGTATTTTTTTGAGTTTCTCAAATTGAGGATTTGAATTCATCGGGTAGGAAATTATAGAATTTAGCTGAGTGGTATAAGAAGCTACGAGTAAAAACAGAAGACCTATGTTCAGGAATCACCAGCACTGACCTGTTTCTAGTGGAAAAGCTGTTAATATTTGAGAAAAAATTCATTTTTTTCATTAAATATTGTGGCATTCCGGCTAACGTGTTTTGTAAAGCGTAGTTCAGAATGAACCACAGGCCTCAGTTTATTGCTTCAGTTACAGCAATATCTCGCAATCTTTTCGGTCTGCTGCCGATAGTTGGTTCCTTTTGTCTTTAGACCCACATGAGAAGACCATGCCCTCGAATTGCTCGTACAGAATAAACAATGTGGCATGAGCTGTGTAGCACGTAACGCCGTCCAATTGAAGTCACATGTCATTAGTGTCCAGACCAACCAATTCAGGTCAAAAGAATTTGGTAATCATCGACCTATAATAGTACTCACCGTTGACAGTGATGGCCTGGCCAACATCATCCTTAAATAAATATGTACCAATGGCGTTACCAGCTCTTGGATCTCATGTGGATGGGTATCGTCCTAAATTCGACAATTTTGTTTGTTTCCGTACCCATTCGTCCAGAAATGAAGATAATTTTTCGACGAAAATTAGGGTCAGTTGCCATTCAACAAACACAAGTAGTTGTATATGGCCGTTTACTTTCAGTTCCCGGGTCAGTTGGATTTTGAACGGGCGCAGGCCCAAATCACGTCGCAAAATTTGCCAAGTTGTGGTCTGCGAAGGGTAGAGTTCTTGTGAGCGGCGCGAAAAATAACTGTCTCGGATCCTCCTGCGCACTCTCACATACAGCGGTGATGTTTTCGGCAGATCTTGCGTTTTTTCGACATACGAGTGTTGGTCGATCATTTACTGAACCAGTGGACTCAAATTCAAACACTACATTGCGAACAGTTCCCTCGGTAGGAGAGAACATCCATTTTATTATTTACCCGTGTTGTAATAACTGATTTGACATATGTAGCTTCAACAAGATGGCCGTTATCAATTGTCAAAGTTTGGAAGTCTCTGTTGGAAGACCCTATAGTTGCCAAATTTTTGTTCACCTCACGACCAAAAATGATGTGGAACGTATACTACAATAGTTAAAGAGATTTTTTGTAAAACATTTCACAAAACATCTGGCTGTGAAATAGATTCATTTGCGTTCCCGCTTATTTTAAAGTGGGACACGTGTATCGGCTTTGGAAATTCACAAAGACTCATTGAAAACGCTTTTCAGAATGTTAGTGAAGAAGGTTTTCATCACGATATCTTATCTAACAGATAGAACTAATCCCAATTATATCTTCATAGTTATTGTGATGCTCTGTTTGGAACCTTTGGTGTAGTAACGAATATTACTGGAAATTTTTCCAAAACACCAAACCGTTATTTTAACACCTCGACCCGTATTTCGATCCCCAAGTGATCATCTTCAAGAGGAAATTCAAACTTTGATGAGTTTGATCTTCCTCCACGTGTCGAGGTGTTGAAATAACGGTTTGCTGTTGGGAAAAAACTCCAGTAATATTCATAATAGTCGTTTTATATGTAATTAATTTTGAACTTATTCAGTTATTTTCCGTTACAGCTACCTTTCGAAGAAACTTCCAGTCTACTTCCAGTTATGGTCTATATCTATGGTGGAACCGGACAAAGTGGCGAACCTACCGAATATAATTTTGATTTGTTCCTGGATCAAGATATCGTTGTTGTTACTTTCACTTTTCGTTTAGGAGCTCTTGGTATGTAATTTTTCGTAACTGTTAACAGTGCCACTTTAATGAAATGAATAAAAACAATTTTGTCTTATTTCCACTAGTTATTTCATTTGTACGACCGGTTTCAAGTTTTACCCCATCGTTAAGTATGAAATTGAGATGTGAATTCTGAAAAATAGTTTATATAGGGAGTTTTTAGGAGAGCTAGAAGGCGAGGCAGTTGAATAAACAAGGTAACTATAAAATTCAACACTGAAGATTATAGGGGTTATCAAACTTATGAATTCAAGAGTGGAGACCTACATAAGTCAAGTCGAATTACTCGTTTAGGGGTATATATTTCGAGTTTTTATTTGATTTATTAATTTCCATGGCTTCCAAACTTTCTTTCCTTCATTACAAACGTGTAGGATTTTGGGGTTATTTTTACCTATCTTGTGATTTGTTTCTTATATCTGTTCATACATTGTAGATTTTTTTCCAAATAGACGTGTTCACGAAGCCTTACGTCAAAATTTCAACCGGATTGGCCTGTATACAGGGTTTTCTTTAAACACATGCTAATATTTAAGGAGGTAATTCATAGACCCATTTTAAGGAAAAAACGTCCTATGGACGTATGTCCTAAACGCCTTAACTTTTGAGGTACAGGGTGGCAAAGTTTTCAAAAATAATCAGTTTTTTAATAATAACTGAGATAATTTTGTAGACATCTTTGGCATATTTGGTACATATGTTCCATGCCTCAAGACGCATTTTCTGATGTACAATTTTCTTAATTTTCTCTGCCAGTGGCGTATGTACGAGTTTTGAAATGTATATTTTTGGCGAAAAAATACTACGCCATTGCTTTATCTTGAATTAAAAATTATTTTTAAAATCTTCATACATTTTTGAGCACATTTGATTTGTTGGGTTTTCTTTGTCCGACGCATGGTTTTCGCTCAAAAAATTAAAAATCGCTTTACTAAAGGATAAATTCCTTAAAAATCTGATGCGGTATCGTGCATCGACTGAAAGCAAACTAAGAGATCAGATTTGTTGCAAAATAATTGAGGATCTAAAAGGTATTTGTTTGTTGTCAGATGCACTGTTCTCAATTAAAATTACGTCATAACGCAGCACCGCTTAATAATTTTTGAAAACATAAATTTAGTTATCCTGGAATAAATGACGTGTAGCAGAATTTATTTACTGCACCTCTTGGATATATGGAGTTTGTCGATATGTGATTTCTTTTAAAGATTAAAAGCAGAAAAAAGAGCGTACCCACCATAGCAATAAAAAACGAATTCTCTGTATGTACAAACGTCAGTAGCTAATATTGATGTTGGTTTAAAGTAAGATGTTGGTGTTAAAAACTGTCACAGCGCGTTTTGATTGATTTTGAAGTGTTATTGAAGTTATTTTGGTAGTCCGCTGTTTTTCTGAATATCAGTAAATATGGTAAATTATACGAATGCGGAAATGGCGCAAATGCATTACGTATATGGCCTTGCCGATGGTAATGCAATAGAAGCCAGGCGCATTTATCAGGAGAGATATCCTAATCGTGCCTTAGCAGATAGCCGAACCTTTTCAAATATTCATCGTCGACTTGGGGAAACTGGTAGTTTCAAGAAAGGGGGACTCCGGAAGGTAGACCTCGTGTAGTAAGAACTCCTGAAATTGAGGAAGCGGTGCTGCAAGAAATTGAGGAACATCCTGAGACGAGTACGAGGAAGATCGCTAGAACTCTGGATATTTGTCATCAAATTGTTTGGCGTATTTTGGTTGATTTTTTGTTATACCCATACCATATTTCAAGAGTGCAGGCATTACTCCCCAGAGATTTTCCACAGCGTGTGAACTTCAGTCAGTGGTATCTATAAAGTATTGCATTAAATCCGCAGTTTGAGACACAAATTTTGTTCACAGACGAAGCAAATTTTTCTCGGAATGCCATTCAAAATTTCCATAACAATCATGTGTGGGCTGAAGAAAATCCCCATGCAATAACCGAAACCCATTTCCAACACCAATTTTCGGTTAATGTATGGGCAGGAATTATAGGTGATCATCTAATAGGCCCATTTTTTCTACCAGGACGCCTTGATGGTCGTTCTTATTTACACTTTCTCGAAGAAGACTTACCTGGGTTATTGGAAGATGTGCCACTTGCGTTAAGGAATCGAATATGGTACATGCACGATGGCGTCCCTGCTCATTTCAGTGTAATTGTCCGAAACCATTTAAATACAGTTTATCCTAATCGTTGGATAGGTCGCGAAGGACCTTAGCAATGGCCAGCAAGATCCCCCGATCTCAACAGTTTAGATTTTTTTATGTTTTCAAATATTATTAGGGAATTGGTAATGCGTTATGAAGCAATTTTCAGATTCTCATTCATTTTAGAATTGATCTAATTTCTTAATTTGCTTTCTGTCGATTTTTATTTCTTTGAGTGAAAATCATGCGTCGGACAAAGAAATACCAGGAGATCAAATTTTCTCAAAAATAAATGATGATTTTAAAAATGATTTTATTTTGGATAGAAAGCATTGGCGTAGTACTTTTTCCCCAAAAATATTCAATGCGAAACCCGTAGGGATGCCACTGTTTGAAAAAATACAAATGTGTGTACATCAGAATATGCGCCTTGAGGCATGGAACATATGTACCAAATATGCCAAAGATATCTACAAAATTATCCCAGTTATTATTAAAAAACTGATTATTTTTGAAAACTTTGCCACCCTGTATCTCAAAAGTTAAGGCTTTTAGGACATACGCCCATAGGAAGTTTTTTTCTTAAAATGGGTCTAAGAATTACCTCCTTAAATATCAGCATGTGTTTAAGGAACACCCGGTATACTACAGAGCATTCGCCCTAAATGAGCAATTCGATTTATGTAGGTCTCCACTCTTGAATTTATAAGTTTGACAACCCCTATAATCTTCAGTGTTGAATTTTATAGTTGGCACTCTTGTTCATTCAACTACCTCGTCTTCTTGCTTATCTTATCTTGCACTATTGTATAAACAAGTTTTCAGATTTCAAATGTTACTTTCATACTTGATAATGGGATAAAAACCAAAACTGGTCGTAAAATAAAATAACTAGTGGAAATTAGACAAAAGTGTTTATATTCATTTCATTAAAGTTATCATGAATTTCCACAAAATAAACAAGTCAACAATCACACAGATGTTAACAATGTAGTTCATGTGGCTGTGATAACTACGTCAAGTATTTTGCATTTTCTTGATAAGAAATATCGGACTTTTAGAATGTTTTTCACTGGTCTTCAAGGATTCAGTATAACGAATGACAATAAATCATTTAATGACACAAGCATCTGGAACTTGCATTTCAGACGAATTTGAAAAAACCATTACGTAGTGAAGGAAATAGTTAATGTGCAACTTGTTCTTGAAGATTACTTCATATACACAATTGAATTCAAGATTAGATAAAATATTACCGTTTTTCGGATATGGAAAGACAAATATTTGAATACACTGGTTTTATTTTCCAAAATAATTAATTAGATTGAAATTGTACAAGAAGTTAATGATTTCTCCTCAATGCACTCCTCCAAAATGAATTACCGGTGCTCAAATTGGTGGTAGCTCAAATTGAATTTACCCAAATATTTTTTAATGCCGTTCACCTGGCTGGAATGTCGAGATAAAGTTAACAATCCATAACCACATTTCATTCAAATTAGCGATTAATGCCCATTTCTCGCGGGTAGAATACTATACTTTTTCTATGAGTTGTATCAGTAATATGTTAATTCATTTCTGAAGAATATTCTAAAAGAGAGTAATATCAATGTGCTCCAAAACAAAAAATATTTTATGTTATAGGTATCATGAAAAAAATTAGGTGTGGGGAAATATAAGAAACTGAAGTCGATGTGAATTCAATCTACGAACATTACGATTTGATTTATAGCCATTCTTTAAGTATGTACATACGGATGCCTATTCGGATGTGATTGGTTAGTAACTCGTCTACAGCCAGGGAGGAAGGGGGGCAGAGACAGATACTCAGCTTTGTTCGAGAAAAAATTGTTTTTTAATCATCGACTTCGTGTTGATGTAGACACTACCTTGCACTAACGAGAGACCACATAGACAGAAACCGGTCTGGAAGTGTGCCTGACACCTGACGGTGTCGTGGTATAAGCCAGGGAAGTAGTTATTTCCTGATTGGTGTCAGTCTATGAATCTACTGTGTAGGCAAGGAAGATTGGCCCGAATGAATTGTTCCTTCAGATGATTTGATTTATAGCTAGTCTTCAAGTTTATAGCTAAATTTATTTCCTTTTATATGGATTTGGGCCATTTGGATATGCGGTTGGTTAGTATCTCATCTACAGGCAGAGGGGCGGGGAGAGATATGCTGCTTGTCGTTCCCTTCAGCTTTGTTCGAAGTATGACACTCTGAAAAAATTTGATTTTTGATTATGAGAAATCATCGAGTGGGTAGGATACTACCATGCATTGGCGAGAGGCCAAGTAGCCCGAAACCTGTCTGCAAATAGGCCTGTTCCAATAATTAAAAATCGATTCTGGTAGTTGTATCGTCAAAAGCATATGCAGGAATTCCGTCTGTGAAGAATCCTGCACTGACACCCGTCGCCCTTCACGGTATTAGCCAGGGGAGCAGTTGTTTTCAGACGGGTGTCGGTCCATGAACCCGCTGTCTAGGTTAGATTTGATTAGGTTAGGTCTAAAGTGAGTGGGTCTATTCGACACTCCACCGCAACCCGCGAGGGTTTATTGTGGCTCATACCTATTTACAAATGAACCCATCTTCTTTACGAAGCCTATTAGTTTGTATGGTGAGTGGTGTTTCAGGTCAGATGGTAAGAGTACGACTCTGCTGAACTCTAAAAACCTGCTCCGCTTATTCATCATTTTCCAAACAGAGGCGACACACACTGTCTTCTGTCAATCCTTGTCTCTGCATATGATGATTCAAATGACAGTAACCTATGAGAATGCCTTTTAGACATCGTAGCTCATCCCTAGTCTAGTCCAACAACTGTTTGGTATCAAGCTTCGAAGGGTGAATAAACGCTTTGGAGCGAGCCAATCCTGGAAGATTCTACCAGAAGTCCATAAATTTTCTTGCTATTCAGGTGTTCAATCATTATTTGGCAAAGCCTAACGCGATGCCAGTGACAGGTTTTGTTCCGAAGTTCCTCCTTTGCAAGGAAGTCATTGCCTTCCAGGCCAGTATGGCCAGGAATCCTACCAGAGACAATCTGTTGAGATTTCCACTGAGAAGAGATGTTTTTGGCAAAATGCTACCAATTTAGACGTTGCTTGATGGGAGCCAAGAGCTTTCCACGCCACTTGACTGTCTGAGAAAATGTTTATTGAGTTGTGTACTCGTATGAGGTTGGATTCATTAATTATTGTGTTTCCGCACACAATTTAATAGCGTAAATTTCCGCTTGAAATACAGTCGCATAGGTTCCTAGGCAGGTTGATATATCTGTCCTGGGTCTGCGACTGAAAACACCTGCACCAGAACCAAAAGGTGTTTTTGATCCATCTCTGAACCATGAACTCGCTGTCTAGGTAAGGAAGTGAACTACACGGAGCACCTCACAAATTAGTATGGCATAAAACTAATTGAGTTTTTAACCATTCTCATTTTTTGTTATAATGACTGATATTCAATAAATAATAATTTTTTCACTGTATTCCAAATTTCTCTAGAGATACACTTTCCGGTTTTATGTTTTCATTCTTGTTTTTGATGAATGATGAATTTGCTAATCTATGATTGCCTTGAAGATAGGGAATTATGTATCGTGTCAACTGTGATTATTCCGAAATTGTGGTTTACTGATTCACCCAATAATAAATGGTCACATTATGGCCGTATTTCCCAATTGCCATAGAATAACGTCTTTTGCCTGGTGTGAAAGATTTTATTTCTAATTTGTACATTTTTTGTATTCTACTTAGGTTTACTTACAACGAAAGATGGTGTATTTCCAGCCAATATATCCTTGAAAGATCAAAATTTGGCACTGAAATGGATTCAGAGAAATATTATTTATTTTGGAGGTGATCCCTCAAAAGTTACTTTAGTTGGACACAGTTCAGGAGCTGTTTCCGTAGGATTCCATGTCATCAGTGAAAAATCCAAAGGTGAGAACTAAAATCTGTATTTATTAAACACTCTCAATCTGATAGATGATACTGAGTATTATGTACCACCATTCGCGAAATGAATAAAAAGGTACTCATTTGTGAATTTTACTAATTTGGATTTCCGTTGTCTGATATGATTCTAATATGAATAGAAATGTCTGGAAAAACAAATGAGATCGAAATGAATAGCTGAATATATCAATAATTATAATATCTCTCATCCGCTAAAGCGGAGATTTGTCGATTTCTAAGATTTACAGACCGATGACATGCTTGATTTCGTGTTATAAGTTGTCCACAAGCTACACACGAATACTCACCGCTGTTGACCGAGTGTTCGAACGGATATATGAGCAGAGAGTGTCGATGAGAGGAGTCACTGGATGTGAAGAAAACCTGCTCATCGATACATGTATAACACAGGATTCAATACAATATAAGTGTAACCTCTCTATGGCCTGGATCGATTACCGTAAGACATTTGATACAATATCGCATGAGCTCATCTTGCATTTGCTCAGCTGCCTTGCGGTACCCGACAAAATAGTGAGGTCCATTGAACAACTGATACCACTTTGGCGAACTGGCTTCACTATGACATCTGGTCAAGCAAGACTCCAAACAGGGTGGGTTTCAGAAGGGGTGTATTTCAGGGCGATTCTCTGAGTCCCCTTCTCTTCTGCATCTCACGTTTGCCATTATCCGCTCAGAAATACTCAAGGTATGACTGTGGCATCCATTTGTTTTATATGGATTATCTTAAACTTTATGCTTCTGGAGAGAAGGATCTCCATCAGTCCTTGAGGGTGGTGGAAGAGTACACGCATGCTATCGGTATGAAATTCGGTATAGACAAATGTACAATAGTCCATTTCGAAAGAGGATGATGCGGGGACTACGTAGAGGATGTGCAGCTTGTAGATGGAAGTATCCTACATCATTTGGATGCCAAAGAGACGTATACTTACCTCAGTGTGAAACAAAGCCACTCTGGTCATCTGAACTGACGGGAAAAAACAAAATTGCTGCAACAAATATGCTTGCCGTTCCAATCTTACTCTACTCGTTTGGAGTAGTGAAGTGGACTCGTGAGGAACTGTATCAACTCGACGTAAAGACCCAAAAAAATCTATAGGAGTTTGCATCACAACTCGTCTGTTCCACGGTTGTACTTCCTCCGACAACAGGGATGCCGTGGACTTTTGAGTTTGGAGTATTTATTTGACAAAATGGTACTGGATATAGCCTGTGAAGTCGTCAGGAGTTTGGATCCCCTTCTCTGCATGGTCTGTGACTATGAGAGAGCAGGAATTGGAGCATTTCTCCTTATGGCAGCTGCCTGAGGAGCTGATGAACTAGGTTTAGTTTTCGACACTGAACGAGGAGACCACAACTCTGTCACCAAGTTGAAACCCGTTCAGCAAGAAACTGAGGTAGAAGTCGCAGAGATCACCTCACTTCTGCGAAAACACAAGGATGAGCATGGGGTCTTCTTCAATAACATTGAAGACCATGGCTTATCAAAGCACCAGACCAAAGCGATATTTGTCGTGGAGTTTTCAGCTCCTGGCGAGACGAATATCGTTAGAAAAGAGGAGGAAAAACGGATAAAATATCGAGATTTTCTCTTCGAACTCCGCAGACTCTATCCAGATCACTCTGTCAAGATGGTCGTTCTGATTATTGGAGTCCTTGGTGGAATGATGTCTTCTCTACTCTCGAATCTCAAAATCATACCGGCTTGCCGCACTCAGGCAGATATCTTAGCCGCACAGATGCAGAAGGCTGTCATTCTTGGCCCACTGCGTTCGCTCAGGGCACATGATTCTCGGACCCAATGATTACTTACCCCACGGTGTGGGGAGTGGTCATTGGTTGATTGTGCTAGCGCGTTTATTGTGCCAAAACAAGTTTTATACACAAAGGGAAAAGGGTTAGCCGGAGGCTATCTTCCACCCGTCCCATAATTAAGAAAAAAAATCATACAGTAAGACTATAAGTAACAGTTACAATAGACACAAAAATTATATAAAAAAATATTATTGAGATAATATAAAATATTACAATTATTTTTGAACATCTAAGAAATGAATTTTCAAAGTTTTTTTGAATTGATTTATAGACAAATGAATATGCGGTAATAAATTTGTAGATACTTCGGCCCAAAGTAAAAGAATTCCCCCTATTTGGTGGTAACATGATATGGAATGGTAAATGTATCTTTTCTTAAATTGATAGAATGATTATCAGATTGCTTACTAATTAAGCTGAACAAGTAATTAGGAGTTTTGCTTTCCAATAGTATATATAGGAATACAGATATGAGTTAACGAATTCTAAACTCAATATACAACTAATCTAATTTCAATAAATATGGAGTTACATGCATACATACAAGTATTTTATATGCGTTGAAGTTTGTGTTTATTATAGTCTGGCAAGAAGTTGTAATACACTGAGCAGCAATACTCAATATGGGGATAAATCAATGATTGAACTAATTTCAGTTTTGTTTCTTGAGAAAGCTGGAACTTGAACTTGTATAAGGATTTCAGTTCAAAAAAGCAAGTTTTGTAAATGTGTTTAACGTACTCGTTGAACGAGAGAGAAGATGGAAATTTGTTTGAACTTCATTTCTTTGTAGGTCAGATCCCAAACATAGAGTTACTGTTTTATTTGGATCTATTCGAAGGTCATGATTTTTGGAAAATGGAAGTGTATTTTCTAAATCTAAGTTCATCCTGGTGATAGCATAGTAGATATTATTAGATTGACTTGACAGATATAATTGAAAATCATCAGCATGTAAATGTACGTCGCACTGGGATAACGTGGCAGGAAAGTCAAAAATGAAAAAAAAAGAACATTAATGGACCTAGAATGCTACCTTGTGGTACACCTGAAGAAGTTTCTTGAAGAGATGAGCATAATTGATCATTATCCAGTATAACCCGTTGAGCTCTTCCTGTGAGATAGCTTCTCACCCACTCTAAAGAACTGCATTCAAACCCAATGTATTTTAGTTTACTCAGCAATAGTTTGAAGTTTACCAGATCGAATGCTTTGCTTTGGTCAAGCATAACCAAAAATGAGACCATCGATTTGTCCCGAGAAGTAGTGATATCATTGATAACCTTCAACAGAGCAGTGTTGGTACCGTGTTTCTGTCGGAATCCAGATTGCATTTCTGAAAGTATGTTAGTTGTATCCAAATATACTTTGATTTGTTGTGTTATTATTTTTTCAAAAAATTTCGAAAATGCTGGTGAAATACTTATTGGACGTAACTCGTTGAAACAAGTGGGTATAGGTATTTTGGAAGTCGGTAAAATATTAGCAATTTTCCAAAGATCAGGAAAAATGCCTTGCCTCAAAACTTGATTGAAAATATGTTTCACTTCATCTATGCAATGTGGAATAATAAATGAAATCATTTTAATATTGATATTATCGATACCGAAAGCATTTGATATTATTTTATTGATAGCTTCAAAGATATCCTTATTGGATATTTCCATAAACGAGAAACTTGCATTGATATTGAATCTGTTATTACTATAAAATAATGAAGTATCACTGTTAATTGTAGAATTTCCGGTAACATTAAGAAAAAAGTTATTGATTTCTTCTGGTTTACGCAGTTCTTGCGGTAGACTGTTGATTTCTGAAGAACGCTTTGTATTCACGCTCCAATATGACAGATTTTTCCAAATTGCTTTAGAATTTTTTTTATTTTTGTTTAGAATATATTGCATATATGAGTTTTTTCGCGTTTCAGAGCGTCATTAACGTAATTCCGTAGAGTTACACAATACTTCCTTGAAGCCGGTGTTCTCAAAGTTAAATATGTTTTATGAGCCTTATATCTAAATATATATCCTTGTATCTAAATATTTTTGGGAATTCACCTTTCCTTCATAAATGCGAATAGAAACTTCATTATCCCTGAGCATACAAAAAACATTAAAACTAAATTTTTGTAGGTATCCCCTTTGTGTAATGATATGGAAATTTTCTGAAGTCCAGAAGTGATTATTTCGACGATTGAATATTCCCTCGCGTAAAATAAATGAATATTTAACGAATTTAGGATTTTCAGAGTTCGAATAATTATTATTATGTATCTTCATTATTCGATATGACAGTCGAACTATTTGAACAAGTTAATGTGAAATCCATTCTTTTGTTGTTTAAATATGATTAAGATCATAATACACCATTATCCTTGTCAAAATTCAGTTGCGAAATTCACCATATGTATTGAATTTTTTAGCCCGATTTAATATTCTTTAATATTTAGAAGTATTTCTTGGAAAAACAATCTCAGTTTGTCAATTTTCAATCTAAAGGAGTGAATTTCCAAAGGCTCGAGACCTACGCCAATTTTGCAAAGCTGAAATTTTGAGAGTGTGTGTATTATTCACTCGATTATTAATTTGCTCCTATGCTTGCATAGGAGCAAATTTTTTTAGAAATAGTTCATATATCATAAACGGTCAGAGATAGGTATGAGACATAGTAGACATAGTAGATATAGGACATAGTAGATATAGGACAAACTTATTCACATTGATTGATTGAATTCAAAAATTGAATAATATACAGGGTGTTCCATTTGAAAAAAATAGTTATGGTCGTTTTTCAAAGATACAAACTGAGACGTATTTTTGAGACACTCTGTATGAAATAATATTTGATTTTCGTTCTGAAATGAAGACCACCATACCTTATCTCAATGTTGTAAGAATTTGGGTTCGATGTATCAGGTAATTCATGCGATATCAAATATTAAAAATACCATGTTTTCTCCAAAGGAAAATTACAAAATAATTGATATTTTAAAAACGGTGGGAGATAGGTGTAGAATATATTTCACAAAAGTAATTTGTATTTCGATGCATAATTCAAAAATGATATTATATATAGCTGTTCTGTTTGAAATTTACAAGTTGATGTGTGTTACATGTAGATGTGGCAACAATGTGGCGATGAAAATATTTTCATACGATAGATCACAGGCATCTTTATCGATTACAAGAATTTGAACCTCTCATCTTTTTTTGTTGTCTAGATACGTCTAAAAGACCATCGAATATGGAATACCCTCTATAAGTTAAAAATAGAACAGTTGAACAGAAAAATTGAATATTAGGAGATTTCAAGCCAAATTACTTCACGATGTTTCGATTGTTAGTATCCACAATCGTCTTCGGGTGATGACTGGACTAATTCCCGCACTTTCGAGTACCTGTACTAATCTATTCTTTTCGCGTCACAGGTTTAGCTGGAGATAACTGTTTGGCGGCAGTTGGCCATTTTTCGCATGATTATGGGTTTCAATACACTGCGTATCTCTACGCTGGCTTGACTAAATACATTGTTGGACAATATGTGTTCGACTCCGTTGACTTTTCTCCTGAACCAGTGTTCCTCCCTGTGTATGATCTCAGCTTCGGACCACTCGATGTTATGTTGATGGGTCCATACATGCTCTGCTCTTCCTGATTCGCTGGTTTCCTGCTAACGGATATTGTTTCTGGATCTGAAGCAGGTTCTGATGTATTCGAAACCAATTCTTCTTATCCTCTCCGATAATCCTCTGATGTAGGGAAGTGCAAGCACTGGTTGTGACAGCTTCTCTTCCTTGTGAGGCTCTTGTCTTTCCTCCAAAGTCTGTTCCACCATCGCTTTGGAGTAGTCATTCCGTTCAAGATCAGTTTTGATGATGTCTATTTCCTTTTCGAGACCTTCCTTCGTGTTACAGAGCCTGAAAGCACGGTTTAATGGCTTTGATGTATTTTCCTGGTGGGCTTGAATACTGTTTTTATTTTAATCTTCCCCAAGATTTTTCCGATTCTGACTATTACCCCAGAGATCTACGGTAGTAATGCACGTGCAACCGTTTTGGTTTCCTCCTTATCTTAACTTGTGGAAGTCTTTAGATTTCGGTTACGGGCACGTTCCTACGAGGAGCATCTTCAAGTGGCTTCAATATTGAATGGATACAGTGTAACCGAGATCAACAAGGTCATGAATTTGAAGACTTCTACAAGTTAAAATAGGGAGGAAACTCAAACGGTTGCACGTGCATTTCTACCGTTCATCCCTAGGGTAGCAGACAGAATTGGAAAAATCTTAGAGAAGCATAAAATAAAAACAGTGTTCAAGCCCATCAGGAAAATACATCAAAACCTGAGATCTACTTAAGACAAAAGAGATCACCTATCAGCTGCGTGGGTATATCATATACCATGCACCTGCAGAAAAGTTTTTATCGGTACCACCAAAAGATACATGGGTACAAGGCTGGATGACCATCAGAGAAAATGTAGATTACGTCAAATAGACAAATCTGCAGTAGCGGAATACATACTTAGTGAAGAAGATCACACGATACTGTTTGAAGATATGAAACTACTTGCCCCTGCTCATGAATACCACAGTCGGCTTATACGGGAAGCCATAGAAATCCATAAACGTACGGAAAACTACAACAGATAAGAGGATGCGGTAAGGCTAAACCGGATTTGGAATACCATTCTAAAAGATGCTGAAGCGTCAATGCAATGTTACATCATCAACAGGTACCTAATAACACTTCAGTCGATAACAAAGCATCGACAATAGAGACGGACCACTTGAGTCAACATAAATACAACCTACGAACTAGAAATCACCAGTCTTCGGTGAATCATAAAGATGAATTAACCTCTGAGGAAGCCAGCCACTCGTGCTGTCGGAACTATGGGATGCAGTTGCAAACTACGACGGCCTTCAAACCCGAATGAAGATAGTAACACTGAAAATCTCGGCCGCGAATGTCTCAAGTCATATTTTGATAGTATGAATTTTAAAACTGTATCCTCCTGAGAATAAAATCGCCATATTAGGCGTTACTTGTGAGCAAAGTGGATTAGATGATTGAATTATTTGTTTTCAGGTTTGTTGTCAGGTGCTATACTACAAAGTTCAAGTCCTATCGCGCACTTCGGTATAACAGTAGATGCCAGGCATAACGCTTTCGCTGTAGGAAAAGCGTTGGATCCCAACTTATCTTTCACGAATTCTTCAACAGACCTTCTGAGATTACTGAAAACGTTTCCCGCTGAAAAAATCATGAGGGCAGAAATTGAGGTAATTTTTTTACATTTTATAGAAAAAGTAGTAAATTTTATTGTGCAGGCTATAAGTCATATAACACAAATTAATGTGGTATTGACCTCAGACTTTCAGCTGAAAGGCTAAAACTTGGCAGAATTATACCCTGACAATTACTTTCAGATGTGTTGCCAAGACGATCTACCCCTTTTTCCTACCCCACCCAATTGCGTCAAACTCGCACTTTGGAAGACATTGATAATATGAATTTAGACTTTTATTAAAACTAACAATGGACGAGTATGTAAAAATTTCCAACAAATCAGTGAATATGAAACTGAATAAGCGATATTTTCAATAATCAAATTTCGGCTAAAATAATGAAGGGGAGACTGAGGTTAAGCAACTACTCTGAGGAAAAAAGTCCATCAGTGAATTCAATACAAAAAAAATTGAAATAATATTCAGTGTGTGTGAAATTTACTGTGAAAAAGAAACCAATTCTATGTTATAGAATTGACCGATATCTGACAAAATTCTAGTAGTTTAGGTAAAGTGGCCAGGAATGGGAAAGAAACTGCTCACGAATATTCTTTGATTTTATAAATATAGCAATTCAATTACAATGGATTTTCATCAAGTGTCATTAACAATATTCAACTATGAAAATACAATATAACTTTACTTTGAATTATCCAGAACACATTCATAAAACAATTCACAAGTACACAAATACAATAAAGGTTCTAAGTGTATTCATATCATAACACCTATTACGAGGTCTGTTCAAAAAATAAGGTGAATGTTCAAATTTCGCTGGCTACGTACATTTAAATAGCGATTTTTTGATTTTTCCTATTGGTACACTCGTCTCGAATATATTTACACAGTTTTAGCTATTTATCGGAGTCTACATAACTTTATTTTCAATTTTCTCAATGAATCTCTAAGATCACCAACCTGTACAAAGTTCTCAGAAACAATGATTGATTTCCTTTTTGAATGATCAGAACACATTGAGTTTACATCTGAGAAACTGGACCAATTATGTTACCTAATAAAATCACTAAAAAGTAAACTAGATACCAAATATCTACTAACGGTATAACGCAAAATTTCACTTCATAGTATGTTGTAACATTGCTGTCTGGGGGTTAGCCACTGAAAATGGCAAAATATTTGTGAAACAAAAGGCTCTGTTGAGATTAATGTTTAACCTTGATTACAGAACGTCATGTAGGGAAATATTTCAAGACAATAAAATATCAGCATATTCATTTTAAGACATACATGAATATTACTGGAGTTTTTTCCAACACCAAATCGTTATTTTTAACACTTCGACACGTGTTTCGATCACCAAGTGCTCATCTTCAAAGAGGAAGATTGAAACTTGTAAAAATAACGATTTGGTGTTGGGAAAAATCTCGAGTAATATTCGTTCTTACACCAAAGGTTCCAAACAGTACATCTTAAGACATACATTCATGAGAATATAAGACATTACGATCGGAAGTACATAATTATAATACTAGGAAAAACAATATGCTCACAACTAGTGAAAATATCTATACAAAATATGAAAAGACTCCTGTGTTTGTTGGAACGAGTATTTAAAATAAATTGCCAAACAGTATAAAGACACTGCCACGAGTTGCCTTTAGACAAAAACTTAAATCATTTTTATCGACAAATGGCTTCTATACAGTGGACGAATTTTTACTGTAAGTTGTGAATATTTGATATTTTTTCATGGACTGACTGTAACCTTGTTACCTTCTCTAATTATATATATATATATATATATATATATATATATATATATATATATATATATATATATATGTATTATACTATTTGTATTACTTATTATATGAGATCAAAATATTATTTCACGTATCCCAGCTATGTAATGTAGCTGAAAAGATAAATAAATCATATCTATCTATCTAATCTTTGGCTATTCGCCATCCGACAAAGATAAAAATATGCGATTGGGTACATGAAGTCTAGCAGCATGAAGAAGTGGCCTCAGGAGAAAAAGTTTTTGAAGAGGACGGAGGCCATAATTCTGGTGATTTACAAAGTCATGTAGGACTTGTCCATCACAGTGTGTAGGAGACAAGCACCAAGAGCAGAAGCCCTCGAGGTGCACAATTAGCTGAGTTTTCAATCTGAAATTTTTGGCACCAACACGAAGTGGGAACATTCCTCTGAATTAGCAACCAATATTCACAATTTGCAGGAAGGGGTTTTCATCCATACCAATGACATCGAACTGACCTACCAGGCAAAAACTTCATCGACGGAAAGTTTGCTTCGATAAGTAGTAACAACAAAATCGATTAGATTAGCCAATAACACTGCTGCACCTAATTCACATCTGGGAATACTTAACCTTTTCAAAAGGACTACCTTTGACTTGTCACGAATTCGAAACATGTGAATAGAGTGTTCTAATCAAATATGTACCAATCAGTGAATGAATTGGACAAAATTGGCAATTGTTTTGTAAATGTGATCCATTTTTTTCCACAGTATTTTGGGTTTTGTTATGCCAACTTATACTTATACCTGTCATCCATAGCTCTTGCATAAAATACTTTACGAATTCAATAACGGATGTTGAAAAACCGAACGGATCATATATACGGGCTAACTATGATAATATGAAACAGACAAACACGAGTCTGATATGAAAACTACTCTTTACTAGACACTAATATAATCCTGAAACCTCGACTGTACTGGCAGCGCCACAGTCGAATAAATGTGGTTATTGATAGATATCTGGGAAAGATGATAATACTTGACTCGTGATTACTAGCCCACTTCCGCAATTCACATTCAGCTTCCGACAGCAAACTCATCAACTCAAATTGTACGGACTCAGCTTCAGCGATTGAATTAGCTCCAGAAACAACATCATCCACATGAACGTTAGAGCGTATGGCCTTTGCCGCTAGATTGTGTAGCAATTAAATTTTCGCTACTTTACTTTGTTAATTTTAGAAGTTTTTCTGTAGAGACCTATGGTGGTATAGTTACTTGCCTACCATCAATTCGGACAATTCTCTTAGATCAGATGTCCAACTTTCGGGGCGACCCGAGTTCGTTCGTTTGTTTTCGTGTTGGCGTGGTCCTAGATGGCTAACGATGCCAAGAGGCAGTGTAGACACCTCGGTTTCTGACCGAATGTAGCTGAACGCGTTGGGATTTTTACCCATTCAGTCTGGGTGAGTGGCGTGGAACGTGTCAACAATGGCAGTTTGCACCATCTTCACGAGTAGGGAGATGGGAAGGGGAAGAATTCTCTGACTGGAAGTTAGTCACTCCGAGTCACTCAGTCGGTGAGGAGGTGAGTTGATTGATAGTGGAGAGCAGCGGTCGTTACGGAAGAAGGGCAGAATTTGTCTGGTTTTAGCTTCCTTCTTCCAAAGTTTCATTTAGACCCACAAGACTTCATCGGACGATCACCCTGACGCCCTTCCCGAACAGGGTTACGCCGTTGAGATCAAGTTCATAGCCTCCCCAGGACTTTTGGTAAATAAAAAATAACCTTCGCCAAGAGAAAGTTTTTAGAGAGGACAGATTTTTTTGTTGGAAGAATAGTTTTTATGGAAGGATCGTTCTTGGAAAAATAGTTTTTTTCGTTATTTCGGAGGAATGTAAATTGAAGGAGAGACAATTTTTTGAGGAACCGTTTTTGGAACGGATTATTTTGGGAAGAAAGACAAACCATCATCGGGATACGCTTCGTATGATTTTTGATGAAACCCGTTTTGAATTGTGGAAGTTTTGGACCCCGCTGAAAATTCATCCAGGATAATTCCACCGTTGACTCCTACCACGGCTCCAGTGAACAGGTTTTATTAATATTAAGAACCATTTCATTTGTAAAATCTGATTTTGATACTCAGGTATAACTATGTATCTCAACCATATGTAAAACCACCACAGTACTGTGTCGCTAAAAATGGCACACAATCCACCTGATAATTGAGTATAATTTGAGTATCCACTAACAGAAACATAATTTTTAATTTCTTTTGAAAAACTGTTCCTGAACCAGTAAAGAGCCAAATTTTAATAAAATTGTATGTGTTTATGTTTCATTTATTTGTCGATTCACACTCATCAACTTACGAACATCTTATGGTCAAGTCTCTAATAGTTCTGGGTATACCATCTAAGTAGTCATTATTTGGTTGCTCAACTTTCCAAGTAAGTACTCTTTGACTAGATATTATAAAAAGTTGTAGTGGCGCCCCTCTCATTTTCCTTTGACCTTTAAATGACTGAAATTTTGCTCGAACCCATAGTGCCAACGAACCCATAGTGCCTACCGACGAAGAGCTGCCGTCTGCATTGTACCATTTAGATAAATTTTTGAAAATTTCCCTTTTGAGTGAAAGTTTGGTACAATTGAATTGTTTTCAATTCACTGGTCATATTGTCGTATGTCGGCGGTAAACACAATGGAATGAATTCGAAAATTGAGAAGAATTGTAACAATGTCAGATTGGAGCTTAGTGTCTGCAGGATATTACTGTGAATCATCCATTAATTTCCTTAATGGATGAACATTTCAAACCAATAAAATCAGTGTTTTTCAACCGAGAAACATTTTTTGAATCAAGAAAAATGGCGAATGAAAGTCCGAGAGACTGGGCAGCACGGTTACGCAGTTTGGTGAGCGTTTGTCAATTTGATGGTTCTTCCGAGATTGAAAAAGCATTAGTCAATCAATTCATTATCGGTTATGACAAGGGAGCAGTTAAATACCGACTTTATGAAGAGAATACAGGAGTCAAGTTTTCCAAAGTGATTGAGATTGCATTCTCCAAATCGGCCAACCGCACCTTTCTTTCAGCCGAAGTTAAGCAAAAACCAAGGATTCATTTCGCCGGCGCAAATTCACCTAAATCAAGAGTAGGTAACCAGCCATATCTGTCAACTTCTGCAGCATCGAGGTCACGAAGCAGCTGTTCAAGAAGAAACAATGGTGGAGGTAGTAAAAATAGTAATTTTCATAAAAACAATTTTCTACATTCTGAGGAATATTCATTATTTACCTTGAATAACAAAACCAAATGGGTTTCAATAAATTTATCCGTGGATAAAAAAAAATACACTTTCACTTTGGATACGAGAGCTAGTTTTCTGTAATGTCGGAATCATTTTATAAATTAAATTTTGATGATAAGACCTTACAGACAACAAACAAAATTTTTAGTTTATATAATGGCGATAAGATTGAACCTTTGGGATTTATTAATTATAAAATTGAATATAAGGGAAAACTGGGCAACTTGAATTTTTATGTTATTGAAAATGACGGACCTCCTTTACTGGGACGTGATTTTTTAAATTCGTTCGATCTGACAATTTTTAATATGGAGAATCCATCAAGATCACCTTTAGATTTAAGTTATTTGGGTGATAAATATAAGGACTTGTTTGCTCCAGGCATAGGTAGATTTAACGAGGGGACAATATCAATTAGACTGAAATTAGGTATGGAATTGAGTCCGAAATTTTTCAAAGGAGTTAGATCGACTTGAAAATTCACAAGTTATAGAGCCAGTTGATTTCTCTGAATGAGGTACACCTATTGTGCCCGTACGGTTCAGTACGCATTTGCGGGGACTTTAAAGTTACGATAAATCCTTTCATAGAAATCGACCCTTATCCATTACCAAAAATTGAAAATTTGTTCAGTACACTAGCTGGTGGTGTCCACTTTACTAAACTAGACATGTCCAATGCTTATCAGCAGATTTGTTTAGATGAGATTTCGAAAAAGTATGTTTCAATTTCGAAACACAACGGCTTGTATCGATATAATCGTGCTCCATTTGGTATTTCAAGTATGCCATCCAAATTCCAAAAAATTTTAGATTTCCTATTAGTAGATTTGGATGGAGTGGTCTTTTTTTGGACGACATTTTTATCAGGGGAAAAACCAGAAAAGCACATCTTTTTCGTTTAGAAACAGTGCTTTCACGTTTACAAAAGGCGGGACTTAAATTATCTTTCAACAAATGTAGTTTTTTTGAATGCTTGCTTGCTTGCTTGCTTCTAATTGTAAAATTTCCGCTATTATTGATGCACCAATTCCATTCGATGTAATTTAATTACAATCTTTTTTAGGTTTATTGAACTACTATAGCAAATTTATAAAAAAAACTATCCATTTTGTTACAACCTCTTTACAATTTACTGAAGAAAAATACGGTATGGAAATGGACAAATTGTTGTCAAAAAGCGTTTGAGGAAGTAAAAGGAAAATTAATTTCTCCTCCTGTTTTAGTTCATTTTAACCCAGAACTACCTATAAAGTTAGTTATTGATGCTTGTGATTACGGAATCGGAGCGTTAATATCTCATATTGCCTAATGGCATAGAAGTTATTTTCGGTTTGAACAAATTTCATTATTACTTGTTCGGAAAGAAAATTACATTGGTAACCGATAATAAACCTTTATCATATATATTCCATCCTAATAAAAAAATCCCTGAATATGCTTCAAATAGATTGCGAAGATGGGCAATTATTTTGTCGAGTTATCAATATGACATAGAAGTTGTGAAATCAAAAGATAACCCAGCAGATTCTCTGTCTAGACTTCCGCAATGAATTGAGGACAATATTCAGAGGAAAATGTTGATTTTATTTGTGTTGAATATTTAGCGAATGCTGAACACTTTTCAGTAAATTTGGAATTGATTAGAAAGGAGACAGCTGATGATTGAATTTTGAATGACGTGTTGAATTTTGTTGATAAAGGTTGGCCGAATTCGAAAAAGCTTCACAAAGTTAGAAATTTAAAACATTTCTATGAAATGAATTATCAATTGAATCCGATTGTTTAATTTGGAATAGCCGTAACATTATTCCTCAAGTTTTGAGAGAAGCAATTTTGGCAGAGTTACATTCGACACACATGGTGGTAGTTAAAATGAAAAATGTATCGCGTTTTTATTCCCACCACACCCATGGCCTTGGACAGAACAACCGTGGAGTAGACTTCATTTGGATTTTATGGGTCCATTCTATGATAGATATTTTCTTATAATTGTGGACGCGCACAGTAAATGGTAAGAGGTATTTTCTATGAAATCAATTGCATCGAATTTCACAATAGAGATTTTGAGATCATGTTTTGCACGATTTGCTTTACCTCTGCAATTTGTTACAGACAATGATGGTACTTCTTTCTGTTCTAACGAATTCGAAACATTTTTGAAAAATAATAATATCTTGCATATCACTTTTCCACCTTTTCACCCATCATCTAATGGGGCGGCGAAAAATGTGGTAAAAACCGTAAAGAATGCATTGAAAAATGCATTAGGAAATTAAAAAAAAATTGTAATTTAAATTTAATTTTGAATAATTTTTTATTTGATTATCGTTCCACACCACACTCAACCACCAAGATGAGTCCAGCAAAATTAATGTTCAATAGAAATTTGTGTACACGTTTTGATAATCTTATACCAGGTAACAGAACGAATTTGAAAAATCACGTTACAGCAGTTCAAGTTACAGGAAGGAAGGTGTAGTTGAATGGATCAGAGCAATCATAGTAAAAAAAAATAGCAAATGTTATTTATGTGGTCAAAAGCCCAGAATTAGGTAACATTGAGTGGAAAAGACAATTGAATGGCGTTTCTACTACTTCGGTCGATGAAGCTATACCTACAAGACCGAAAAGAATTGTTAAAGTCATAGATTGACCTAATTATACATAACTTTCAAGGCTTTCAAATATATTGTACTTATTTATTCAAATGGAGAAATGCAGGATATTAGTGTGAATCATCCTGTAAGTTGAGAATTAATAGTTTTAGTTTTTATATACTGGTGTTTTTTATGAACAGAAGGCTCGAAAAGCAACAGATTGTTTTATGTATCATAGTTAGAAAATAAACGTAAAAGAGAAACCATTGTGTATTATTTGAAGTGACGAAATCACCCTCAAATTAGGGAAGAATACATCACAGGGTCCATTAGCAAAATGCCTTTCAAATGATACAGCAGTAATGGTTCCTGCCGAAGCATCAAAATATACACGAATATTGTCAAATATAGAAAATAATCATGAAATGATTCAGATTCATTTGAGTAAATATATGAATTGAAAGATATTCCAACCTCACTTCAATATTTTAACACAAGAACACTCAGTATTCAGAATTCCATCTTTTGATATTTCAAGTTCATAGACATCGAAATTGATCCGATCACAGGATATGGAATATAAAACAATCTCCAAATATGCAAACTTGGCACAGATTGCATGCTGTGCATTTTACCTCAGTACAGTGACCGGATCAAAGTCGCAATGTCAGCGTATAATTCTTTATAAATATTGAGGGAGGTCAAGATCATTAACAATTAACAGTTAACAGTCAACAGACAGTATTCATTTACGTATCGATTGGGTCATCAGAAATGCAGCACATCTCCTTCTTTTCAATTTGAGTGTGAGTTTATTAAAAGTATTTATCCGTTTCTTTCACAATAAATATTTTATCAAGTTTTAAATGAGTTCTTTCATTATTTGGGATGAATAAATGAATGGGTGAAACAGCGAATAAAATCCTCTCGTTAACAGCCAAGCGAGAACTGAGTTGCGACAATATATCAAGATCCACTTTAGTCGACTTAGGTTACAAAAATGGTGTGCACCTCTTAGAATGCATTAGCAGCTGATGTTTTCGGCAATGACATATGATTCAGATTCAAATAGTCTTGCATGAAATCCATGTACAACGTATATATTTCGAATTCTTGCGTAATCGCTGTTCTGAACATAAAAACATACGAAATGCAACATTATAAAAACGCAAGGATAGTGAAACATTGAATCTACCAATTAGATTTCGGAATTGTTCTTTAGCAAATATTTCTTCACCTATCTTGTTTTCAACTAATAGCGAATACAGCGGAGAAATTGTCTCCAGCTCCCAAAATCACTTGAGTGCCACCTCTAAAGGAAAATCGGGAGAACTCAACAATACCGTTCATTGTATATGTTTTAATAGGTATTCTCATCAAGTATCGGCCAGTTCTATTCAAAATCGGGAGAAGTGATAAACGGATTGGGGGTAACTCTTTTGGTAACACCTGTATTGCCCAATAATACCCAGCCAAAAATCTGAATGCAACGGATGAACCTCGTTTAACTCATCACACACCACTCAGTAGATCATGAGCATATATGTAAGCACCAAGAAGTAACTCTCGTTTGGTATACCAAAATCGCGGTCTGTCAGACGAAGACCTTCTGAGTGTTTCCGAGGTTGAACTGTAATTAAACTTGATAGAATGTCTCCACAAGTCTTTGAAATTACAATAACCCCAATCGTATAATGAGAATGGAGTCAATATGAAGGAGCCAGCAGAAATTTTGATCTCCCCAAAGTAGATTACCCTAGCACCACATGTTATTTGTAATATCGTTTGTAGTTTCAGTTCATCAGAAGTTATTTTTTGATGCATTTATTATAATTGTGAAACTACGAATCCGAAACTTCTAGAAGTACATACTATGCTAGATTTGAATGTAAGTGAAATTTTATATCAATACCCTTTCACATATTACGTTGTGTAGTATCACTATGAACGATATCTTGTTCATCGAGAAGGCTTTCTCTCCTAGTTTGTATCTAAAAGGAACTACTGTGCATGATCTACACATCTTTAGAGTTCATTTGGAACTTGAGTCTTTTCTTTTCCCTCATAACTCTCCATTTTTTGTATAAATATGAAGTGGAAAACCGAAAAGCTTTTTTCTCAAAGACCGATCTTTCCTAAAAGATATTCCCCTCTCAATTCATATAAATAAATTATTATTATTAGTTAATATGAAACTTAGTAGGACCATCTCCAGGTGCATCACTTCTAAATGGATCAATGAATTGTCTACATAATTTACAATTCATTAGTAAAATCCCTAAGAAACGTAAATTCTCAATTACTACTAATATAAAGTTTTTTTAGATTTTGTTCACGTACCATCGAGAAAATTGAATTCGAAAATTTCTGAATTTCAAATTCTAAACTATGCTAATGTACCAAATATCTGTCAAATCTGACTTTTCTCATCGATAGATAAGTAGCAAAATACCCAAAAGTAAAGAAGTGAGGATTTTTTGACATTCCAGAAAAAGTATACATTTGAATTTCATTATTTGCTGTATTTCTGTTGTAAACTTATCAGCTATAATATCCCAAGGACATTGATAACTAACGAAATAATTTTATCACAGTTTTCGAAAGCACGTTATTTGGTAACATCCCGACGCCGAAGGCGGAGGGATGTTACCTAAAATAACGTGCTTGAGGAAGTTGTGATAAAATTATGAGTTATTTATCAATGTTCGAGGGATATTCGGTGAGAAAATTTTTTGCAATTCGAACAAAATTATTTATTGAACACACAGTTATTAAAAGAACAATTCGTATAATGATATTCCGTTGATCTTGCTGTATTTGCCTCGGTTACTGCATAGGTGTTTCCACGCATACTATTGATTATTTGGTTATGATGTTCCTGATCAATATTCAAATATGAACACCAAAGCGAGGAAGTGACATTTTCGAAATATATTGAATTACTGAAATGTCAAACAACTTTATTGTGTTGGTTGCTTAGCAATGTCATGACATAAGTGATAACTACCCGTGAAAACTATCCATGGGTAGTTATCAGTGTAATGATGGTTTCATTGGTTATTTCGACACACATGACTAGAAATAGACAAATTTGATAGGATAATTTTTTTGGCAAAAAATTTTCATTCTAATCTTCCAGTTATTCAACTTGGAATTTTAACAATACTGGAATGTGGTGAAAAATTAAATCTGTACTGTAACCAGCGAAAGTCTTCTTCAAAAATAAAAAAAAAACGCAATTGTGATGTTCTGTATTTGGGTGGTATGGGTTGTTTCAAAATTGGAAGTGAGATTGTAGGATTAGTATAATTCTTTCTTTAACTTTTTTTCTGACTCATGAAAATTTCTGATTCATTATTGTTTATAATCCGTTTTATTTTCAAATAACTGAATTGCAAACAAGAAAACACAATATCCGAAGATCGTCGATGCTCCTTGGGTGACTCTGAGAGTTGTTAGCATTGCCTGCCCTGAATACAGGGATGGCCATAGCAGTTTAGTAGTTAATGACGTTGATACCGGGAAAAAATCAATGATTTCTATTCTCTGTTCAGAAAATACATAGTTTGATTCGTTTTTATTGTTCATTCCATTTTATAGATCAGTTGTTTCACCTCCTATAATCAAATTTTCTCATTTCTCAAACTGGATGTTCATTCAATAATAGATATGGAAATGATTACAAGTCTTCAGTACCACCCCCATTTTCTCTTTCAGGTACCCCCTCACCTTACTGGAGAGAGTTTACCTTATAATATACCGATAAATTGGACGATGACCATAGAAGACCCCAAAGAGAAGAATCCTTTTCTAATAGGACCATTCCATGATGATGTGAAGGATGGAAACATAAACAAAGTGCCCATTCTAATTGGAATCACCGATGAAGAATTGATAGGTTAGGAAAAACCTCGGGAACTACCATTTCATAATTGAGCCATGTTTCCATAATTTGAGGCGACATTTAATGAAAATCCATATCAATACCAAGTGATTCAGTTCACTGTGCAATTTTCACTGGGAAAGGTTTAAAATACAGCGGCACTTATTGCGATACGATAGTTTTCTTAACTGAAAATTATGAATCACTCGTTTTTGTTGTCTAGAAACATAAGCTACAACTTACAGTCCGATCACATAATTGATTCAACTACCTGAAAAGGCCTGATATAATCCTCAATTCATTGGTAAAAATCGTTAAGTGAATTTCGATAATTTCTCATTATATCAATAAGCGGGTAAGAAGCATACGTTTAATTCATGTTTATAATAGCTGCTAGTTATTCATGTCACTTTGATCGTTCAGTGAATGTTGGTGATTTTTCATTATGATTTTCATACTTTCCAGCATGTTAAGAGGGTGATGAAGTGGAAAAAACATACGTTTCATTCATGTTAATGAAAACTGTTTATACAGTGTGACCCATTTAAGATGGAAGCACCCTTATAAAACTTACATTTTTCAACCGATTGGAATGTTTTTTTTTGTTAGGTAGATATTCAAAAAGTCTATTAGGACACCAAATATCATGAATAAATCTCAATTTCCAGGGCCAACTAATCTTATTTTTAAAGGTCAAAAATCTAAAAAAATTACTAGCGATTTTTTTAGAAAAACTCTGACTACACCACTGAATTTGTGACATTTTCAAATGGGTAACATGTAAATTACGTTGAAATGCGTCAATCAATAAAAAAGTTATAAAGGAATGAAATTTGAAAAATATGCCGTTTAATCAACCCACCAATTCATGTTCAGGAATTTTATGAAAATTCTGAATACACCACTGGATTCAGGATGTCTTGAAATATCACTGGTCACAGTTTCATCGAAATCTGTTCAGTAATAAAAAAGTTATAAGGGAATGAAATTTGAAAAATATGTTGTGAAATGAAATTTTAACAACGTTCTTACTACACCACTGTTGATTATTGAAAAAATTATTGGGGTGATTATTACAATGTCGTACAATTATAACATCTGAAAATCATGATGGTAAAAATAGTCTATAGGTATTTCTCGAAATGGAGTGGATACATAAACAAGTACAATCAGGAGAGAACTCCTGGTTAATCTTCATGAAAACAATTTCAACAATATAAGACAAGTCTAATGTACTCCCAATAGAAATTATAACGAAAAAAATATGCAATGGATAATAATTATTATCATTCCAGTAGGTAACATCAGCTGTGATTTCTTCTTTTTGTTGAATAGCAAAAAATGAGATTTGCAATTTTAACTGCCTGTTATTCAGAATGCATTAATGAAATAAACAAGTTAGCTGTGACTTATAGTTTCTCATCTATTTATTTGCGCATGAATTGTCATTTTGTTAAATTGTCATTTTGTTACGCACCATTAGTGAACTGAATAATTTGTGTATCAAAATAAAAACAGATAATGGCTCAATTGTCAATTCAAGAAAAAATCGAAATTATACGTCTTTCCGGTGATGATTACCGGAGTGAAAGAGAAGTAACTAGAATATTCAATGAAAGACACCCAAATCGTCCAGTCATAAGTAACAGCACGGTACATAAAATAAACCAAGTTTTCAATCGGACTGGAGCAGTACCACATATATTTTAAAGAACAATATACGAAGAAGGAACGAAAATAACCAGACTATATTAGATTACTTCAGAAATAATCCAAATAGTAGTTTGAGGGATGCCAGCTTAGATTTAAACTTACCTAGGGAGAATGTTGGGCGATGTCTGAATAAAAATAAATTGAGGCCATTTAAACCAAAGTTTTTACATACTCTGGAACTAGGTGATCAAGAAAAACGATTGGAATTCTGCTTATGGGCCCAGGGCGAGTATCTTAATGACAGGCAATTTTTAAAGAAAATTTTATTTAGTGATGAAGCTAGTTTCACAACAAATGGAGTGGTTTCATCACAAAATATTCGCTATTGGGCCACTGAAAATCCTAACTGGGTGATAAACTGTAAAAGGCAGTATTCAGAAAAAGTGAACGTTTGGTGTGGAATACTGAATGAAAGGATAATTGGACCATTCTGTTTCGACGGCAACATGAATGGCGCAATTTTCCTACAATTTTTAAGGAATGAATTTTCGGACGCAATAGATGAACTTCCCCTTACAGAAACAAGAAATTTATATTTTCAGTTAGATGGTTGTTCCATACATAATGCGGGAATTGTGAAGAGTTGGCTGAATCAAAATTACCCTAATCGTTAGATAGGAAGGGGGAGTACATTAATTGGATGGCCACCAAGATCGCCTGACCTTACTTCACTCGATTTTTTCCTTTGGGGTTATGTTATACAAAAGGTTTACAAATCACGACCAAGGAATCGAGTGGAACTGTGCACCAGAATTCAGCAAGCTTGCGATGCAATTACTCCACAACAATTGAGGAATACTTTAAAAAATATTCGTAAGGGATATGATAAATGCATTGATTTGGATGGAAGTTTGGTGGAGGCCACCAGAATATGAATTGCACTCATTTATTTTTCAATTCGGTATCTTCTTGGTTTCTATTTTTACATTGATTGTGAATAAAAGATTGTTTTCCGCTAGTTTGTAGCAATTAGAAAAATGTACTTACAGTTAGTTTTTTGTAGATTCATTTGAAATTATTGACACTAAAGTTTGTTGTGATAAACTGATTGATTGATATGGTTCGACATACATTATGAAAGGAAATTAATTCTCCCATAAACGTTTCATGAATTTTATTTGAATAAATAATATTTTGTTGAATATTGCCCCTAATCCAGTGGTGTAGTAAGAACGTTGCTAAAATTCCATTGAACAACATATTTTTTAAATTTTATTCCTTTATAACTTTTTTATTACCGAACAGATTTCGATGAAACTGTGATCAGTAATATTTCAAGACATCCTGAATCCAGTGGAGTATACAGAATTTTCATAAAATTCCTGAACATGAATTGGTGGGTTAATTAAACGGCATATTTTTCAAATTTCATTCCTTTATAACTTTTTTATTGATTGACGCATTTCAACGTAATTTACATGTTACCCATTTTGAAAATGTCACAAATTCAGTGGTGTAGTCAGAGATTTTCTAAAAAAATCGCTAGTATTTTTTTTAGATTTTTGACCTTTAAAAATAAGATTAGTTGGCCCTGGAAATTGAGATTTATTCATGATATTTGGTGTCCTAATAGACTTTTTGAATATCTACCTAACAAAAAAAAACATTCCAATCGGTTAAAAAAAGTAAGTTTTATAAGGGTGCTTCCATCTTGAATGGGTCACACTGTATGTGCTTTCATACGTGTTTTGAATGTTCTTTCAGTTTGACATACGTAAACGTCGGACTAGATCTGCACGGCAATTTATAAAATCGTATCTGACACCAAAGTCAAGATTATAACTGTTTTTAAATGCCATTTATGACATCTTCATTTGTTTTGAATTAAAAATTTTCATAATAAATTGGCACAAATTAATTACCGTTTTGTAATTGCAGCAGATTGCTATCATAACGTGTGTGGATGGCAGTTTTATTGAATTCAATGCTTCACTGAAATTCACACCAGACATAGGAACATTCACTAGTCTGTAAATTATTCTGTTGAATACTGCTACTTGTGTTAAAATGGATGGATGAAACAATCATTTTTCAATTTTTTGTCAGCCTGCATTGGCGGATATTAACATTATTTCACCCATTGCATGTTATACATGCAAGCTAACAAAAATTCGTATAGAAGAAAGAATTGTTCGGAACACCATTATGAATGAAATAAGAAAAGTCCTTATCGATCCAACTTCTGCAAAAAACAGTCATAGTTCACAAATATAGATTTTTTGCGTTTTTCAAAAAAAAAATAGTAAGATTCATCATAAAAATATTGCAGAAAAATTGTTCCCACGATTTTTTTCTAGAGTAATCGTTTCTGAGATATGACGAATCGGAAAAATTTAAAATTTGATTCAATGTTGTTTCGAATATTCGTAAGAAAATTTAATTTATATGTGAATTATTGTAGCATTGTAGCTAACCCAATTTTTTGAGCAAACTTAGCCGGGCTACTAAAGCAACACAAAGTAACAGTATTCAAGGGCCTAACCCAGGGACTAGTGAATGATTCCTTATCTGATTTGAATTTTGATGAAGAATTGAATTCAATGAAACAGATTGCTTTTTTATTGATCATAGCAATCGGATAGATACTTTACTGTCCTGAAAACTATACAAATCCCACACAAAGATATGGGAAGCTTCAACATCAACAGACGACCTTCTATCATATGTCATCCATATTTGGAATAATGCAATCGAGAAAGATGAAGAGTCAAGTGCTGTTGCGCTTGATTTGATTTGATCCCACTAAGAGCGGTACATATCAGAAATACGCGACGGACTGTGGCTGTTCATCGTTTCGAGGTTCAACTCTGTACACCTCGAACTTCACTGTTTAAAAACTTGTTCATTTGAAGAACTCAGTTCATGTGGAATAAACGTTTTTCTAAATGCATTTAATCTCCAGCGATTCAAATCCAATGTGAATCGCTACTTTTGCACAGGCACCGCTCTTAGAGCGCCTTGAGGATTTCCCTGTAGTGCTTATATTTTGTCCTTGGAAAAATAAAGGGTGTTTGCCCGATGAGACAAGGAACAAAATCACAGCACATTCACTCATTTGGGTCAATTCAGAATGAACATTTCTGTTACATCGGATTAAAAAAAGTCCCAAAATCGTATTAGTTACACCATTCTTATAACTCAAGAACGGTTGAACCGATTTTCAGCATCATTCATCACAATTCAGGTTTTTTTTATATCTCTTCAATTGAAGTTGAAAATGTGTTTTCTTGTCATTTTCTATTTTTTCCGTCTCTGGTTACATTTTTTGTACAGTTCGTACGCAAACCCCTGTAGCCTCAGTTACTCGTTCTCGTACAAAGTTAAAATATAATATTGGTTACAATTCTACTTATTATCAATGATAGATACTTCTCACCTCCACAAGAAGAATTATTATGCCATCTGTTGTTGCTTTCGCATTGCCTAAATCTTGTTCTGTTGTTCACAATTTCTCTGAGAACCTTGTTTTTCAGTTTACTGATCGGAGACATTTTCAAAAATAACATGCAACTACACGAGTTCCTCGATGTTAAAGAACTCTCGCCTCATTTCGCCGGTTGATTCACTGTGCATCTAATATCCAGAGGCTTACCTAGATTTGTCGAACTGTAATTATACCAATTCTCAAATGGATGGTATATTCATTTGTTGTGACTCAAATAAAAAGCTACCTGCTTTTCTCCAAGTCACTCATCAGAATGTCAAGACATGGAAAATCTTCACAGAAAATCATTTTATTGTGACAATTGAGTACAATATGGGAAGATATAATGTTTCAAGACACTAATCAACAAAAATAATGTAAAAAAATGCATATTTCAATGTATTGCTTTAATACTTTTGCTATTCAAAACCATTCAAATTGAAATTTGTAGAATAGTTCCTTGAATAACTATTTGGAGCAGCTTATTGAATGTCGTTGAAGTAATTGTTATTCTCAAAGTCCAATTAAATGCCTATTTTTTGTTTCCATTTTTTTTTCATTCGAAATCAATATTTTGAATTCTTTTCATGGACATCATTTCAACTGCTTTCGTTTTTCAGGTGTTGACCTAACACAAGAAATGGCAGCCTATGTCGACAATAACATAACTTGTATCGTTAACACTAGAGCAAATATAAAAGAAGAAAATAAACTTGCATTCGCTACTGAGCTCAGAGATATATACACAAAGGTTCCCTTTCAGCAGAATATGACGGCGTTTTATACGGTAAGTTTGATTATTTGGCAATATTACTCTCCACATTTACTTCTGCAGATTTTATAGCGAGAAAGGATTTGTTTATCCGAAGTATTTTAATATGTAAGTTGAAAAAAAACTTTTTTATTGATAAAACAACGATAAAAATAAAATAAAAACAACAATAAAAATTAATTGGCGCTCCGGAGCGACTTCATTGATTCCAGTGGCGCATTTGCTTTTTTAGCTGCAGGAAAACCCGGAAAAACCTGCAGCACCACATCATCTGAAGATCTTGATCTAACAATGTCCTCTCTCTTATAAAATAAAATGTAGGGTGTCTCCAGAGGCTGCAATAAATTCAATGCATCGCCAGAACACTTCGTGACACGACTATCGTCAAACTTAAAACAGTCCGTTTCGTCTTTGACCAAGGCGTAATAATTAACAAATTCAACATCAGAACCACAGTGAACAATGACTGCATCAATATTATAATAGTGGTCTGCTAGGTTAAAATGTTCATCTATTTCGAACCTTCCAAAGAGTTTCTTGCTTCCGTTAGAGGTTGAGTCTTGTTTGAAAATCGTTATTGTTATTATTAGATTGACTGGTGCCTCAGGTATACTTGTTTCCTTATAAGTCAGTTAGTTTGGCGCATGTTTGACAATACAGTCGATCATCACCTGTTAAAAATTCCATTTTCAGATGATTTAACAATAAGCTTTGCACGGACTGGTTATTAGTCATATTAGAAAAAGCTAGATGAAGTTTCAGAAATTCACATAAGTTTTCGGCACTTCTTGAATATTTACCACAAAGTAAACAAGTGAAGATTTTTCCAGCAAAAGATTTATAAACACAAGACAAGATGGGCAGTATGGAATCATTCAGTCCAGAGTGGTCAGGAGTATTGATTTTGCTATTGTTTTGCTCACGAAGAGTATTCAACAAGAATTCGAAACAATCCTCTTGTTGTCCTTTCATTTACAAAAAGCTACACAATCAACAACTAACATGAACTGTATTCAAGTTTGAAAAAGTTGTTTGATATGCGCAGTGCTCACTATGATTGAAGCAGTGCTCACTATGATAATTGTTGAATTGCGCAAAAATATAGTTTGAAAATTATAAATAATTGAATTGAAAGGGTTATATTTTTACAAACAAATTACGATTTTTGCGATATCTCAAAGGCATTCAAAATTTGAACTACAGAATTACTGTAGGTACTGTACTGTAGAATTTTTTAGAATAATTACTAGGTTTACTAATAATTCTAAAAAAAGGATGGTTGGCTAACAGGATCAATTTTTTCTTAAAAAAACAATTGTTTTCTAGCCGACTTTTCGAATTCAATTAATTACTCGCCGAAAAGTAGTTTTTTCGTGTTGTTAATTAAGAACTTATTATTTTTTATGAAACTGAAATGATAATAGTAGTATAAGTTTTTAAATTTTTGGACATTCTGAACAAATTCTGGAAACCCACAAAGGACACCCTGTGCGTAAGTATTACTGTTTTATTCACAATATCCACATTATAAATCCGAACAGTGAGAATAAAATGGATTTGACAATTCAGGTTATGAAAATGTAAAGATGTGGAAATCTCAAATGTTAGAAATGTTCAAATGTAAAAATGTAATCATGTTAGAAAGTAAAAAGGTGATATGTTGAAATTAAATGCAGAAAAAAGTAAAAATGGTAAGTGTTAAAATGGAAATGCGAACATCTAAAAAGTATAAAACTTGCAACGAATGTTAGGCTGTAAAATGTGCTATTATTCGCCATGATTTAACAATATTAATGATGGAAAGAATCTTATACAAATATTTGGCAAATAAATGTCCCACTTTACTAGTTCCCATTTTAGTAGGTAGTTTCAACAGTGTTCTTACGTGGTATAAATGATTTTAGTGATGAAGGAATATGTACTCACTAAGGCCTTGCCTGGGTGTAGATGTTTTTTCATCGTGTATGGTTATTGAATAATAATTATAGGTATAATATAAAAAAAAAGAATGGAGTAGTGACATTAAGTCATTGAATAGTGTATTTGACTCGTAGACATATAGACATTTTTGCGGCATTCAAGGAACACTTGAGTAATGTAATGTTGCGGTTGAAGGAGCATAAGAAAAAATATACAAAAATATAAGGAATATAAACAAGAACCCATTTTATTTGGGTAAGTATGTAAGGCAAATGATCGCATTTCGTGCATTCGAGGAATCAATAAATCGATGTTATCTGTTTATGAAATTTTTCTCCTGATTCAAATTTTATAAAATGACAGTTTTCATCAAATTGAAAGTTTATATAGAAAATTATTTTTGAAATGAGAGCCCGGAATTTTTTTCGAGCTATTCTTTGAAGGAAGGAAAAAAATAGTGAAAAATGAAAAATAGATTCCTGATCAATAAAAGCTACATGCATATTTTTTTTGGTTTTATTATTTTCATTGTTTTGAAAATTATTATTGACGAATGAATCGTTCATGGAATGATTTTCAAAAAAGTTTCAAAATAATTTTCATTGCATTACAAGAACTCATTCGGTAATCAATTGTTTATATTTAGTAGAAAACATCATTATTGTGAAATCATTTTGTTTTTGGAAAATCAAATACTGCTTTCTATTATTGTGAGAAATATGTTTATTTTCATTTTTTCGATTATTCATTCGATCAAAAATGTTCCATATGAATGGATTTCTACAATTTATTCTCAAATGGTGATAAAAATAATAAAAATGAGTATATGTTATTTTGTGAGGACAAAAATTGAATCAAATGAAATATTGCGTAAGATGATATATGATTTCTTTCATTTATTTCTTACTATTTTTTTTTAAATAAGGACAATAGATTTTCATATATGCACTATTGATCAAATAACATTTTCTGCCTTTTTTTTTGTTTATTAACTGATTATGATGTTTTCGTCAGTTATCGCTTGGATTGATTCATTATTATTATTATAAAAATTATTTTTCACAATAATATTATTTTTACCAAAAATTTATTTACAAATGTATTTTTGAGCTACAAATAATTAACTATTTTTTTCTAAAAATCATCATTTCCGGGGATAATTAGAATTCTATAATAACTGTTCAAATATTACATCAATGTATTCATTTATGACAATTAATGTTGTCAATAATAAAACAGAATAATCGACATATTTGAAAAAAAAAAAATTCAAGAATTCATTTATCTTTTTCATTTCTTGATTGTTTGTCAAAAAATATTGAAACCTATTTTTTTATTTTTTCAGCAAAAATTTCTGGTTGTCTAGTTGTCAAAAAAGTAACATCGGTAGCTGTTACCCCTAAGGGATTGAACGGACCAATTGAATATTTTTTTGAGAAAGTGTATTTTCATATGTGAAAATTAACTAGTTTCAGTATTTTTTATTCGATTTCATAATTACGTAGAAAATTAATTTATCCGTTACTTCAGATAGAAGATAATTATAACGATGAAAAAGCACACAATATATAGTTCAAGTAAACGATATGGTGCAATCTACCTTCTGACAGCTCCTCTTTAATATTGTAGTTAGGAAGCTAACTAATTTCGTTATTCAGTAATCATATCTGATTATATAAGAATTACAAACAAACTATACAATATAAATATATATATATATATATATATATATATATATATAAATATATATAAGTATATTTATATATATATATATACAAATATATATTATATATAAATATAAATATATATAATTGATAGTGTAACGACCGTATGTATGTATAGAATAGTAGTTTTTCGGGGATTCGGTCTGATTAGAATAAATATTTACTCTTTTTAGCTGTCCGAGCTTTCGCAAATGTTTATTAGCTTTATCGAGGGCTGTAATATAAAAAGGACATAATAAATATATATATATATATATATATATATATATATATATATATATATACAAATATGAAAGTTATTGAGTGTCTTGATATAGAAACAGAAGTTAATATCGGACATAGCACTCATGAAAGTGGCAAACCATAGACACGTGTTTCGGGCTTTTGGCCCATCATCAGTATGGTGCAGCCAAGTGTAAGGATGGGCAACACTTGGTTACCAAAAGATAGAAATACAAATGCACGGAGCCACCAACAGGAGCCAACCGCACATTTGTGGTTTCAGTTGATAGATCTCGTGTTCACAAGAAAACTATCAAAATCACCACGGAGGCAGCTATAGCCTACCTGCGTGACATCCGGGTCCAGGTGGTGGATATGAAATCTAGAAAGGTTAATGCAGTCAAGCTGCTGGAAAATAATAGGCTAAAACAGGTGTTTACCGGTGGCTCTTGAATTGAAATCAATATGGGAATGATCAAAGAGTACTAATCTATTTATTTTTTTATTTTCATCATTTGATCATTCCTAGAAACATGCGGATTTGTTTTCCGATGGCATTTCAGGTTAGCTTCCCAAATTTCTGCTACCGCAGTTGTCGGTTGATTGGTCAAGCCACCAACACTGATATAAAAAACTTGGCAAATTGACTTGGGTTTCACACCAATAAGTGGTTTCCACTTATGTTTTGCTTACGTTTACGCAGCTATTTTTATCAAGTACTTTCTTGGTTTTTTCTCATTTTGTCTTCAATCGAGGACCGCCTGCCCGGACTGACGATGCCCAATAGGCTGAAACAGCTGTATACCGGTGGCTCTTAAATTGAAATCAATATGGGAATAATCAAAGATATATATATATATATATATATATATATATATATATATATATATATATATATATATATATATATATATATATATATAAAATGTAAAAAGTCGAAAATTTCACTGAGAAACACAAAATTAGTCATTTTCATTATGTAGAAGAGTGTCACACATTGAATTTTTTATGGTTTGAAGGAAAAATATATATATAAAACTTATTCAGAAGTAACATTTAGAGGATTTGAAATTTTAAATTTTATTTTAACGGCCATGCATGGCAATTACTAGTGGCGTGGTAGCAACTAGAAAGAAAGTAGTTGCTACCACGCCACTAATAATTGCCATGCATGGCCGTTAAAATAAAATTTCAAATTTCAAATCCTCTAAATGTTACTTCTGAATAAGTTGTATATATATATATATATATATATATATATATATATATATATTTTCTTTAAACCATAAAAAATGTAATGTAACCATAATGAAAAGGACTAATTTTGTGTTTCTCAGTGAAATTTTCGACTTTTTACTATAACCTCAAGTTAATGTCTTGATAAAGGGAATAAACATTTTCGAAAGGTCGACCATATAACAAAGAGTATTCTTTAAACAACAGCCCAGCAATTTTGACTGCATCCCCAACATTATTTAATGAAGTTAAGCTGCTGGAAAATACATCCATGAAAATCAAAAGATAAAAATACTTTCTGATCATTCCCATATTGATTTCAATTCAAGAGCCACCGGTGGCTCTTATCAAACTCGTTATTACTATTAGTATTTATCCAAGGAAGCCACATTTCAAACAGATAAAAATTTTAAGTAATCATAACTGCACCAATAACAAATTTCAACACTCAAATCGCGATGAGTTCTGAACTGAACACGACGGCGATAATATTCCCCGATTTCTATTCGTCACTGTAATATGACTTCAAATTTAATTTTATGACTCTTCAGCCAATCATGAAACTTGGTTAGTGAAAATAATCCAATACGAACCGCCAAGTCTACGGTCCACGTGGACTAGTTCGTGGACTATTGGTATTTTTGGCCTTTGAGAGTGCCGTCACCTTCGAATATGCACAATATCGTGTACTTCGACTGTGTAAGTCTTATTACTAGACTTGTTCGTAACCACCCCATTAAGTTACTTCACTTATGCACAATTGTCGGTTTTGGAATGAAACATAATTACCAATTTTATTCGTAATATCATAAGTCACGGTAAACTAATCGTGACTCAAACACATTCGATAAGTTTCACATACTCATATTACAGCTTTTTGGTGATAAAATTTATGCGAAGTATTGCTGGGACCAATATCATTGTGAACTGGTAATGTTTATAATTTACTCCTCAAGCTGTTCACAATCCGATTGCTGATTGATAACGCCTAGGATGTTATCGTATTCAATAAAAAAAAGTCGCAAGGATTTCATTAGTATATAGAAGTGCGAAAAGGACGAAAAAATATATAAGTGCATTTTTCGATGCAACCAACTGATCTTCAGCCTTTCCCGTTTCAGTACATGTTCACATTTATTGATTTATTCATTTATTTATTTTTTCACCATAGTGTGCGCTGGTCAGGCCCTATCCCCCGAAGCCCCGATACATTCGGGAGGGCGCGCCAGCATAATCAACCAATGACCACTCCCCACACCGTGGGGTAAGTGATCATTGGGTCCGAGAATCATGTGCCCTGAGCAAACGCAGTGAGCCAAGAATGACAGCCTTCTGCATCTGTGCGGCTAAGATCTCTGCCTTAGTGCGGCAAGCCGGTATGATTTTGAGATTCGAGAGTAGAGAAGACATCATTCCACCAAGGACTCCAATAATCGGAACGACCATCTTGACAGAGTGATCTGGATAGAGTCTGCGGAGTTCGAAGAGAAAATCTCGATATTTTATCCGTTTTTTCTTCTCTTTTCTGACGATATCCGTCTCTGTTCTGTTCTCCAAACATTTGTTATGAAATTGAAAGATATATCATTCACAGAAACACCACAAGAAATGAGTGGAAGCGCATTCATATAAAATTTCAGAAACATTGAAATCTAGCATTGTAATGGAGTAGTTATCAAAGGTTTGGATTAAAAACAGTCGTATGTAACTGTCAGCCTATCCAGTTTCACTAACAGAATCTTCATAAAAAGCATCTGCCATGAAAGACCTTCTTTTTCTTTTCACTCGTAGGGCTGAAGTAAGCATAACATCGGACCCTGAGTTTACAGAGAAGACGAACATCGACTAAATGACCCTAATTGCCTTTCAAGTAACATCGAATTGGGAGAAAAAGCTTCTTGGTTCTCCAATTCTTGTTCTTGTAAACAAACCTAGCAGCCCAGGTGGTGCAACCAGAAAGCGACTCATCGTCTCCTCAAGATGGGGATATTTCATTCTGCCTTGCCTTGTACGGAATTCTTGGGCATTGGGAGAAGCATCAGGAGAAGAAACCAACTCCCCCTGAGCGAATGTTTATGATGATTTATGAAAACCTGAAGTGAAAAAGCCCTGCAAGGCGGAATCTAATGTATCAACCAATCAACTAAAATCTCTTCAGTATGACACTATGATTGCCGTATAATCCACAGATATAATTCCTTGGCTGCAAAATACGACTTGAATAGCTACAGCCCAGCAGCGGGGGGGCTGAAAATTCCCCTACCGGGTTAGGTGTCCCAGTGTGGATGAAAAACCTCCTGGATGATGTCTCATCCTAATAGTCACATACAGATCTTTCGAAATGATGGACCTTTTTTCCTATTATGGAACGACCAAGTGCTTTCTCTATAACATCGGATCAAAATGAAAGGTTTCTCAATTCTACAACACTTAACAAACCCAAGTGACTACGTGATGTAATCAGAAAGCAACTCATCGCATCCTCGAGAGCCAAGAGCAGAATATCAATATGCTTTGCATACAATTATTGAGAAGCAGTAGCAGAATTTGCATCAGGAGAGGAAACGAACCCCATCTGAATATACGACTATGCTCGAACAATGATGATTCATACAAACCAGTGGTGAATAAGCCCAACATAATTGAATTCAATATATCGTCAATTAATGCTGACTGACAGAGACTCCGATATTGACTAATCGAGTGAAAGCTATTCAGTATGTCATTATGGTTTCCAGGTTCATAGGTATGTTTTCAGAGCTACTCCTCATGGCCTAGATACCTCCAGGTTTCGGAGTCACATGGCTGGAGAGTGCAGTTAATAGCCTGCAGATAGAAGGGATCTTGCCGATATGCATCACAGGAGCCCTACCTCCCAAGCCACACATTTGTGTTACCTATCTATCTGACCCAGGTGGCCACAGACAAACATTCAGGTCCTCCCAGATTAAGGAGAAATGTACTATGGTCTGTCAGTCTTCGAGTGGACCATTTTTGAAACCACTTGAAATATTATGAACTTGAAAATATTGTGCTTAGTGAATCCGATTCCCTTCTCTTCAGGAAAAAAAACATATTTTGTATCTACATTTTTGTTTTCCAGTTCAATTCCGATTTTATTACTGCTAATGCCGTGATTCGTCATGCGGATCTTCACTCTAAGCACGCAGACACCTATTTCTACCAGTTTTCCTACAAGGGGCATCTTAATGGATTGCTGAAACCGCTAAAGCGACCTCCAGGTAAGATGCATTTTCATATACTTCGTTATCAATAAATAAGGTTGAAGGCAAAATACATTCACAATGTTATATTGACATTTTGGTTTTTTTGCATGGATTTTTGTTGTGTTTTGGTTGGTTTCTGGATTTTGGCGTGGTCTTCTTTAGTTACAATCTCCAAACGTTTCAACTGCTACGGTAGCAGTCATATTTAGTGGCATTGTCGAAGTACTCTTCTTGACGTATCAACTGAAACGTATTAGTTGACATATCAGTTGACACGGCAAAAACAGTACTTCGACCACGCCACTGAAGATGACTGAGGCAGTTGCAGTTGAAACGTTTGGAGATTGTAACCAAAGAAGACCACGACAGAACCCGGAAATCAACCAAATCATTGACGCAAGTCGTGAAAGTCTATATTCCCAAATGTGTCTGTATGTATGTTTGAACGTGGTAAACTCAAAAACTGCAGATTGGATTTTTTTACAGTTTTCGCCAATGTCCGAAATGATTAGAGGGGAGTTTTTTGTGTATAATTTATAAACTAACACACTTTATTGTATGATGTCCACTGCAAAGGGTTTTAAAAAAACGGCGACAGGTGTTTCGCTATACAATAGCGTTAAATAAAGTTACTTCTTAATTACAACTATTGTATACTAGGTATCACATATCACCTATTTTTATACCTACTTTCTAATGGATGGAACTACCTTTGAAGGTCAGGTATGAATTCATTTACTAACGAATAAATTTAATTTTCCAAAATACCGTAAATATACTCAAATTTTCGTACCTGGAAATGAACAGATTTAATAATGGCGACTTATTCAGTCCAGTTTGATCGTTCATAACATATTGAGAGTTTTGAATTTGATTATTTCCATACTTTCCGATAGATTGAATTTCAGACCTATCTTCTGGAAATGGAGGGGATTGAATTCATATTTGAACTCATGTCCCTTTGTGATCAAATGAGTGGCATATGTGGAATATATTTTTTTATTCTGGCAGATATTTCTGTGTTCCGTTATGCGGGCTTTGAACGTTTTTTCAGTTTGACCTATATAAGATATTGGACTCACATGATAATTTATTCTCTCCAGATTTTTTCTGAAACTGAACTTAGTGTGCATGCCTAAGTTGTTGTTGGTTTTGAAAGCAATATTTATACCTTTGTTGTGCAAAAAATTCAAAATAATCGTAGTGGGTTGGCGTAAGTAGGGTGAGGTTCTATAACTTTCATCCTCATTTCTTCGAATTGGGTAACTTTCTTCAAAGCTTGGCTGTATAACTTTTTGATAATAGAGAATGTATTAGACTGCTATCGTAATAATTGCTGACGGCTATTTGTTTTATTATGTTCAGTTCTTTATTGAACTCCGTATCTTACAGACATTTATCATATTGTTGAATGCTTCTACTTTGAGGGTGGGTAGACGAATTATGAATAATAATATATGTATGTGCTGGTTCATGATTAATAGAAAAATCACGTTTATTGTTGACTTCATTACTGTCAAGTCCAAAAAGTTTTTATAGAGTTGTACTTTTCCATCTCCATGGTGGGTGATGAAATTCATAAACTCAGTCTGTTCGTTCCTGTGAAAGATACCAGGATATCATCCACATATCTATACCAATACTATCTCATTGAATTGGAAGTTTCTGTGATAAACAAACCGTAAGAAAATCTAATATTTTCTCTTTCACTAGGTACCGGATTAATGGACCTTTCTTCCAATAGATTCTCTACAAGATTAATCGTTTCATTCGGAGATTCATCAGATTCTTTACATCGAATGAAATCAATTTAGCATCATCCGGAAGTGCAATATCTTCAATTGCATTAATCAAATAGTATGAATTCTTCAAACTGAATTGTGATTTAAAATTAGTGTGATTTTGAATAATTGCGATGAATTTTTCGGATATTTTAACTGAAGGAGCTATGACAAAAGAAACTACCGGTCTAATCGGGTATTTATCCTTGTATAATTTAATTAACGAATACCTATAGTTTAGGTGGTTGTGGGTTCATGATTAAAGATCTGAATTTTTCAGTTTTATCCATGACACAATGAATATTTTTCAAAGTTTCCTTGACTTCTTTCTGATAAAAATGGGTGAGGTCGTTTCTGAGACTATCGTACGTGCCAGCATTTAAATGGTCTTCTCTACGTATTATTGATAGCTATAACTGTTAGTCATGAACCCACAACCACCTAAACTTTATTCGTTGATTAGATTCCACAAAGATAGCAAAGGTAAAAGTTCAGTTTCAGAAAAATTGAGAGTGTATAAATTATCATGTGGGTTGTGTTCGATTTTTTATATAGGTCAAACTGAAAGAACGTTCCAAGCCCCCATAAAGAAACACATAAATAGTTTCCAGAATGAAAAAATAAATTCCATATACGCTCATTTAATCACAGAGGGACATGAGTTCAACCATGATTTCAAGCCCCTCCATTTCCAGGAGGTAGGTTTGAAACTTTACCTGTTGGAAAGTATGGAAATAAACACAATTGAAAACTCTTAATATCTCATGAACTATCGAACTAAAATGAATAATTCGCCATTATTGAATCCGTTCATTTTCAAGTAAGAAAAGTTAAGTATATATACGGTACTTTCGAAAATTTAATTTACTCATCAGTTAATGAATTCATACCTGACCTTCACAGGTAGATCCATTCATTAGAAAGTATGCATTGCAATTAAGTAATATGTTAAAGTATAAAATAATTGTGATTAAGAAGTAACTTTTTTTACGCTCGAAAAAGCTGTTGTGTAACGAAACATGTGTCGCGGCTTCTGTAAAACCCTTCATGGTGAAAATCATACAATAAAGTGTATTAGTTAGTTTCAATATGGATATCCGTCGAGTATCGGCCAGTTCTATTGAATTATAATTTATTGATAAATAATTTTGTTCTCGCCGTTGTTTTAATTTAAGTTAAGGACAGTCCGGCAACATTGTATTCTTGGGTTGACCAGAGAGTGGGAAAACAATTCAATAAGGTTTATATCATCAATGCACGTCGGGAGGTCTTTTTTCGGCGGTGTTCTTTTTATTTTGTTGTGAGTTATTGCAAAAGGTCGACAACGGTGCTAGGTTCATACTCCTTCACGTGGACTGAAGATGTAGCCAATGGAGGCAGCAATGAATTTGCAAGTTGTCTGTTTCGGTTTTGTAAAATGCTTAAAAAAGAATATCCAGAAACAAATCATAATTTTTTGAGTTGGCCCGTTCAAAAAATAAAAGGGAATAGGGGAACTTGAAGAAATGCCCTGTATGTTCATTATATACTTATTCATTTATTCTACCCACTGGGTCCCAGCGCCGAAACTTTATTATTATAATTCGTTAGGAAATAACATGGGATTGATACTATCTCTTGTTTTTGATGATTCTGCAGTGAACTGGAGTGACATTTTTACCGCTTTTCGAAAGTAGTCAAGACGTCTCTTCAATAAATTAGTAAATCAGTAGTTGCAGACTTGCCTATGGAAAATATTGATCTATTTGAGCAATACAAAGATAATTTTCACCATTTCGTCAAGTTGATTTGAATAAAAAAGGTACGCAAAATCTTGATAGAAGTGAAGTAACACCAACTAGACTCACACAGAAAACAGGCGGTTTGACTCTTGATAACCTACACAATTTAAAAGATCAAATCAAATTTGTTGATGAGAAATACAGGTGGTTTTACGAGGATATTTTAAAAACAACATCGAAAACCCAAAAAAGTAGAGAAAAATATGTTGAATTTTTTAATAACCCACTTTTGTGTACTTTTATTAAAGCAATAAACAAACATTAGTAAACTTGAGTCTTTTATCCATATAAACCAAACCACACTTTGAATTTAAGTTTGGTGAATAAAGGTGCTATGTACATGAAATTCTATTTTTCTCGTGAGTTACAACTTTTATACAAATCAAAATTTATGGAAATGAAATAATGATTAAATACCCATTCAATAAAAGCCGCAAGCTGAAAGCAAAAATGAAACAAAAAAGTTCCAAATTAAAACGGTTTATTACTATTTACTCAAAACTTCAGTTTTGTGACATAACACCTTTATCCACTTGGGTCTTCAATTGTCACATATAATGTGATAATAGAAGAGCTATTACGATAATAATCCTTGACGAATCAAATACGTTAGTTACTTAAGCATTGCATGCACATTATACTTGCCCTCTACGCCGTACAATTCAAGTTATTATCATGTAAGAAGTCATCAATCGACAAAATAAATTCAAATATGGTCCGAACACTCTCAACCCAATTTTTTTTTACGATGTCAATGTACTTTTTCCAAAAAACATAATATTTATCTTCAAATATTTTTATGTGGGTTTCTCTCTTGTGTTTGCCTATACGGAGTTTCGGAAGCCTCTTCATTTACTCGATATAAGACTGGCCGCACATTTTTTCTACGCCAGTCGGTCAAAAAATTCAATTTTTTTTCTGAAAACCTAACCTTCTATATGGAGACGATAAAATTTAGTGGTGCAATTTGTAAACGTCAGCAAAAATTATACATATAAAAAAATGAATATTTCGAAATAGAAATTCGAACTATTCATCACTTTCAACTACCTACACAGTAGGTTCTGGTGAATGCCTGACGTAAAACAACTAATTTCCTGGCTAATATCACGGTGCATATTTAGTTATATCCGACAGACATGAATGCAAAATCCCTCACAGGGATTAGTCTCGCAGATGTTTCTAGTTATGCCATGCTGAAATTATTCGAGTAGATCACCTACAGACCGGTTTCGAGGTAATACCCCTCATCAGTGCAGGAAAATTCCCACCAAAAAGTGCCTGTGATCCGATTAATTTCAATGCGGCTGAAACCTCTTCAGAGAAATATTGTTAACTAGTAACAGCTCCATATTGATTTATAAAAAGGTTAGATGATGAAACTCATTAATTTATGGGTCGCGAGTAGACGTGTTTAAATATGCGCTGATATTCTCGAGTTTAACGGTTGTGACACTGTGAGTATCATTTTGATTTCTACACCAGTGAATGGGTTGAGAAATTTTGCATATAAACAACGAATTGAGAGACATTACAATCTAGATAGGAGAGTGACTATTAGTTAATTTGTAAAGTAGACATTCTGAACAACAGGTCACGACGAAATACAAAAACGCGAGCAAAAATTTCCTAATCGCACAACAGTATAAAAAAACTTCTACAATACATTTCTTATCTATCCCAACTAAAGCGCCCTTTACACTGCCGCTTGTTAAGAATGTCTCTCGGACGGAATGATATACAGAGTATTCTGCAAGAAATTAGACAAAATAGAGCGGAACTGAAGAATGCAATTGATGCCAGCGAAGCCCGAATTCAAATAAGGATTCAAGAATCACACGAGAGAATTAAGGAACTAGAGAACGAAAATAATTTTCTAAAAAATAAAATCGAAGAATTGGAAAAATAACAAAAGTCTAATAATATTATCGTTTTCGGATTGAATAAAGAACGACACGAAATAACATTTGAGTATCTTAAAGACGAGCTGAAAGCTCTACTAGAAGTAGACATAACCAGAAATCAAATTAAAAACATAATTTGTCTAGGATCTCGAAAAAACTGCCCAGTAAAGATCGAATTCGTGTCCAATTTCACAAAGAAGTATGTACTTTCGAATTGTAAAAAATTAAGAGGAACCCAAATTTCAATAGCCAATGATCTGACTTATCTGCAAAGAGAAGAACTTAGAGTCTTGAAGAGGAATCTCAAATTATATAGGGATACTCTAAATAAAAAAACTTATATTAAAGGAAATAAACTAGTGGTCGACGGCTCACAGTAAAACAACTTCTACAGAAAGAAGAAAAAAGAAAGGACGACATAGAAACTAAACACAGTAGTACCCCTTCCACGCCTACAGAACCACTCCTCATTGAATCTATCATAAAGGAGACGGAAACCTTACTACAAGAGGCCCTTAAACCTCCTACGACACCTATAAGTAGACTATCGTCGAAAACAGACTGGAATCTACCAAATAAGATACAAAATCGTAACATAGAAAAAATCAAAACGAGATCGGGTCAAAGAAAAGGAAGTGAATGACATTTTGCTCAGGACGATTCATGTATTCTGAAAATATAATCCATTTTATCATTATAAATCTATATTGTTTCTACCACAAAAACTGCAAATTCATATAAATTTTGTCACTTTAACAAAAACTCAGTATTTTCCATTCATATATATATATATATATTTAGTACTATAGGTAGCACTCTTATATTTGTGTTCTCAGAATGGACCAATACATAAGAGATTTTAAAATAGACACTTTAAAAACGTTTACACTTAATAAACCTGAAGAATGCAAAGAGATTTTGAAACAAAACGAAGAAAATTCCAACTTCAAAATTATTCATAATAATATTCGCAGTTTGAATAAAAATATTGATGATTTCAAAATGATGTTGGATGAGATAAACTCATCTGATTGTGTGATTTCAACAGAAACCTGGAAATTACTTGACCCTCATATATATTGTATACCAGGATACAAACTAATTTATAATGAAGGTGAATACAATCAAAACGATGGAGTAATAATGTTTATAAAAAAAGATTACGAAGTTGATAGCGAAATTGTTGCAATAGATAGAGTTAAATTTCTCAAAGCAAATATTATTAAAATCGGAAATAAAAATGATACACTCATCACTAGCTGTTACCGATCACCCTCAATGAACATAAATGAATTCAACCAAATTTTAATGCGATACTTTGAAACTATACAACTAGAGAAATATGATTATTATCTCTTCCTAGGTGATATAAATATAAATCTGTTAGAGGAAGACGACAACACAACCGAATATCTCAGTATATTGCATGAACTCGGGTACATATCCAGTATTAATGATCCCACAAGAATATATAATAACCAGATATCATGTCTTGATCATATTTTTATCAAGAGTTAATGGAATATACTTGACATGACAATACCAATTGTTCTGAAAAGCAATATCAGCGATCATTTTACAACTATATTACAAATTGTTATGGATAACGAAATTCCAAAAAAAACTACGGAATGAGATATAGAAAATATATTAATGAAACAAAATTAAATAATACATTACACCATGAAAACTGGGAGTCAGTGTACCCAACAGAAAATCCAAACACTGCAATGGAAAAATTTATTGATGTTTTAACAAACGCTATTAAAAAATGTACTGATATTAAAAAATGTACTAGGAAGAACACAAAATTTGCACCATGGTTAACGAACACCCTATTGAAATCCATCAATACTAAAAACGATTTGTTTGCGGAACTGACCAACAACCCACACAACGAACAATTGAAACACTATTACAAAAATTATAAGAATAAACTCACCAATTTAATGAATAGAGCTAAGCGCGACTACTACCGAGAAGAAATTAAAAATAACTCGTGCAATTCAAAAAAACTCTGGAATACAGTGCAGAGCATCACTGGTAAAAAAACAATCAGAGAAACAAATACAGAGTATAAAAAATGACAAAGGTGAATTATTGAATGGAAAGAGGGAAATTGCAAACGAATTCAATAACAGATTCATAGAAACTGGTAAAACATTGGCTGAACAAATTATTAGGAACCCAAATTTCAAAACAAACACAACACGACTAATAAATTCTATAAGTATCCGTCCTACCGATACGACTGAAGTAAAGACTCTTATCAATGAACTGAAAAATAAAAAATCCGTAGGGGAAGATCAAATACGAGCAGAAACACTAAAACAAATCTTAGGCAATATCGTTATTCCTCTCACTCATACCTTAAATCGATGTCTAGATAAGGGACTATGGCCAACTTCTCTCAAAAAATCAGTCGTCATCCCGATACACAAAAGTGGGGACAAAAACATTGTTACCAATTATAGACCCATTTCACTGATAACGAATCTATCAAAAATATTCGAGAAATTATTGAAAACCAGACTCTTATCTTTTATAAATAAATTTAAACTTCTTTCTTGTAAACAATTTGGCTTTAGAGAACAAATCTCCACGGTAGATGCTATCCTATACATCACAGAGAAAATACACCAAGCTCTGGAAATGGGAACTCCATGTCTTTGCTTATTCATAGATTTAAAAAAAGCATTTATACTGTCAGCCATAAGCTACTCCTAGAGACACTAGAAAAAATAGGAATAAGAGGTAATTGTTATAACCTCATTGAAAGCTATTTGAATGAAAGGACACAGAAAGTGAAAATTGGTGACGATTCAAGTAACTCAAAAATCATTGAATATGGAATACCACAAATCACAGTCCTGGGTCCATTGTTATTCAACCTATATGTGAATGAATTGTTCTCAGTTGCTAGTAAAGGTGACATCGTAGGATATTCTGATGACACCGTTATCTTTTATCAAGCTCCAACATGGCAGGAACTAAAAAATACTACAGAAATAGATTTCAAATTTATTAAAGAATGGTTCGATAACAAACTATTGACAGTCAACTTCGAAAAAACCCACGTTCTTCCTTTCAGTTGTAACAAATCTGGCATCCCTCCTTTTCGCCACCTAGAAATAAATATAGATGGAAAAATGTTGAAACTGAATACTACAACTGTAACAAAATATTTAGGAATATATCTGGACACACATCTTAAATGGGATTATCATATAAAATACGTGACCAAAAAACTCCAAACCATTTTATATGAATTCAAATATCTGAACACTTACTTACCCATAGAAGAAATGGAAGTAATATACTCCTCTCTCGTAGAAAGTCATATCCGATATGGTATTGAAGCCTGGGGTGGTGCGCTTAAAACCCATCTCAATCGACTAGAAGTGATACAGAGACGGTTCTTGAAATTAATGCTACAGAAAAGCTCTAGATACAACTCTGATAGCCTCTACAAAGAAATAAAAATCATGGATATCAGGCAATTATTTTACCTTTGTGTGAATATGAAATACCACTTTCAAAAACATAAAGCTGATATTCCTAACCATGAATACAATACTCGAAACCGTAACAAACATATCCTACCGCATGCTACAAAATCAAAAACTCAAAGAGCATACTCTTATGTTTCAATAAAAATTTATAATACCCTACCAGGAGAAATAAAAAAATGTAAAAGTAAACAAAACTTCAAGAAAAAGTTAAAGAAATATATCAATGAAAATGAAAGGAATATGATCTCCCAACTATTTGAACCCTAGTGGAATACAACCAATGTATGTCATTTAACTTTTTTGTATTATTTGAATTGTATTCTTTATAGAATTCAAGCTGACTATATATTAGTTTTAGAGTTGTATATTTTTGAAATTTCACCATTTGATAATTTTTATACATATATTTTTCCTTTTTTATTTGTCTATTTATCTGTTAATTTCAAGGAAACAAGTACTTTGTACTTATCCTTAATCACTTGTTCACTCCATGCAATTGTATTATTCATATATATTCATATATTGTTTTTTTTTACTGTGAATAAAGTGTCTATTATTATTATACCAGACACCATGTGAAACTCCTTAGTACACACATTGTATACAGTGCATTTCTTCAATGTCCCCCCCTGCTTTTATTTTTGAACGGGTCAACTCAAAAAATTTATAGTTGAGATAATGAAATTAAAGCATGAATATTTTGAAGTGAAATTGACAGATGAAACTTTCAAGATGGCAAAGGGGCGCCATCTGAAAAAAAATTAAATGGAAAGAGGGGTCTTATGACACATCTTTTTGAAGCTTCTCGCAAATACTTCACAACCCTAGAATTTAATGGCAATATTTTCAACTACTACAAAATGACGGAACTTTCAATAATTGCCTGAATTCATTGACATTCAACTACATAATTTTTTGGGTTGGCCCGTTCAAAAAATAAAAGGGAATAGGGGAACTTGAAGAAATGCTCTGTATGTTCATTATATACTTACTTATTCATTTATTCTACCCACTGGGTCCCAGCGCCGAAACTTTATTATTATAATTCGTTAGGAAATAACATGGGATTGATACTATCTCTTGTTTTTGATGAATCTGCAGTGAACTGGAGTGACATTTTTACCGCTTTTCGAAAGTAGTCAAGATGTCTCTTCAATAAATCAGTAAATCAGTAGTTGCATACTTGCCTATGGAAAATATTGATCTATTTGAGCAATACAAAGATAATTTTTCTGCAACAAGGCAATCCGCAAGCTTATTCTTCTATAATTAATCACATCGGTCTTATTCCCGGATTTGTAGAATCTGATTGTTTTTTTTTCGAAATTTTGATAATATTCCACTAAGAATGATTGCTCATATTGTTCAGCTCTAGAGACCTCTAACTCTGTTGAGAATCTGTTTTTCCGTTAACCACCTGTCGCCACCCTACGAACGACAACTCTCAAAAGGACTAACGAGGTCTTACCTTTTAACGTGTGATTCCTAAGTACTTACTTTCTTTTTATCACTTTCCATCAATTCATTCAATTCCACACTGTGATACTTCTTCCTCAGTTAACTAAAATATTTTTCAGGTCTTGGAAAATGTGGACATTGTGATGAACTGACATTCTTATACAAATACAGATGGGCTCCAGATGTTGTTCCCTCACCTTCCGATATACTTACTAGAAAGCGCCTAGCCACATTGTGGGGAAATTTTATCAAATATTCGTATGTATACAGGTTTCAAAAAATATCTAGGATAAATTGAAAGGGGTATATATTTAGGCTTGGCTTTCTCCTTATCCATCTTCATGCAAAATGATGTGAGAATCTTCCATAGAAAGGGGGAAAGCAATTCATTTCAAAATAAACTTTATACAAAGATGTGTAGTTCATGCAAAACAGTGACTTTCAGACATAAAACTGGTAGGCAAAGCCCTTTCCGAACAACTACTTTCATATTAACATTGTATTACCTGAAAAACAAAATACCTTCGAAACAACTACTTTTATATGAACACTGAATTATACAAAAAACACTTTTCTCTATTCAGTTTGCATTCCAAACATTCGTTTTGGATTTGAATCAGATATCATTCACAGAATTGCTACACAATACAATAAATGAAAGAGACAAAATCTCAGTTATATGGAACACTGTCATTCTCTCTGGTGGACGTTCGATTCTTTGAAATAACACACTTGCCTTATTGGCTCTGCAGCACCAATCTGAACAACATTACAAAATGAGGCACTCAACGCATCCAAAAAATACGAATTCATGTCACAAATGAGTTAAGTCTACCCATATCATCGAGGTTAGTACGTTATGACATTCATTCTCTTATTTGATTGAATCCCAGCCATTGGAATCATGTTTGCAATGTGTAGCAATCCTGTGAATGACATTCGATTCAATTCAATTCGAATGAAATTAACAAAATCGCTTATGTTGAGTAATTTTGCATATGTGTGAAATATATACATATATATATATATATATATATATATATATATATATATATATATATATATATATATATATATATATATATATATATATATAACAGAATAATTAGTGACTGGATTGACTATAAATCGGTTTAATTCGTGAGGTTGCAGTTACACCTGACGAAGGTGTGAAATATACCGAAAGCTTGACATATAACAAAGAGTTTTCTTTGTAACAGCCCAGCTATTGAATGCAACCTCACGAATTAAACCGATTTATATATATATATATATATATATATATATATATATATATATATATATATATATATATATGTAGGAAGTACCATGCCATGATTGTGACAGGACTTACATCGGCCAGACCAACAGACGAATCAACATTCGCAAAGATGAACACAAACTAGCAGTGAAGGGAAAAGTCACCACGTCTTCTCTCTTCCAACACGTACTTCAAACAGGACATAACATCAATTTCGACAACACAAAAATGCTAGCAAGCAACGAAAACTTTTACTCACGAACAATCAGAGAGGCAATCGAAATTGAAAAACGACCTAATAATATGAACAAGAGGGATGATGCGCAAAGATTACCATCAACATGGAGATCCGTTTTATCACTTCGCACAAGCAATCAGACCGCTCAACTTCAGAGGCAAAACTCGGTACATGACAATACAGGTACAATAACAGAGGCAGGAGAGGCAGCTCAGGTAATAAGACCAAAACAGGTAGTCGAACAAACACAGGTAGTGGCAGCAACGCAGGTAAAGGGAAACATCCATCCCTATAAATTGAGACACAGAGTTCGAAGTAATCAGTCTAGTTGAAAAAACCAGACATCACCAGAAGATGGCAAATGAGACTTTGCCGAAACGTTGTGAAAATAATCCTTATGGGGAGAAAATACACAGAACACGGAGCGAAACCCGAGAAAACAGCTCATCATATATATATATATATATATATATATATATATATATATATATATATATATATATATATATATATATATATTTTTTTTTTTTGATTGATGCAACTAATTTTCCTTTATTTTGAGTATTTCAATATTAAATTCTACAAAAAGGATTTGAAGCTTTATATCTTCTATTAATTATCTGCGAGCGCTTTCGACAGTTGGTAGTACTGTCATCATCCGGTCAGTTTGAGGAGTGCCAGATGATGACAGTACTACCAACTGTCGAAAGCGCTCGCAGATAATAAATAGAAGATATAAAGCTTCAAATCCTTTTTGTAGAATTTAATATTGAAATATATATATATATATATATGAAATCTAGAAAGGTTCATTCAGTCAAGCTGCTGGAAAATAATTCTATGAAAATCAAAAAATGAATAGATAAGTACTGTTTGATCATCCCCATATTGATTTCAATTTAAGAGACCTTTTCCAAATGATTAACCTTCCTTTTTGACAGTACATATTTTTCCTTCAACAACAAATTTTATAAGCAAACCTTTGGAACTCCCATGGGAGCATCTATTTCCCCAATATTAGCAGCATATGTGATGAATGATGTATTGGACACAGTATTACCAGTCTTGTCCTTTAAACCTCATTTTTTGAAAAAATAAGTAGATGATATCATAGTTTCATTGCCTCATGAAGGCATCAATGAGATTCTTGACACTCTCAACAGTTACGACCCATACATTCAGTTTACGATAGAAACAGAAGATAATTTGCAGTCAGTACCATTCCTCGATACAAAGTTCATCGGAACAACAGATAACAAAGTCTTAATTGACTGGTACAGAAAACTTTGCAGCTCAGGTAGATACATGAACTACCTATCGTATCATAAACATTCAATGAAAGTGAACTTGGTCAAGCAACTGAAAAATAGAGTGTTAAAAATCTCAGATATAAGCTTCAATAATAAAAATCTTAAAATTCTTGCAAATCTTTTCATAGAAAATTCTTATCCAATTCGTTTGGTGAATAATATTTTGTTCAGTACACCAACATCTCTGGAAAACTATAATTTAACTTCCAATTTAACCCTCCCTGTCAATGACAATATAACTGGTGGTGCTCCAGCCCAATTCATTTTTACATCCTTACCTTTTATCAAAGAGATCACTCTCAAACTATCTAGGATTTTTCAAAATTTATCTAACATTAAAATAGCCAATAAAACGATACTCACCATTAAATCAATCCACAGCAAAGTTAAAGACAAGGTCCCTTTAATAAACCAAGTGAATGTTGTGTATAGTATTCCGTGTCAATCATGTGATAAGATATATGTTGGCCAAACTTCACGATCATTAGGTGCTAGAATTACTTCGCACAAAAGTGACTGTAGATTACATCCAGAAAGATGCTCTTTAGCAGACCATGTGAATAAGTTTGACCACCATATGGATTATAACTCAATGAAAGTATTAACCACTGAATCAATCTCAGTTAAGAGGTCCTTTCTAGAAATGTCTTACATTTTTGAAAATAACAATTGTATGAACAAAAAAAAAGATATCACTTGAGTGAAATTTATTCCTACTTATTGACTCTAGATAAGAGCTTTTACAAAAACAATATCAATTTGAACAATTCCATTGTATGATAAATCTTAAATTTAATCTTTTATAACAATTTTATTCAAACATAAATTTTACATTATACACTAGAGTACACTTGGTACTCCCAGTGAGAATATATAATTTTATCAATTGACAGATGTCACTCTGGCATTCGTAACGTTCTATCCTCAGACTCGTTCATTTGAATCCTGCACACATGATGTGAATAAGGGTCTGACGAGAAACAATATTTTATAAAAAATAATCTCAAGCATTTAGAATTGTATATCAAGTTTCATCTTCACCAGTGTATCAACTTTTTTTTTTCAACATCAATGTAACCATCCTCACATAAGATGTAAGTCATGAACAATTAATATTTTTGATCTTACTTCAAAACCTATATTATTGTAGTTTCCCTGATGATGGAAATAAAATTTTCCGAAAGCTTGGACTTATATATATATATATATATATATATATATATATATATATATATATATATATATATATATATATATATATATATATATATATATATGAATATATAATAACTAGTGACTGGATTACCTATAAATCGGTTCAATTCGTGAGGTTGCAGTCAATAGCTGGGCTGTTGTTACATGTCACGCTTTCGGTATATTTCACACCTTCGTCAGGGCAACTGCAATAATAAGATTATTGTTTTTCTATCTGTTTTTGAACCTTTTTATATTTTATTCTCACGTTAGTAGGTTCTCCATATTTATATATTTTTTACAAGATATATAATCTTATTATTGTAGTTGTCCTGACGAAGGTGTGAAATATACCGAAAGCTTGACATATAACAAAGAGTTTTCTTTGTAACAACAGCTCAGCTATTGACTGCAACCTCACGAATTGAACCGATTTATATATATATATATATATATATATATATATATATATATATATATATATATATAGGGTTAGTTTTCCCTCCGCCCCATCGAACCACTTTATATCGACGATCCTTCAGTTATAACATATATAGTTTGTAGAGTAATATTCCCCAAAAATATTTTTGTATGAAGATGATAAAGTAGAAAGCTTAAACCTTTCTTTCACAAAATAGTTTTTCTTTAGATACTTCAGAACCTACCACAATCTGAAAAAAAATCATACATGAACAAACAGCATTTGATCTTCGAAAGGACGCTGTAAACTTTTGCATCCAAAATTTTCACAGTTCCACCGAAACCCCTCAAAGTATTTTGTTGTCGGCTGTGGCAAGAAAAGCTAATGCCGCGAAGAGAGTTGAAGTAAAACCATCAGGCACCTGTGCAACGTCTTCGACTTGGATACAAAGTCGTTGGTCTGCATGAGATGAAAGGGGCAACCCTGAGCATGGCACAATGCACATCTCCGGAATATTAATCATTATTCCGACCCCCACCCCGGAGTATGCTTGTGGAATTGTTTCCTGTCTCTGTCTGCAGGTGACGCAGTGGACATCCCACTGAAACAACTGCAGAGAGATTCTATGACTAAATGGAATTATTTTCATTTGGTCGTGATACTCAGACGATTCACACCGTTCTGAAGAGACCATGCCCGATACCACCGTAAAAAAGTAAACAGAAGTAAATTCACTTCCGTCACCTCGGCCGTACACGGACCACATATTTGCAGTTGAAGCAACCACAACATTGTGGCCACGTTGATTGCATTTCGCGGTTGACCCAACCACATTTTTGTGGTCGACTTGCGGTCATATAAACCACACTTGTAGTTGAGGCAACTGACATCAAAAATTGAATGCTGTGAGACCAATATGAGAAAAAGTACACGATGGTGTACGCGGTTGGTTACGACTGCAAGTTTGTGGTTAGTGTACGGCGGCTGCCGCGATGACATCTCGGCGGAGATCAGCAGCAAGTTGACTGCAGACGCCCTTTTTGACTTTTATGTGTACGTGTACGTGTAGTACAATATTTCTTATGGGCGGCTTGAGTTCGCTGGAACGCGACTGCAATTGTGTGGTCGATCCGACCGCAAAATTTGGCTCGTGTACGGGCGCACTCAGTCTCTTTGATGTTTTGGGTCGAGATTTCATTTTTTCATGGCATGTGGCGGGGCAGGAGGGTGTCGGCGAAGAGCTGTTATGCACCTCTGCACGAGGTTCGATCAAAAAATATGTGACCATGATCTGACTTCATCATTGCTATGAGGAGCTCCCAATAAATGTCTCATATGATTGTGAACTGTTTAGGAATTGATAAAGAATAAGACAAGGTGGTGAAATAAACGTATGTAAATATTTCATATAGTGAGATTATACAATTCAGAACAAAAACTTATGCTAATATATTTTAAAGGTTTTTTAGAATGATCAGTTTTTGATTTTTTTTTTGTTTTCAAATTTCTATTGGCAAATTTCAAAGTATAATAAATTCTTACCCTTGTGAAAATAGAAAATATATAATCCAAAGGAAAATTATCACAATCAGTGACACATAAATTATTGAAATGATTAAGAAATTCTGTCTCTAGATGAATGATACATTGTAAAAATGAATCTCGAGGCATATATAAACTTCTAAACTGTTTGGTTACTGTATTACTATATGCCTTGAAATGACTACATACCTACATTTGTTTCATTCAGTGTCGTACTAGCCGCAGTGGCAAAATTTGTACATACTTCTCATGAATGTTTTCTTGAACATTTTCTCAAAAGATATCCACAAACATAGCCCAAGCTGTTGCCTTCTGGAGTAGCTACAGTTCTATAATCATTTGTCTCTACTCTCAAAGGTTTATAAGGATTTTTCGGAACTTCCACGAAAATCTTCATTCTATTTATGTCCGCATCTGTAATACTTGATAGAATCTCACTAGTATCTTCTAGACAGTAACTTCTTTCTGCCTGTGTGAAATATTGAAGAATAAATGTGTTTTTGAAAGCTCTGGTAATTTGAATAGAAGTTGGGTTTCTGGCATTTCCACAAGTATTTCTAAGTTGACCAAAATAATTTTCCACACAGTCCTGATTTATATTTCTCGTCAATATGTAGGAGTGTCTTTCACTATGTAGGTTTTCCCAAAGTTGCAGAAATGTCGAAATTGTTATCTGCCACCTCTCAATGAATCTCATTTGTCCAGTCGTGTTTTTTCTTTTTTTTGATATTACAGTTGATTTGCTAAAATATTATATAACAACGATAAAAATAAAAACAACAATAAAAATTAATTGGCACTCCGGGGCGACTTCATCAATTCCAGTGGCGCATTTGCTTTTTCAGCTGCAGGAAAACCCGGAAAAACCTGCAGCACCACATCATCTGAAGATCTTGATTTGCCAATGTCCTCTCTCTCATAGAACAAAATGTAGGGTATCTCCATAGGTTCCAATAGATTCAATACATCGCCAGAATACTTCGTGACACGACTATCGTCAAACTTAAATCAGTCCGTTTCGTCTTTGACCAAGGCGTAATAATGACCAAATTCAACGAAAGAACCACAATGATCAATGACTGCATGAATATTATAATAGTGGTCTGCTAGATTGAACTGTTCATCTATTTCGAACCTTCGAAAGAATTTCTTGCTTCCGTCAGAGGTTGAGTCTTGTTTGAAGATCATCAGTGTTATTATTAGATTGACTGGTGCCTCAGAAAATCAATTTGTTTTGATGTTCTAAAAAAAATTTATTGAAATCTTTCACACCGTCAAATCTATTTGAATTCAAAATATCAAACACTTCATCCATTTTTTCAATGAATGTTGCCGTTCCTATTGCTGCTGATGGTATCTTATTGAAACTGGCATAGATATTCATCGCTGTAGCTACCGAATGACTGAAAACTTGACTGACTAATTTAACCTTCATCCTTTGAAAGTTAGTTGAGAATAAATTAGAATCAGTAAGTTTGGGTGCTAGTCTATATTGCTTTTCCTTATCCAAGTTGTAAAGTTGTTCAAGATGAATTTTGTTCGTTGTATGTTCATCAAATTTCAAAAAGTCATCGAAAAAATGGTTTTTGCTACATTTCAGCAGATGTAAAATATTGTTTTCTCATCAACAAAGAAATGTGGCTGCTTTACAGTCACTTCGAAATCTTTTCTGGCAAGTTTATAAAAATTTGAACTTAAATCTGAAAGGATACCCCTTACTCTCAATCTTATTTTTGATAATTGTCCAACAGCTTCAATCACGATACTTTTTATATCCAGTATTGATGTGGATGAATTGGTAAAGAAATATGCAACAGGCCGTTTCCAGTTTGTATGCCTTTTGCCATGACTACTAAGGCATTTGCAGAATTTAATTTTGTTCTGAATCATTTGTCTGAAATATTTTTTTATATTATTGGGTTGGTTGTTGTAAATCAAAACTTCAATATGAAATACAGATTTCTTAGTTTTGGGTTGCCTAGTTTGCTAATTATGAAGTGTGTCATTCGAATGAAATTCTAATGTTTTTTGTTATTGATGACAAAATCTATGAAAAGACATATTTGCTATTTATAGTAGATTATCTGGAACATATAAATGGAAGGTAGGCTCCAAAAAAGGTTATTTGAATATACATTTGATACGGTTTTGCAAATATTTCAGTGGAAGTAATTGTTTTCCTACAGATACAAATCAAAACTTGATGTGGTTCAACAATTATTTTTCTTTGTGGATTTCCAGTGGAACTGGAGGCATACACTATTCGTAAAGTTCAATTTCATCAAATTAAATTCATAATAAAAAGTTTGCATATTAATGACTTCACTACATATGGTCTATAACAATTTATTTTATGATTTTCGTTATATGTTCATTACTTCAATCTTACATAATAAATAATAGAAAAACATACCTTTTTTCGTCAATTGGAAATCGAAAAAAATGAATGCCGATATCACCCTGCAAATTACAGCAACCCACTTGCTCATTTTGAAACTAGACACAAATTTTTAACAAATACAAAACCACCACTTACAACGATTCACTCTGTAATAATATTCCATGCCTCAATTTGGCTCGCTAGGTAAACGCCTTAGATTTAGTCGGTTGCGCTTTAGTTCGGCGGCGCATAAAATTCGAGGTGAAGAATCCTGACCCAAATATGGCGGAGAGTGAACTTACTAGTGTTTACTTCTATATTGTGCCGGTACTGATTATGGGGCAATCACCCCGAAACCGGTCTATCGGTTGGTCGGATCGACCAAACGAAATTAATTTCTGCTTTTCATAGTGGAAAATAACTTGCGACGAACCTTTCAAGTCGAAGACGTTGCACCTGATGCCTGATGGTTTTACTTCAACTCTCTGCGCGGTATTAGCTGGGTGGGTTGTTGTTTTTCCGTTGGGTATCTGCCACACGTACCTACAAAGTCGTAGGTATGCATATATATATATATATATCCGTTGTCTGGTGAACCAGACAACGGATCACTTTGAAAATTTAATGGAGGGCATATTCGGACATTCTCTAGCCAACTAAAATATTTTCGACAATGCGGTGTTCCCGCTTCTATTAGAAAGCAGTAGCAACTTTGATTTTTCAAATGGAACACTCTGTATATAATATTATTTTTGGAATCTGCAACAATTGCCCGACAACTTTTCTTGATATTTCCCTATACCTATCTGTTACCGTTTTCGAAATAAAAATTAATTTCAATTTTTTTCTTCGAAAATCATGACTTATAAAAATGCCGATATCTTTTAGTTAAGAAGTACTATGATATCGAAATTTGGTTTAGAGTTAGGTGATACTTGGACACTTCCCACACGTCAGCCTAATCTCCGTTACTTCAATACAGGGTGGTAAAAAAATACAGTTTTTTCGTTTGCTTGAAAAAGTTGCTGAAATTTGATTATTTTAAATGGAACACCCTGTATATTATTGAAAATTCGGAAAGCTGCTGAAATTTGATTTCTTTCTATGTATATCATACTTATACCTAACTAGTCAAGTTTCGGACTTATGAACATTTATTTGTGAAAATGTCCCTTCAGAATGGTATTTCCATTCGGTATTTGGTAAGCAGGCCATGATTACTATTTGACAGTAGCGTTGTGACATTCTCCTAATAATATCGACATTTTCGTCACTTCAGAAGTTGCAAATACCTTCAAAACGATGGAACAAAACTATTCAAACGAAGTTCTTATGAATTTGTTTATTATTTTTGGACAGTGTGACAAAATTATCAGCAGAACATGTAGAAAGTTCAATGAAATGTATTCGAATCTACCGCCAATGAACCTCAAGAAATTTATACGAATTCAGAACAATTTCAATATGTTTGGATAAACTTTAAAAAAGCACCAAGAAACTTGAAATTGGAAATATTGATATGAATAATTATAAAAAAGTAAAACAATCATGTGGAATATTTCAAAATATGTTCGAATCGCTGGCCGTTCACTTCCAAGCACTTTAAAATGCGGGTGTTGACTGCTTTCGTGGTGGCAGATCTGATTTCATTGGGATCCAAATCTTCAAATGTTTGGGCAATCCTTTCTAACAATTCATCTCTCGAACGCACGGGTATTTTGTAAACTTTTTCTTTAAATATTCCCCACAAATAAAAATATAATGGATTAAGATCGGGTGATCTCGCTGGCCAATTCCATGGTCCCAAGCGCCTCATCCACCGATCGTCAAATAGTCTATCCAGTTCTGCGCTCACTTCTCTTGTGCAATGTGCAGGAGCTCCGTCTAGTTGGTACCAACAGTTTCGATAATCTTTGAGTGGCAGATTATCCACAAAACTGTCTACAGTATTCTCCAAAATATTCAGGTAGCTTCTGGATGTTAATGACTCCTCGTATATCACATACCTCGATTTGTTGTCCATCAACATGCAGAAGACATTAAAACTAAATTTTTCTTGAAATCCGGCTTCTTTTGTGACGTGAGGATTTTCACTGGACCAATAATGACGATTTTTTCTATTGAAAATCCCTTCTCTCGAAAATTTCGATTCATCAGTCCAAATAATTTTATTTAAAAAAAGTGGATCTTCTTGAATGCGTGTCAACAACATTTCACAAAATTCTACTCTCTGTTGAGGATATTGAGGCTTCATTGCTTGAATTTTGGTGAATTTATAATCATGCATTTTATGTCTTCGCAAGATTCTTTGAACCGATGAATATTTTATACCCAAATCTTCTTCAGCACTTCTTATCGATGACTCGAGAAATGCGTGAAAATATGCTAAGACATTAATCTGGTTGTCTTCGAAAGTTACGGGTCGAGGCAAGTTTCTTGGTGCTTTTAAAGTTGATCCAAATGCATTGAAATTGTTCTGAATTCGTATAAATTTCTTGGGGTTCATTGGCGGTAGATTCGGATACATTTCATTGAACTTTCTACATGTTCTGCTGATAATTTTGTCACACTGTCCAAAAATAATAAACAAATTCATAAGAACTTCGTTTGAATAGTTTTGTTCCATCGTTTTGAAGGTATTTGCAACTTCTGAAGTGACGAAAATGTCGATATTATTAGGAGAATGTCACAACGCTACTGTCAAATAGTAATCATGACCTGCTTACCAAATACCGAATGGAAATACCATTCTGAAGGGACATTTTCACAAATAAATGTTCATAAGTCCGAAACTTGACTAGTTAGGTATAGGTATGATATACATAGAAAGAAAGCAAATTTCAGCAGCTTTCCGAATTTTCAATAATATACAGGGTGTTCCATTTAAAATAATCAAATTTCAGCAACTTTTTCAAGCAAACGGAAAAACTGTATTTTTTTACCACCCTGTATTGAAGTAACGGAGATTAGGCTGACGTGTGGGAAGTGTCCAAGTATCACCTAACTCCAAACTAAATTTCGATATCATAGTACTTCTTAACTAAAAGATATCGGCATTTTAAGAAGTCATGATTTTCGAAGAAAAAAATTGAAATTAATTTTTATTTCGAAAACGGTAACAGATAGGTATAGGGAAATATCAAGAAAAGTTGTCGAGCAATTGTTGGAGATTCCAAAAATAATATTATATACAGAGTGTTCCATTTGAAAAATCAAAGTTGCTAATGCTTTCTAATAGAAGCGGCAACACCGCATTGTCGAAAATATTTTAGTTGGCTAGAGAATGTCCGAATATGCCCTCCATTGAATTTTCAAAGTGATCCGTTGTCTGGTTCACCAGAAACGTCTAATGTGCCATCCACCGTGAATCAGCCTGTATATATATATATATATACATATATATATATATATATATATATATATATATATATATATATATATATATATATACATATATATATATACATATATATATATATATATATATATATATATATATATATATATATATATATATATATAAATATATATATATATATATATATATATATATATATATATATATATATATATACATATATATATATAAATATATATATATATATATATATATATATATATATATATATATATATATATATATATATATATATATATATATATATTGTATATATACTCTCAAGGGCATACACTTTTTAAAATTTTTTTGTATGTAAAACTTCAAGTAGTTGGTTTTTGGTATAGTTATTTTTAAAATACAAATTGTTATCCATTAAAAAATTTTGTATTTCATCTTTCCTTGGAATTTTTATTCAGTACTTTGATGAGCTGTCGCAAATGATAGGAAGCGTTGTCAAGAACTATTATACTATTTGCATCCAAATTTGGGATCAATGTGTTTTCAATTTAAACGATTCCTCAAAAATATTAGCTTCCATGTTCTTATGATAGTCAACATTGCAGTCCTCAAGTTTTTTTTCACATAATTTCAAAGAATTTCGAACCCATCCTTCACTTCCTCCGCAATGCACAATGATTAGTTGTGATCTTTTGTTTGCAGGCATGTTAGGCGTACATATTCTCGAACCATCAGTCCAGAAATAAAATTTGCCGTTGTTCTTGTCTATATTCAGTTATTTTTTCTAAGTATTCGTTACGCAATTCTACTATTATTCTGCTTTTCATAACTGCTTGACGTTTGTTTATTATTTTAAATCTAAATTCTAGTTTCTTCATTCAATTCTGAAGAGTTTTGTCACAGCAGTTCACGTTATGGCCGAAAGTATTCAATTTCTTCCTTATGATTTCAGTTGTAGAAATCTCATTGCTTTTGTAACAGTCATACATTGTTTTTTTCAATGATTTTATTAGATGAACATCTAAAGATTTTGGTAATCACGTATCACATCGCGTCTTGCGTTCATAAGGTTTGTTTTTGACTATTTTACGTACAGTTGAGAAAGGAATTTCGGTCAAATCTGATGTTGCTTGTAATAATAGTCTCGAAACCAAACTTGAGATTTAAATTTTTATACATATTGAAACATACTTTCTGTGTTTCAATATTCAAATGCATCCGAATCTTATTCACTGGTATCTCTTTTTCGCATCGTTCATCATTGCTATTGGGATCACTACACAAGTAAACGTATGTGTTGTTATCACACTCCTTATTACTATTAGTACTTGTCCAAGAACGCCACACTTTAAACATATACAAAAAATTTTAGGTAATTATAACTGCACCAATATCGAATTTCAACACTCAAATCGCGATCAGTTCCTGAACTGAACATTGATAACAGGCCGGATATAACATCATCGCATTCTATTCGTCACCGTAACATAACCGTAACGTAACGTAAATTCAATTTTATGACTCTTCAGTTAATCATAAAATTCGGTTAGTAAAAATCATCCAATACGAACCTCCAATTCTTCAGTCCACGTGGACTAGTTGACAGCGGCATCATTTCTTTGTATTGGTATTTTTGGTCTTTGAGCTCGCCGATAACCGATAGACCTGGCTTGTTGCTATCAGCAACTCATTTCATTAATATGGATATGTTTTTCAGGAATCCTACCCCTAGCCATGATCCCATACTGGAGAATAAAATTTGGCCCAAAGTAACACCAAATGAACTGAATTATTTGGATATCGATCTTAATTTGAGTGTGAGAAAAGATCCAAGATCATACAAAGCCTGGAAGCAACGCCTGGAAAAATATTTGGAACATCCAACAACAACTTATTGAAAAAGTTATTGTATAGTGAAACCCCTCTGCCGTATAGTGAACTGTGTGAAAAATTTTACAGTATGTTTATCATGAATTTTCATGAAGTATCGTACAATTCCAATAAAAATACGTCTGTAACGAACTTTTTCATGAGCACCAGTTCTATTTTGTAACTTGAATAGATAAGAATTGTTGTAATTGATCAGTTCGAAGGTATCGCGCATATAAACAAAAAAACATTGGTGAATAAATTATTTATTCTTGAAGTAAACGTGAACAAAATACATTTCAAGCTCTAGGTTCAACTGTTTTTCAATGCATATCTACATCCAGCATTCTACAAAAAATGTTTAAAAACTTTTCACCGTCTAGATCTAAAGTCACTCCGTATACGGATGAACCTTGTTAGATTTGGTTTTGAATTTTTTCGATTGTATGAAAACGTTCAGCAGAAGATTTGTCAATTGAGGGGCGACTTTAATGATTGGAAATATTATAGAAATAAATATTCCGCAACATAGAGCTAAAGGGGGACACGAGAACTCGCTTAAACTGACATGAATTTCTTATTTTTTAACTGACGGAATGCAGGTTGGTTTTCTCGAATCCCAGTGTTTTCTCAAACGATCCATGTTCCCATTTTCAACTAGTTTGAACATACTGCAAAAACATGAAATTGGAATTACAGTCCAAATTAGAGATAATGATTATGATATATTCATGATATGAGTGAGTGAGGTTTCATTGTGTGAGTGGAAAAGTTTGCGAAACGAGCGTAGCGAGTTGAGCAGTTTCACGAACAAAATAAAACTTACTTTTAATACAAATATCATACAAAGTTTGTTGTACAACTGTCCTGTTTTCATAAAAAAATAGATAAATTTGTTATTTTTATAAAAACACATTTTGACATCTCTTCTCAGTTTTTGCCAAATATATATATATATATATATATATATATATATATATATATATATATATATATATATACCGGGTGTCAACGAATCTATTAGACAAGTCATAATTTCTAGACTATTAGGAGAATTGAAATGAGATTTGGTATAGTTGAATGGTATGTGGAGAGGAATGTTTTCACATATTTTTCACTTTCCGGTCACTTCCGGTTTCAGCGGAAATGGCTCCGGTTCTGAATTTTTAAATGGAACACCCTGTATATTGTAACATTTTTGGATTTCTGAGACAATTCTGGATCAGAAACTGACATTTCCGGAAGTTTTTCAGCCTACTTGATTTTTTCAGAGTCACTTTTAAAATTGCATCTAGGTGGCCATGATCGGACGTAAACTAATCTATGGACCTCAGGTGATATCAGAAAATTGCAATAGCGGAGTTTTAGTGACTAGTGTGTTGAATATGAATGAGACAAGTTTACAAAATAACATTTTCGTGTCTAACTATTATTTTTCAAATGGCGACCATTTTTTGACAAGCAATTTCCGAAAAAAGGATTTTTTGACGAATCTAACGTTACTAATTTATTTGCGATTGGATCAACAAATTTAACAAATTTAACTAATAATTTCAGCGATGCACTTAGATTTTTTGCAATATCCTAAGTTCTTGAAAATTCCACTATAGTAAATTTTCAAAGTGCATCCCTTCTTGTTCAAGACACATTTCAGCTCGTTCAATTGTTTCTCTCAACACGTTTTGTAACATTTGAGGCGATATACTTCTAAATGCCTGTTGAATCCTTTCTTCTAAGATTTCGAGAGTGGCTGGGGCTGTTGCATAGTAGACCCTTTCTTTTACATATCCCCAAATGAAGAAATCTAACACAGTCAGATCTGGTGAGCGGGCAGGCCACCGTACTGGACCGTTGGTTGCAATAACTCTATTATTAAAATGCTCTATTAAAAAATCAAGTACGTCTCTGCTATTATGAGGTGGTGCTCCATCTTGTTGGAAGTAAATTTGCCGTAAAACTTCTAAAGGCATATCATTAAGATGATCCTCGATTTCATTTTGAAGAAAACCCAAGTATCTAACCCCTGTTAACTGACCTTGAAACAATATTGGACCAATTATTCTGTTTCCAACGATACCAGCCCAGACATTGACGCCAAACATTTCTTGAAAATTGCCCTCTCTCATTGCATGTTGATTTTGTTGGGCCCAGTACCGACAATTCTGCTTATTAAACATGCCATTATTTGTAAACCGTGATTCGTCGGAAAATAGAATGAAGTTGATAAAATTTGGGTTAACTCTATGATTTTGAAGCAACCAATCACAAAATATTACTCTTCTATTGCCGTCGTCAGCATACAAATGTTGATGTAACTGATATTTAAATGCTCGATATCCGTGCTTTTTCAGTATTTTTCTTGCTGATTCGTGACTTATCTGCATTTCTCTACTAATTTCTCTTAAAGAAACCGTTTTGTCAACTTCTACCATAGCAAGAACGTTAATCTCAGTCTCCTCATTTATGACAAACCTCTGTTCTGCGTCTCGATTTCCCTCTTGCCTAAAACGACTCTCAACATAGGGAAAATACTGATGAGATGGGTGTTGCCGATTGGGATATCTCTGAGCATACAACTCAGCAGCTTTCCTTGAATTTCTGTGGCATTCTCCAAACAATAACAACATATCCACTTTTTCACTTTGAGTATACATTATTTCGACGAAAAATTAAACTAAAATTAACGAAAATCAAGAGAAACTTCTACTTTCTGCTCATAAAGCTTATGTCACTGTCATAACCTAGGTGAGCGTTTTGTTCTCCAAAGTGGACTTGATGGAAATAACCGCAAAATATTATGCATCATTCCTATCCATGGCACCCTTGACAAAAGTAAATGAATTTGTATCGAGTATTTTCCTCAGTAATATTTAATGTATGTTCTTATTTGTAATCCAATCGCAAATAAATTAGTATCGTTAGATTTGTCAAAAAATCCTTTTTTCGGAAAGTGCTTGTCAAAAAATGGTCGCCATTTGAAAAATAATAGTTAGACACGAAAATGTTATTTTGTAAACTTGTCTCATTCATATTCAACACACTAGTCATTAAAACTCCGCTATTGCAATTTTCTGATATCACCTGAGGTCCATAGATTAGTTTACGTCCGATCATGGCCACCTAGATGCAATTTTAAAAGTGACTCTGAAAAAATCAAGTAGGCTGAAAAACTTCCGGAAATGTCAGTTTCTGATCCAGAATTGTCTCAGAAATCCAAAAATGTTACAATATACAGGGTGTTCCATTTAAAAATTCAGAACCGGAGCCATTTCCGCTGAAACCGGAAGTGACCGGAAAGTGAAAAATATGTGAAAACATTCCTCTCCACATACCATTCAACTATACCAAATCTCATTTCAATTCTCCTAATAGTCTAGAAATTATGACTTGTCTAATAGATTCGTTGACACCCATATATATATATATATATATATATATATATATATATATATATATATATATATATATATATATATATATATATATATATATATACACTGTCACCATTAAAGTGCGCACCATATGGGAAACTTTTTTTTCGAAAAGTTTCAATGAAGTTTAACTTCGGCACTTGCTTGTGCTTTGAATTTAACTCAAAATGATGCGGCCAACTGCGACCCACTGACGTTCAGTTTTTGTCAAATTCAACTTTTTTTTGAAAAAAATTGAAAAAGTGCATTTCTAGATCGAATTTAACAAAAAGTTACTTGAAAAAGGTGTGTCTACGGCAATTTTATATCCATATGCCAAATTTTATGCAACTAGGATAAAGTTGACGTTTTGCTTATTTTTGACAGATATCCCCTTTATTTTAAAAAACAAGTTCGGTTAATTGTCATCAATTCATGTATACATAACAAACTCATCATGGAGTTTAACTTTTCTGGTGAATTTTTACTTATACGGACATTTTTAGAGAGAAATTAAAAATGTGCTAATAAAATTTTAACATGACTGGTGCAAAGTTTCAATCACTTGGCTATTTTCTTAAACAAATGTCATTACCTTCAATTTTGAAAAAGCAGACACAACTCAAAAACTGCAATAAGTATTAATAAAATTTACTAGAGTTGAAATTATATTAAAATTTCAATCTTCAGTATTTACAATGTGTGTTTATAAATAATCTATTTATAAACACTAACTAGGGCGGTGAGGATGCTTGATCACGTTGAATAAAATTTTTAAGTAGGTCTTGACAAACAAATTGTATGCTATGGTAGTGTCAAGTTGTTGATTTACTTGTCAAATTTTCAACAATAATGTTGTCTCTTCAGGAAAGAGTAGAAATGTTTTAATATTTGGTGAGAATACACGATACCGGCAAGTAGCTAACATTTTTAATGGACTCCAGAAAAAACGGCATTCAGAAAAAAATTTTCAAAATACTACTGTGTCAAGGATAATGTCGAAATTCAGAGAAACAGGATCCGTAGCAAATCAATTTAAGAAAAAGCACACTCCAAGTAAATATGATGAGGAGGCCCAACTTAAGATTTGTTTAAAAGTTATTAAACACGGGCAAACGAGCATAACCGATATTATAAAAAATACCGATTACAAGCCGTAATCTTACGGCTTACAAGCCAACATTTATTAACACATTAAAAGAACGAGATTTTGATTTCTGTTTGGGGGTTTCTTTCTGGTTTCAAGGAGAGAGAGAAGAAAATGTAACGTTTCCGTATAAAATGTTATGGACAGATGAGGCAACGTTCTCTTCAAATGGAACGGTAAGTTCTCAAAAATGCCGATGGTGAGCCCAAAAAAATCCCAATTTCACAGTTGAATGTGGTGATCAGTATTTCTTTAAAACTAATGTATGGTGTGGGATACTTAACGACCAAATAATTGATGACCTTCAGCTATGATGCAATGTGAAAGCCGGGCCGGGAAAAAAGTCTAACGGGGTCAAATCCGGAGACCTTGGTGGCCATTCGATCGGCCCTTTTCTTCCTATCCACTTTCCTCGGAAAACAATATCCAGGTAGGTTCGTACATCAACGGCGTAGTGTGGGGGTGCCCCATCCTGCTGGAACCACAAATCATTTCTATTTGGAAATAGCTGATTCAGCTGTGGCATCAGATAATCTTGAAGAAAGTGTAGATACCGAGCACCAGTAACGCTTTCCTCAAAAAAGTATGGTCCAATTATCTGGTTGTTCAAAATTCCGGCCCAAACATTCACTTTTTGTGGATATTGTGTGCTATGCTCCTCCATCCAATGTGGATTTTCTCTTGCCCAGTATCGATAAGTCTGACGGTTTACGTGACCGTTGAGCATAAAAGTAGCTTCATCTGAAAATATTATATTTTGTATGAAACTCCGATCTCTGTGCGAGCGATCCATCATGATTTCGCAAAATTCGACTCTTCTGTCAAAGTCATCTTCTAACAGTTCTTGGACCAGCTGAACTTTATACGAATGCCACTTTTCTTTTTTCAACACTATAACAACAGTCGATTGGTATAAATTATTATCCAGTGCGACTTGCCTCGTGCTAGTATGGGGGTTTTCTTGGAACGCAAGTACCACATCAAGTTTTTGGACTTCTGAAATTGATTTTCTACCACTTTTAGGGAGATCTTTAACATGGCCGTTTCTCGAAACTTTTTCTCAATTTTACTTATTGTTGATTGAGAAACGGGTTCTCGGTTGGGGTATTTCGCATTGAATAAATCACGAACTTCTGCCTGAGTCCTTACTTTATCTCCACAGCCAATCATAATTAAAATTTCGATTCTTTGGGTTTCTGTTACTTTCATTGCCAGATTATAAGTGATTTAAATATTTTTCTAGAAATAATGTCAACCGCTTCAATGATACTTCACTTCAATGACATTGACTAATCTCAAGTAAAGTGTAGGACTTTTATCACCATTTCTTTTTTCTAATCAACAAAAACAATAGAAGACAGTACGATACTTTATTCTCAGTGGCGGTGCATAGCATTATTTGGTTCAACGAATTACTATTATTTGTAATTCCAGTCTTCTGAATACATAATTTCGGTTGACCCTGTATTAATACATATTGAAACCATTATACCGTTGAATAGACGACTAGTAGACCTTTTGAATGAGGTGCCACATGACCCCTGTTTGCATTTAAAAAAATTGTCGATTACGTCATCACGCCAACACTGGTGACGAAACATCTTTCATATGAATATCATGAGATGGGCCGTCAAAAATTAAAGTTGACCTGTTTTTGGATTTCTTCCGAAAGACGCTCCTTTTGTGAATATCGAATTTATTCCATACATTTGCATCGTACTGTATAAAAATACTGTATTTAAAAAGTCAGATGATTTTCACGAGAAACATGATAAGCGATAATTTCTTTTTTTGAAGTAAGCTATGAAATACATGAATGTGAATGTTAATTGTCACACACAAAATAAAAGTTATTCAAATCGTTGAGTGATTTTAAGGGAGAAACATGATTTTTTCCAATGACGAAAAAGTGGATATGCTTTTTGTATATTCGAGATGTTTGAGGAATGCTACCAAATCTCTGGCAATGTATTAGGAATTGTATCCTGAACGACGACAACCTAATCATAGATATTTTCAACGAATCGAAAATACTTTACGGAATTATGGATCTTTTGAAAATCCCTCCGAAAGAAAATGTACGGTTACTGAATGTGGTGGTGATAATGAAATTGGCGTTTTAGGTGAGTTCAAAGAATATTCACAATAATGGAAAATAAAAAAATTGAGAACAAGGAATTATCTCTGAGAGAGATTGCTCATAATTCGGCCATATCCACTACGTCTGTACGGAAAATTTTGAAGACAAATAAATTCAAGCCTTATCGAGTCAGGAAAGTTCATCATTTTCGTTTAACGGACTTCAACAGGAGAAAAGTTTTTTGTAGATGGCTCATTAAAAAATTTCGCCAAGATAATGTTTGTAAAAATAAAATTGTGGTGTGATGAAAGTACATTTACCAATAACGGATGGTTCAACAGGAATATACGTATGGCTTGGTGTTCTTGATAATAAAATTAATAGCCCCCACTTTTTTGAAACATCTCTGACCGTAGAATTATACTTGGATTTCTTATCAGGGACTCAAATTGAGTTATTAGAAGATTTGCCACTTAGCCTCTTAGGAAAATGAGTGTTTTCAACACGACGGAGCTTCACCACATCGCAGGAGAATCTGCAGAGATTTCCTCAATACAACTACCAGGAAGGTGGATAGAAAATAATGGTCCTATTGAATGGCCACCGGACCTTTCTCTTCTAGATTTTTCGATGTGGGACTTCATAAAATATCAAGTATTCAGAACAAATTTTGAAAATATTGGAGAATTGAAAGATTCAATAAGGAGTGTCTGCATCGGTATCATTCCACAGATGTTAAAGAACTGCCACAAGCACACTATTGTGTGATGAAAGACGATTTGAACATTTGATGCGATATCGCGTGAGACGGTAACTTAAAAAATGTAACGTGAGACATTCGGTTATGGTGTTTATTTTCTATCATTTATTATTTTGTTACATTTTCTTTCGTAACTGTCTTTTTTTCGAAGTGATGTATTAACGATACTGTTAACTATGTGTTACAATAATAGTTTGATATTCGATATCTCATTGAATAAAAAAAGTTAAAAAGAATAGTGATGATGTGGTTTCGGGAAGAAATGTCGAGAAATATATATGTTGTGATATGTCAACGAATTTGTCATTATAATGACTACGAAAATGTTTAAAAAAATATACAGGACCGTATTTAAAAAAATACATTGATGATGGAATTCAATGAAGGAAACGTTGCATTGAAAAATGAGTTCACCCAGATTATAAAGCACGTGAAATAAAGCAAAAAGTTTGTTTGTCATTTTATGAAATTATTGAAAATGGAGGCGGTAGAGCAAAAAAAATGAAATCTGTCATTTTCAATTTTTTGCAAATATCTCAGAAACCGTTGATGATTTTATAGATATGCAAATACCAGTGTGTTACATCCCTAAATAGGCAACTTTTGTTTCATTTAACCGTCCTTGTAGGATCTAGTTTTCGAGATAGCAATAGTGGTATCAGCTAAAATATACGGCCTGTATATATATTTTAACCATTCTTTGTCAGGTGATGGAAGTTCTAGTGTAATATGAAAATGAATATGTTCATTTCAGTTCTAGAACATAGTGATGCATTTTCATAGTAGAAAATAGAGGATGTCAGTAAGCGACCTTTAATTCAAAAATGTCAATTCAAAATATCTTGTGATATATTTGACCTCACCTTAGTTTGCCTGAGGGCAAAGAATCAGTACTTTGAATTAATTTGACACATCTTCTTTCCTGAAGTTGCAATACTGATAGGAGCGTACACTGTTGTTTACTCATCACCGCATGGGTGCCAGGATTCTGGTTATGTAGCACGTGGTCGTTCGGTAGCCGAGCGGTTCGACGTGTTCATTGTTCATTGTCAATCGGCCGATTTGCGAGTCGATGGTTCAAGCCCTAGGCTGAACGCTCGATGTTCATTTGCTATCGCCCAGCCCGTGTTAGGAATCATACGTTAAAAGGTAAGAGCTCTTTAGTCCTTAGTTCGCTCAAGTTTCGACTTCTGAGGGTTGTCGTTCGTAAGGGTGCGATAGCTGGTTAACGGAAAAAACATATTTTAAACATATTTTTTTCAAAAATATGCTACTGCGTCGTATCGGTGGATATACCGGATGTCAACGAATCTATTGGAAAAGTCATAACTTCTAGACCAATGGTTCCCAAACTACGAGTCGGGGCTATTTGTGTGAATCGCGGGAATAGATTAAAAACATTTAATACTTTTGAATTGTTTTTCCCATTTTGGATAAAGGCTAGGGTAAAGTATCCAATTCTTTCGAACATAGCCTCAAAAGAGCTGACGAGATTTTCAACCACATATTTGTGTGAGAGGACATTCTCCACCTTGGTATATTCAAAAAATGAATAAAGAAATATGCTTTGTGTGAAAAGTGACCTGCGTTTGAAGCTTTCAAGTTTCAACCCTGATGTAGAATCTCTTGTAAATCGTAAGCACCTGCTTAATCCGGTCAATCTAGACATTGAAAGGTACATAAATTTACAACAAGCTGTAAACGCGTGTAATTGTTCAAAATAGTTGAAAATAAGATTTTGAAATTCTGAATGATTGCGATGCCTGGAAAACAATTTTTTTGAGGTCAAAGGTCAAAAATCTCGAAAAAAATTGGTTTTTCACGATTTTCAGGAAAACGGTAAGTTTTATCATAAAATAACCTCAAATAAAAATTGTAGATCATAAAATTCCCTACAAAAATTGTATCGATACTTTTTTTTCTTAGAGCCACCGTTTCAGAGATACGACGAGTCAAAAAGTTGTAAAAGTTGTAATCGTCATTATATGCATACGTTTCCAGGCCACCTATGATGTAGTGTACTTAGCGCGTTTTTTTAACGTTGTTTTCCCATTAGGCCTATACCACATGTCTGTTGTGATTCTGTCAAATTTGAAAGTTGCATAATAAAATATATTAGGAAGGGTTGGAAATTATAAAAGCGATTGAAATTGAAAAAATGTACAAATACTTCTTCTTGGTCTTCTTCTTCTTGGTCTTCTTCTTCTTGTTGTTTATCCTGGGTGTAGGTAAACTGCGTCAAGAGTGATGTATCGCATGTTTCCTCGTTGGTTTCAAATGTCGAATAAGCCCGATAAACTTCTTTTCCTGGTGAAAAGGACAATCTCAGTTTTCTTGGGACTGATCGACAGTGAGTGTTCCTTACATCATGTTTCTATCAATTTGAGCTCATCCTGCGCTCTATCGCACAGTGTGTTTACAAATTTGCTGGTCTGCAAGATAACTATGTCATCTGCGAATGCAATTGTGTAGAATCCATTTTTGTTAAGGTGATTAATCAGGGTATGTTCCAGAGAAGGGGTAATAAGACCTCTCCCTGTGGACATCCCCTCATGACCAGTTTTTTCACTGTGATGTCTTCTACATTATTTCTCATTGCTCTACTAGAGAGCATCTTGAGTATCCATTCTCCTACTACCAGGAGTACATTCCTGAAGTGTAGTTGCTGGGTAATTGTTGGAAAGGTTGTTTTATCAAACGCTTCCTCGATATTTATGAATATACCCAGGGTGGATTCTGTGTTGTCCAATGAACTCTCGATGCTGCCAACCACATGGTGAAGGGCCGAATCAGTAGACCTTCCCGGATGAAGTGGGTTGTAAACTAGTAATTCATCTCTTATGTACCGCTCACATAGTCTCTCCATGGTTTTTAAGAAAAACGATGTGAGACTAATCCCGTTGTTGATAATTTCTTGTTGAATCGAATTACCTTTTTTCAAAACTTCAGCACATGAACTTTATCTTGTTTTTCAAAACATTTTGCTTTACCCCTCCTGTAAAATGCAGACGTCGTTTCATTGCCAGTTATCGCGTGTAAAAATAGTACATGATTTTGACTCTTTGCAAAAGTAGATAAACTTTTTTTTGACTTTGAGCTTTTCCTGGCTTTAGAAAGAAAATAGTTTTTTCAGGTGGAGTTCGAGCAGTAAGAAGTACGAGTACGTCTACAACTTCACCAACAACAATAGTTATATATATATATATATATATATATATATATATATATATATATATATATATATATATATATATATACGTGGCATACTTATGCATATAATGACGATTACAACTTTTTGACTCGTCGTATCTCAGAAACGGTGGCTCTTAGAAAAAAGTATTGATACATTTTTTGTAGAGAATTTTATCATCTACAATTTTTATCTGAGGTTATTTTATGATAAAACTTACCTTTTTTAATTGCGAAAAATCAAATTTTTTTCGAGATTTTTGACCTTTGACCACGAATAAACTTTTTTCCAGGCATCGCAATCATTCGAAACTTTAAAATCTTATTTTTAACTATGTTTTGAAAAATTACACACGTTTGCAGCTTGTTGTAAATTTATGTACCTCCCAATGTCTAGATTGACCGGATTAACATAATTCAGGAAAATAAAACGAAAGGAAATTTTTGAATTTATTCACAGGTACAGAAGTCCCTTTCTGTCTCACCCATAGGATCCAAAAAATTTTTTTTTCAATTTTGAATCAAGTATGATAAGACACCAATGATTATCATTGACATGAATTGGCATAAGGCTGTTATTTTTGATAAACCTATAATTATTTTCTGGGTCTTTGTTCCAAATACTATGAAAAATGTTATGGCTGGTATGTGAATCAAATATTTGAAAGCCACTTCTTAGTATCCAATGTTGTGAAATCACTTGTCTTTAGATTTTTGAAAGTGTAATTCAGATAATCATAAGAAGTTAATATTATATATTATGCAACGATCATGTAATGATGGTTATTAAGACACGAGCATTAACCAGGATACGAAACGAGCCGAAGGCGAGTTTTGTATGGTATATGCGAGTGTATTAATTACCATTACATGAGAGTTGCATACGCTATTTTTTCTAAACCCGATAAATAATGAAAAACTATAAATATTTTATATGTATTGAACACATTTACAGTAATTAACTCATATTTTTTTTAAAAAACACAAACTTAATGGTATTATCATGGATATATGAAAACTATAAAGATTCTAATTATATATATATATATTGAATATAACAACTGTAATTAATCTGATCTTTTAAAAATATTGGAGTCGATGGTATTCTTTCTATATCGCTGTTTTCAGACATTTTGATAATATAGGTAGGTAATATGAACACTGATTTTGACAAATAAACCAATTAGTTACTTAGGTTAGAATCTAGGACAAACAAATTAACAGGATTCTTGATTGAAAAATTATGGGTTTCTATTGGTTGATAATCTGTATCGTTATGAAAAATCTGTATCATAATGGATATCATTATGAAACGGATTATGGTCATATAAGTGTATTGTTAGAGTACGGGTGTAGAAAAAATATAATATCTGTCAAATTGTTTATAATAGTTTACATTATTCACTAAACCATTAGAATAGGAAATAGAACTATATTGTATATATTGGAACAAAACTTCCCACTTGCTGCTCTTTATCAAAAACTTATTTTTTCGTTGCAAAAACATTTCTGTTAAAAAAAATTAAAATAAAATGACGCTAATTTTGATTTCATTAGTGTTTAGATCTTTTATCTCTTAATATTCTAGTAAAGAAAAGATTCTTCATACTGTAAATTATTAAGTCACATTTTCCAACCTGCCCTGAATATGAAAATAGTAATTGTTAGTCTTTTTGAGGTGGCCTTGAGTAGTAAGATATTTAACTTTATTTAAAAGAAAGGCTTCTTGAGCTGTACAATCTCTTATAGAATACAGGCATTTTACCTTTACAATACCTGTGGATCCAACGAGACCATCTGGAGAACAGGCCAAGTAAGGAAACTCTGGATAAATGCGAAGCCTAGAGACAAAAACCTTATTCTTGGTAACTTTGGTGTATTCACCTAAAGCAGCTGGCTCATTCTCAATACCATACCGTATGGCTGAAACTTTAGGAACACTTGTGTACTGTGATAGAATACGTTTTTTTCTGATGTGCCTTATGAACTAATCCAAAATTAGATACAGTAATCCTTTTCTATTTTTCCTCCAAATAAATTTGTGAATGTCTTGATCTCATTTCCAGGTTCTGCGAATCAATAGCGCTAAGTGTCTGTAGAAAATGTTGGCAGTTTTTTCGCAAATCTGTTTTATTTTTGTTGATTTGTATGATTTATTTACCTAACTCCTACCTAACTCTGCTACATTTTTTGTTTTTTCTTCCGTCTAAGACAATGTTTTTTATTAAGCCGAAATATCTCTCTATTGGCGAATTGTTTTCTTTCTCTGCAATTAATAAGTACGATCAACGACCCAGAAAATGAACACCACCCAATACCCAATAAATGAACAATTCAACTCTCTCTCTTCTTTATTGGCCGATGCTTCCTGTTCAGGCGCAATTGAGGCCAACTCAATACAGGGGGTTGTCCTTGTCTGGGTTAGCACTCAGTAACAACCCTTATATTTTGATTCTGAATCATGCTGTCGTCTTCTTAGTGTTTGTTTATCTACTTCTTCTCGTGCTATGAGAATGTTAGGGATTGACAAAGATACACAAACAAAATGTTCTGGGATATATGATGGAGTTTAAGTATAGGAATTTAGTTTAGTAAAGGTTTATAGTTTGATTTTATTGTAATCTAAAAATTGGATAAGAATCTTTGTGATTTGTATATTCAAATTACGAAAAACTTGAAATATGTTAAAGGGGGAATTAATATCATGTTTAATAAGTTCAAAATAAATATCTGTGTTAGGGATAACATTGATAGGGCATTCCAGGAAAATATGGTTTACGTTTTCTACTAGACCGCATTCACAGTATGGGTGATCAACTATTCCTAACTTGTACTGATGTTCTTTAGTATGACAATGACCGGTTTTCATCCGTATTATGGTGGTGATGTGTCTCCTATCTATGTACGGTAGGGAGAATATTGCTATTTTACTGGGGTATTTTTCATGGACTTTGTTATAGGATTTACCTTTTTTATAATGTCATTTTCCCATAGCGACTTAAAGTTTTTTATGATATTATTTTTTGAAATCGAGTATATTGTGTTGTTGTCCATTTTGATTTTTAATGGGATGTTCAAGTTGGTTCCTATTTTTGCTAAACAATCTGCTCTCTCATTCCCTATGATGTCTGAATGTCCAGGTATCCATACAATTCAACTGATTTTATCTATATTAACCCTTTGAAGGGAGGTGGTTTCGTAATGGAACCATACATTCAAAAATCGTTTTCTACTTGCATAGTGGTAATATAATGGAACCGTATAGTTTCATGTCATGTGGAAGGCGCCATCTATTCGCTAATAGCAAAACTATTATTCAGGACCGAGTGATTTTGAAATATTCGAAACAATAAAAGTTTCTTCGTGGATTTTCGACGTGAGTAGGTACTTCTGATTGTGCTTTGAAGTTTTTGTTGTGATAAGGTGTTTTGGTCAGGTATGTTTTCATTATAATTGTTCTTTATGATGTATTAATCATGAAAAATATATTTATTATATATCGATTGTTATTGAATTTGTGCGTTCAATATTTGAATAACGACCGATCACAATCTGAAACCACTTTGCAACACCTGTTTCATTTTTTTCAGAATGAATAAATTTTACAATCTTGAAAACCTTACCTCAGATGAGACATATGACTTACTCGATAATATACCGTCGGATGGCGGATCCGAAGCTGGCGATATGTCAGAAGAGGAACTTGATATGACCTCTCAAATTGCTGGAGATCTTGAGGAAATTATCGAAGAAACTATGATTGAAGAGTTTTCAGACAAAGAGTTCAACAACAATGAAGATATTCGAGACTATAACAGTGACTCATCTGAAGATAATTTACCTCTAGCAACGATCCTATGAAATAAAAGGGATTTTACTCCAAAATTACTTCCATTCGCTGAAGACGTGGGACCTACAATATTGGTTGCTGACAAAAATAATCCAATAGAATTTTTTCAATGTTTTTTTGACGATAATCTCTTGAATGACCTAGTGTATCAAACTAACCTTTACTGTACCCAGTCGGGTAAGAGATTTGAGAATACTAATCTTACCGAGATAAAGATATTTCTCGCTATAAACATTTTGATGGGAATAAAACATTCCCCTAGTTACAGGGATTATTGGTCATCTAAAAATGAACTTTGCGACCCATATATCTCATCACTCATGAGTGTCAATCGATTTGGATTTTTATTGACAAAGTTCCATTTGAATGACAATTACATGATGCCGAAAAGAGGAGAACACAATTTTGATATTCTTTACAAAATTCGACCCCTTCTTGATGACTTGAAGACAAAGTTCCAAAACTGTTATAAACCAACGATGGAACAATCGGTTGATGAGAGTATGGTAAAATATAAAGGGCGAGTAGTCTTCAAGCAATACATGCCAAAAAAACCAATCAAACGAGGTTTCAAACTTTGGGTTCGAGCTGATTTGTCGGGATATATTTGTGATTTTCAAATATATACAGGAAAGGATGCAAATAACACCGAAAAAAAATTGGGAGAAAACGTTGTTCATACAATGACGGAAGGATTAGAAAATAAAGGTTATCATATTTACTTCGATAATTTTTTCACAACCGTGAACCTCGTGCAGACAATGTACAAGAGAAATATATTCTGTTGTGGTACTGTTAGAGTGAATAGGAAAAATTTGCCCATTCACTTCCAAAGTGATAAAAGTTTATCTCGTGGCCATTTGGACTGGTTTAGTAGGAGAGATATGATTTCATGCATAAAGTGGATGGACAAGAGAGTAGTTACGCTTCTCTTTACTATACATTCTCCTACAAACAATGCATCTGTTGGAAAAAAAAAGAAAAAGATGGCACAATCACGGAAATAGCTTGCCCTATAGGCGTTGTATGGGATGCGTTGACAAAGCTGATATGCTGAAATCCTACTATGCTATAGATAGGAAAAGTCGGAAGTGGTGGCACCGATTATTTTGGCATTTCTTGGACACATCCATTGTAAACTATTATATATTGTTCAGAGAGAAAACTGGAAATGAAATGAAACTTAAGGAATTCCGTCTCGAAGTTGTATCTGGTTTGGTTGGAGCCAATTCATTGAAAGAAAACTTAGGAAGGCCATCAGATACGCCTGTCCAGAGCAGATTCAAAGTTCATGTATCCAAGGATCTTAGAAGTGATCAATCCAAGCACATGCCCGAGTATGGAACATCAAGGCGTTGTGCACATTGTAGTAGTGCTAAGGAACCGCATCGCACCAGATGGAGCTGTAGTGTGTGCAAAGTGGCTTTGTGCAAGTCAGCCAATAAAAATTGTTTTGTCGAATTTCATAAAGTTTGAAATGTCATAATTACCGACTATGTATTGTTAAATTTTTTCAATAAATTATTTTTGTTTATTGTTTTCGAACTCGACTCTTGTATTTTCATGTCCAGTTGACTCCTATAAACAGTAAGTCACTGAAAGTTTTAATAAAAACTCGATTTACTTAAGTCGTGCTTCAAAGGGTTAAGGTTATTTCCAGTGTTGCCAACTGGATGAACTATAAAGATATAAAGTCGATACACAAGAACCAAAATTTCGCTACACTATTTCATATTCCGCTACAATTGTATATCTGACGCAATCAGTTCGCTCATGTGCCCTATTTAAGATTGAGTACCACAGAACTTACAGTTTGTAGTTTGGTACCGTTCAGATACCACAAAACTGAACTGTCACTTATTGTCAGAATCCTCAGAGTTGAGTCAGAATCAGGATTATGCTAATTGTCAATCGAGCAACAGTAGATGAAACCTAATTTTCTGAATTAACAGCAGTTAATTTTTGAAAGCTGTCGTCTCGACCAAATATTTCTTAACTTGAAATAATGATTTTGAAAAGTAAAAATAAATATTTATTCGTTCACGTACGTATAGTCCCACTGAACTTTTGAACGATCATTCGCGACAGGTCTGATCCATCCTTTCAAGTTGGAATCAGACAACCAATGTTGAGAAAAAGTTTGTTTTCGACTTTTGTATTTTTTTGAACATGTCCAGTTTTCATGAATTTCAACTGCGGTAGGTAGCTCTTTCGCTCGAGCTCCAGTCAAATGAAATGTCTTCCATTTCCACTCGAGACTTTTAGTTCAAAGATATTGGAGGTTATATAGTTAATGATAGTAATGAAAATATCCAAAATTATTCTTCTTCTCTTTCATCATGTACTTACATACGTTATAGTCTTAGTACCTCAGCTACTAAGACTATAACGTATTGACTGCATTGAATTATTCAATTGTCAGCTGTTAGTGCTGTCCACTGCCTCGTCTTCTTCTATATTTTTTTAAATAATGATTAAATGTAGAAAATTCCGCTACTTAATGTTCAAATCCGCTACGCCGCTACCATCGAGTGAATTCCGCTACTGTTGGCAACTCTGGTTATTTCCATTATTAGAAGCTGAAGAAAACGTTTGTAAATATGGCAACGGTGTAGACCATTCCGTAACCAGAGAACACCTATATTTATACCTGCTTTGTGTTCTAACCTAACCTAACCTATGTAACAGACTGACTGTCAGTGTCAGTTTGACGTTTTGAGTTTAGATGTTTTTTTTCTTGATTCGTAAATCAGAAAAATAAATGTTCTTCAACATTATTAGAATTAAAATTTCACCTATACTTCTGTGCAATTCTGTGAGTTGAATTCAGTCATTCCAAAAAAGAAATATAATTTTGATCTCTTTTAAGCACAGATTTTATTTCTGCTAGTCGTTATATCTTGGTATTGCGCTATAAAGATAGATCGTCATTTCTGGCAGATACAATCCAACACACAATAATGCCGTTTACCGCAGACGCGGCGGCCGCACAACAAGTACAAGAGCGTTTGAAGTCCCTTCAACAACTCGTTCATGAAATTGAGAAGAAACGCCATCAGAGTGAACAAGGTATCATATCTCTTCAGAGGTATGCTCAAGATGAAAAACCGGGACAAAGTTCACAGGTAAAAAGAACTTATAAGGAGCCTTTGATTACCTAAGAATACTTTGAACTATTCTTTCAAAGTGGTATAGTTTTGAATTTCTCACATCGATGAATAAAGAATTGATTGATATAACTTTTCCTTTTAGAAATTGAAATCTCTTTATAAAACAGCAATTCTACAAGGAGAACAGGAGGAAGAGGTCATAAGGAAAGCTCTTCAAAAAATCACCGAAATTCGGAATATCAAAAATGAACGAAGAATTCAGGTGAGTTTTGAATCGAAGGAAATGTTTTTACTGTAATAATTTGTGTGGAAAATATTGGTTTTAATTGGTTGCCCTGGTTTCTGAAACAATTTTGATTAGCATTATGCACCTTTGTTCACTCGTGCTCCAATCTACTTCAAAATGACTAAAAGGTTAAAAAAAATTAACCAAAAGAGAAATATTTTTCAGGAGGTATAAGTTTCTAAAAAAAACAAACCTTATTCCATACCAGGTGAATTATAGTTTTTCTCAAAAATATTTATTTCTTCAACAATTTCTATTTCGTCTCCTTCAACGTAGTCCTCCTCAAATATAATACACTTGTGACAACGTTTTTTTCAATCCTTGGAGCAGTTCTAATAAGCACTTTTTGATATATCTTTGAGCTCTCTCAGCGATTCAGTTTTTACCTCCTTAATCGTCGCAAAAAGCTGTCTTTTCTTGGGTGTCTTCAATCTTGGGAACAGGAAAAAGTCGCAGGGGGGTAAATCTGGTGAATACGGTGGCTGAGGCATGATTACTGTGTTGTTTTTGGCCAAAAAATTACGAACAAGCAATGAAGAGTGAGCAGTGCAATATCGTGATGTAAAATCCATGAATTGTTTTTCCACAATACCAGAAGTTTTCAAGATAATACTCCTTATTGACCGTATGTCCATATGGCAAGAACTCCTGATGCACTACGTCACGGTGAACGAACAAAACAGTGAGCAAAACATTGGCATTTGATCGAACTTGGTGTGCGTTTTTTGCTATCCTGGGCTCTTCCATTAGAATGACTGAACTTTGGTTTCGATGTCATAACTATATACTCATGATTCGTCACCAGTTATGACCGATTTAAGCAAATCTGGATTGCTGTTGATATCATTCAATTCCTGAGCGATGCTCATGCGACGGTTTTTTTGGTAAAAGTTCAGCAAATATGAAACAAACTTCTCTGTCACTTGCTTCATGCTGAAAATTTACAAAAAAATTGCATGACATGAGCCAACCCATGTGCCGATATCCTCAGAAACTTCTCTAGTGGTGATTTGATGATTCAACAATTTTCATCACTTTCTCAACATTTCCATCTTTTCAAAATTTGATGTAAATTCTTTGATCCATTTTTTCCGATAGCAGATAATCGTCGAACACACAAAAACACTTCTAACTTTTATGCCTCTCACCAACAAATTGAACATGCTAAACGTCGTACATCTATGAAAACTTTCACAAAAATGTTAACATGATGCATGAACTAATCTATGATTAAAGATATATTTCCTTCTCAATTGAAGGACTTTTCTAAATCTGGGATTGAAATTAATTAGCTGTATGAATGCTTTTTATATAGTGACGTTATGACAAGAACAGATGTGTCTATTTTCATTATATATAATTGTAGAATATTTGAATCATCTCATAAGAGTTTAAAAAAAAAGTGCTGATGGAAAGTTGTTTTGTGTTTCATAGCATTCCTCTAAATGATAAAAATTAAATGAAAATAATTACTTTTTTAGAATCATGTTCTATATGATATCATCACTTTAATAGAATTTATGTTATATTTATTTATATAAGTCCTTAATTGTACAAAACATCCATTTTATCGAAAATTATATTGAACATACACAATTGCTAGTGTTAGTGATCATGGTTAGTGATCAAAGAATGTAAACTTTCACGGCCGGAGATAACTATGTGAAAGCTATATTTAGGCCAACAAAAACTATCAGTCAAAGTCTAAGGTCAGCTAAGGACTCCAGAGAACCTTTAGCAACACCCAGGGTCGGTCTACATTGGAACTATGAGAAAAAGTATGGGTACTCGTCTCTCTGAACACAAGAGAAATTGTCCAATCGGACAAACTGACAAATCAGCTATAGTTAAAAATGCTTCCAACAAAGAAGACACTCTCATTGTCTCATTCAAAGATACCGTAATACTTGATAAAACTCAAAATCACTATCCAAGAGTATATAGAGAAGCAATAGACATTCAAAAACAGGGATAATTTCAATAGAAAAGAAGAGGCAATCAACATTAATAAAATCTGGCCACCTATCCTTTCAGGTACACAATAAATATAATATAAAACCAGAGTCAAATACCAGCATTGTAGTTAGTGCATTCGAAACTATATGAGGAACAACCACATCGCCTTTGATAATGTCTACCGCAGTAGTAGACGAAACGTCAGACATAAAACCCTGCAGACCATGGCAAAAAACCCGGAAAATAGCTTTCACACATGGTTAGTTTAGTGTTATATTATTGTTAAAGAACTGTTTCATGTTTGCGATCCCCCTGTTTGTACCTGATTAGAAAGAAATAGCTAGTAATGATATCGTTGCAATCTACTTCTCATTTCAGTATATCAAAATGTTCAGTTGTTTAGACTGATAAATACAATTTGTTGTAATCAATACAATTACAACTATAAACATTGAATACATTGTGGAAGTGTCATTTTAAATAATGAAAAGGAAGGTGGTATTCCTTATCTTTTCGGAAGCCATAACACTGCCAACAGAACCTAGGAAAAAGTTCCTTGTAAAAAATGTCATTTAGATTCATATATAATTTTGTTTATTATAGTATTTAATTGCTGGAAAAGATACATTTCCAGGAAAATTAAACATTTTCCATGGAAGTTGTAAATAAATAATGTTCCGCAGCATGAGTTTTTATTATCAAAAGTAAGTTTCTGAAATAGTCAGTTATTCACTTTTGAGAAGCTGTATCTCCAAAATTAGATGGAAGTGCCAAGTTTTGATTTCAGATTCGTTCGTGATCAGACAACAAAAATATGGATCTAGGTAATTGAAAATTTTTCAAAAATCAATGCAAAGCAGAAAACTGAATATTCACTAATGTTTGTAGTGTATGAATTTGTATTTCCTTTTCAGTCTAGAATTGCTTCAAACAAAGAATCCATCAGGAAGGGAATATGGATGAAAATGTTATCGAGTTCAGCACAGACCTTGCCTTTGTATGTTGGAAAAATAGGTGAAAAACCACCTCCACTATGTGGAGCAGTTCCAGCAGATCCGAATTATATTGCTAGGGTATTATTTGTTATTGATCAAGTTTGAAATGAACTAACAGTTGAAATTTTAGGTTGGTGATATGGTGGCAGCTTTGGTGAAAGATTCAGGAGATGGGGAAAACTGGATATTAGCAGAAGTGGTCAGTTATAATAATACCACCAGTAAATATGAAATTGATGACATTCTAAAAGAACAGAATCAGAAGGGAAGGCATACGCTCAGCAGACGAAGAGTAATACCATTACCATTAATGAGAGCTAATCCAGAAACCGATCCTCAGGCACTATTTCCCCAAGGAACTTTAGGTATGTTACAACTAATTCAATTTGTAAATATTATTTACATAGGTATGTCACATAGAAACTCATCTAATCTTTTAAAAAAGGAAAAATAAACTATCTGTTTTGGCATAACTAGGGACCTTTCGGTCGTGAGTCGGCTGCGCTCCCACTGCGCTAATTCACCGCTTTGGTAATATTATTTTCAAAACAATGGCTGAGAAGATAATGTTAGGCTCATGATGAGATATTTATTTATGAAATATTTCATTAAAAGCTTTGAGCTGATTATTGACACAACTTTGGAGTTCAAAGAGCATGTTACTGGCTGGTAGCCAGGCGGTTGGACGTGGGTGCTTTGTTCGCTCAGTTAATCTGCCGATGTGTCTGTTGATGGTTCAAGCCGCAGACTGAACGATCGATTTTCACTTGTTGTCGTTCGTAGGGGTGCGATAGCTGGTTAACATATTTTTAAATACTCAAGAAAGGAGTATGCTAATCTAAAGATCTCTACTCCTCAGAAAAAAATGTGTGATTCATTAGTTTTTTCTCATGTTAGTTATTCCTTCCACAAAATATGATGAATTGAAACTTCAAAATGGTTGCATTCATTTGCTGTTTTCGGGTTTTTTAGTGGTCCTGACCTTTTTGCATTAATAATGGGATTGAAAGCCGGATTCCGCCTGTTTTCTTAACTGCATGATCCGACACTTTTTGAATTATTAAAAAATCTGTGTGTTTCAAAGTGCCAATATCCATGTTTTATTGCTATTGAAACTTTCTTCTTAACAGTTGAAATAATTTGTATGTTTATGGATTTAAATGATCTTCCTGTATAGTCGCAGATAATACTATCTGGTTTTATCTAGAATTCGCATTTGGGCATTCATGGCAATGCCATGAATGCTTTCTGATAGAGTGTGCTCCAAAAATGCTGGTTTATCTGTTTCGCTATAGCAACCACTTTTTTTATGTTGTGGTTTCAGTGGTTTTTATGGTTCTGTTATAACCTACTAGCTACCAACCAACCACCATGTTATTTGCAGACGACACTACCATTTTATGGCATAGTAAAACTGTTGAAGATCTGAATAATAAGATAATCGGAGACAATAATGTAATCAAGTCCTGGTGCGACTCAAATCTTCTCTCTCTTAATATAATAAAACAAATATAGTAACTTTCAAATGTACTCTAGAAGATATGCCTCTAGAAAATGAGAAGATTGAAAATAAAGATTGCACAACATTTTTGGTCCTTTATATTGACAGTAAATTGAAGTTTGAAGCACACGTCAACCAATTGAAGAATAAAATCTCCTCAGGGTGCTATGCAATGAGAATTATTTCAAGGGAACTTGGTACTGCCACGGCTATGAACGCATATTATGCATTAAATGAATTTCAACTGAGATATGCCATTCCTTTTTGGGGGGTATGTAACTCTAGTCTGCTAGATTCAGTACTTATACTGCAAAAGAGAGCCATTAGATATGTGTTCAAACTAGGACCGCGCAATTCCTGCAGGCAGTTATATGCAGAGAAAAATATATTGACAGTTGTGGCTCTCTTTGTAATAGAAACTGCGTGTCTTATACACAAACATAGGTCAAAATTTTACTATATTTCTTCGTGTTATAGCACTCGCCTAAAATCTAAAAATAATTTTAAATTACCATTGCCTTCTTCATCCCTAGTAAAGGACTCCATTTTCTATAACGGTGTTAAAATGTATAACCACTTACCGTATCATTTTGGAAATAGCCAAGATAGTATTGACAGCTTTAGAAAATACACAAAAAAACTTCTCTCGAGCAGATCTTATTACAGTTTGCAATAATTTTTCAATGACAATTTCCAGTGAAATTGTGAACTGTTATCTGTAATTTATTGCGGATACTGTATTAGCATACTCGATTCTACTGTTGAATTATAAGTCGTAAAATTGACAAAATATTCAAATTAAATTTTATGATTGATATTTTATTTATTTATTGACACTTATTCTATTGAATAAAATGTATAGTTGATAAATGTATATGTTTATATACTGCTTGTTTATATAACAACTTTATTTTTATTTCATTTTATTTATATTTTACATTTCTTTGCGTGTATATTCTACTTTGTCAACAAAACAAGAGTTTTTTTGACAATAAAGTATATTTTGATTGATTGATTTTTTTTCAATCTGTACACCAAATTTATTTAGATTTATTTTTCAGTGATGGCTCTGTTTCCCCAGACAACTTGTTTCTACAAGGCTTTAGTGAATAAGCCACCTGCAACACTTATTGATGAGTATGAATTGTTATTCGAGGACCCCACATATCAAGAAGGATACAGTCCTCCACATTATGTTGTGCAACGGTATGTTATTGCCTATAAACAGAAGAATAAACAGAATACTGCCACCTGACAGTGCGCATCAGACAGTAATATGTCTGATAATGATGAGAGCTCCCAGCCTTTTACAGAAAGTAGTTAAGATTTATTGATGCATTTATGTAGATAAAACGTGTATAATAACGACAATATATCTTGAAACGTAACAGATTTTTATTGTTTGTCCTCAAAAAATATTGAAAAGTGGGTCTTGAAAATAATTTGAGAATTCAAAATTCCACAAACCCAAAAAGTAAGCTCTATATTGAAGATAAGGGGGGCCAGCATGTGAAAATCTGAAAGGGGGATTCGAAATCAGTTAAATTAGGAAAAAGTTGCCCATTTTTGAGATCATTATAATGACATTTTGAAATTTAAGAAAGTCCGATTAGTTACAGAGATGGAAAAGAACCAAATTTCGCCACTAACGTTATAATTATCGTTCGAGGTTATTTTTAGGAATAAATTAAAAAGTAGAAAAACCTTCAAGATAGCGTTGAAAGGTTTTCATTTCAACGTTTCGACTCAAAGAAATCACTAATTGAAATTTTTTTGGTATTACAAAAAAAGTCGATGAGTATAAATTAGCATTGTTTGTGATAACCTGACTAATGTATCACAAATGCCTAACTAGAAAGTTTTTAAATATATAAATAATACATAGATATAAATTGACATATTTTATGAATAATAATGATGATAATAATAAAAGTTCCGCAAGAAACCTTTTGCTTTTTTCAAGACCCTCAGCATATTGTAGAGAATCCGCCGATTGCTGATCAGGTGGAATACATCTGGAAGGACATTTATGAACACCCACAGCCACCCGATGGTTCCGATCAATTGAGCCATATTTTGTTACCTATTCTGATAGAATAGTTATTTCAAGTAAACTGACTGGAATAATTGTTTTCAAAACTCACGTTTTAAATACATGTTCGTTATGTTATAAACCGTCACCGTCACATAAATTACATACATAATTGAATACACCAAATGAAAAACAATAATGAAGAACGAACAACACCGTTTTGAAATGCAGCTCTTAAAAAAACATTTGTTGAATTGAGTCTCTAAATTAACTTTCGAGTTAGTGGGCGTTGAAAATATGCATAAGATTAACGTTTTCGTGCATATTGACATTTTTAAGTTCTCAGAAAAAGTTATTTATGAGACATTATTTTGTGGCAATTATCAATTTGACAAAATATAATAAACTATGACAATCGTATATGTACACAAAATGTAATTTTAGTACCTTTCAATTTTCATGAACAAAAAAATTATTGTATTTGTATATTCTAATAAATGAGATACATTAAGCAACTTTTTCTGAGACATATATATGTGGGATTTCAAAGACAAATGACAATTTCAAATTATGGTACTCGACAAGCTCTATCCAAATGAGTTAAAAGATATGAATTATTCTCATTTTCAAGGCTTACTATGACTTGCAAAATGAGTCGAAATTTCTGGAGGGACAATTAGGCATTTCTTTATCGGAAAAGTGGATACCCTATTCGATTTGGGCATATCTCAAACATCTGGATTCCAAGTTTCAGCCCAATATATCATAGAGGGTGTTAGTTATATGATGACAAATTTCCAAATCAATGATTTTCTGACTGACCCTGTATGAAAGTCTATGAACTTTTCAGAAAAGATGAAGTAACCATTCAATGAAATAATACTTCGCATACTCAGCTACGAAGTTACAAAGGTTGTCATCGTTTCATGGAGTTTAATTAAAATCAACAAATCAAAAGTTGAAAACGTGTTTTCAATTTTAGAAAAATTACCACAGAAATAAATCAAATGATAAATGGAACAGTTTTACAAGATATTGGAGTGTTCAATATATCCTCCTTCAAGCTCTATACATTCTTCATTCTGGCGGGTCTTCTTCAATTGGCCTGGTGTTATATCACCACACTTTTGCCTTATCCTCTCCTTCAATTCGTTAAAATTTCGTGGTATATTTCTAAAAACTCTTTCAAATATCCCCACAGCAAAAATCTAATGGAGTCAGAGGTCGGGTGATCGAGAGGGCCAACAAATGAAAGGGCTGTTCTTTCCAATCCATCTTGAAATTTTTCATCAAGATATTGCCGCACAGCATTCACATTGTGAATGGAGGCACCGTCTAGCTGAAATATAACATTCCTGCGTTCTTCAATGCTTAGTTCTTCCATGAAATCCAAGAATTTCGTTGTCAAAAAATTATAAAATCCTCCACCGTTTATTGCGTTTTCAAAAAACACCGGACCTATTATACGGTTTTTGAATATTCTTACCCAGTCATTGGTTTTTTGTGAATATTGTCTTTTTGCATTTATCATCCAGTGTAGATTCTCCCTTGCCCGGTACCTGGAATTCTGAGTGGACACTGGGAGAATATTGCCCAGAAAGTTATTATTATTCAAATATTCACCTTAGCAGAATAAACAGAATTTCAACATCCGTTCCTCGACGCCTCTTTTTAACGTGTGCATGACTCTCGGTTTGAAGTAAATAACTATTTTTTTTCAAACATGTACGTATTTTGGATATACTAACGTGTAAATCTGTCAAATCTACCGCAAGGTATTTTTCGGGTTTTCTCGAACATACTCTAAAATTTGTCCGTCTATCTCAATATGTATTGTATGTTGAATTGGTTCACGATCTGGATATCTTTTGTTGAATTCTTCAGTGGCCATCCTCGTTGATCGAGCGTTGTCAACAACTAAACGCACAATCTCATCAATTCTCTCGACAAAGTTGAGATTTACCATTTTGAAAATCGCAAAACTCTTATAACTCTCTTCACTGAATACTTGTGGAAAGCCTTTGAGGATACCTAACTGTCAAAATTATAACAACGAAAAAAGAGGATTTAATTTCAAAGCCTGCTATGAAGAACCGTGCCTAGCTTATTGATCTAATCATGAATATGCCGTATGAAATGGAATCATGAGAACTTCTCCAAAATCTGTCACCGAGTTGAGACAAATATTTAAAAAAAGTATATTGTACCAAAAAATCAAACGATGATGATAAAACATTTTAAACTTTTGGATTTTTGGTTGAACTAGGGACATCTATCTGTACCTGTTAAGATGATAAAACTTCGTATCTGAATATTTCATTTGTTTCTCATTTCAATGGCTACTTCACCTTTCCTTTGAAGTGTACAGTTTGTTATACAGGGTTAGTCAAAAAATCATAAATTTGGGAATTCGCCATCATATAACTAACGCACTTTATGGGATATTGGACTGAAATTTGGTATATGCGAGCGCTTTCGATAGCTGGCAGTGCTATCATCTTCTTGGCTCTACTCAAACTGAACGTTTCATCTTCTTGTTTGTTCTTTTATGCGGTTAGAACGCCTTAGTGCAGGTACTGCAGGTAAATTTGCCTGTATTTGGGTTACAACAGGTAATATCCTTTGTGTTGGATTTTCTCCATGTTCACTGTTTCTAGGAATGTGTATTGTATTGTGTAGTATATTGAATGTTTTAGGTCTTGTTGTGTTTTGATTTGTACTTGATCCTTAATAAGTGAATTATGAATTTTAAATTTATGGATGTTTCATCCCAGATGTCCATACGGTTTCCTTTATTGACTTGTTTTATGAGTTTTCTGTTCTCTGGTGGGGGAAAGTTATGTTTGTTTTGTATGGCGTGTGTTGCGAGGTTTGATTTATATGTTATTGGGTTTATGTATGCCTTTTTGTGCTCGTCGTATCTTTGGATCCGTTTTTTCTTGGTTTGACCAATATAGAATTTGTTGCAGTCCGAGCATTGTATGCTGTACACTACGTTTAGGTTTTGTCTTCTTCTGTTTTCATAGCTGTTTATTTTTTGTGTTATTTTCGTATTCAGCTTGTGAGTGATGTTGATGTTCAGGGGTTTGAAGATGTTTGTTAGTTTTTTGGTTTGGTGACCTACGTATGTGAATGCAGTCCATCGTTGTGTTGTTTTATCTGTTGGAGTAGTTTGATTCTTGTTCTGTATTTTTTGTTTCATTCTATTTTCTAATTTATATATTGTCTTTTGGGTGTATCCGTTCTCAAAATATCTCTGTATTCATATGTTAGATGACGCCTGGGAATGCTAGGTCTTCTAATTGAAACCACAACTGTGCGGTTAGCTTCGGTTGGTGACACCGTGCATATGTGCTGTTTTTCTGTTTTTGGCAACCAATTGTTGCCCATTTTTGCACTTGGCTACACCGCGCTGATGAGGCCAATAGCCAGAAACACGTGTCCGCGGTTTGCCAATAATTTTTCCTGAGTGCTGTTCCGAATAATCCTTTCGTTTTTGAATTGAATCACAGACACTCGATAACACCTCCTTTTATATATATATATATAGATATATATATATATATATATATATATATATATATATATATATATATATATATATATATATACCGATTTTATTAATTTTTTTTTTGAAATGTCACGTACTAAAAGGTCTACCGTGGGACAAAATTTGAAATGTTCAAGTTTCAGGGCATACTACGATATTTTTTATTAGCGACTTCTTTATTGAAAAAATCACCACTGGATTCAGAGTGCCTCTAAACAGGTGTGACCAAAATTTCATGAAAAAATATTCATTATTAACAAAGTTATGACAACTCAAAAATTCGAAAACTCACACAGCTGACAGTCACAAAAAACACCCTATATCAACAGATATAGCCATTAGAATATTTTTTTTATTTCAACAATAAAGTACCGCCACATGAAAAAAAAAAACAAATAGTGTAAATATTCTTAATGAAAATAACGGAATTACATTCAAGTTTTCACGCAAGTTAATTAAAACTAAGACCTAATATTTCAATTTAAATCTTAGTTGCCATGGAAATGATATTACAGTTTGCCACTTGTGAAAGATTTAAGTGTACTATTGTCAACAATATTCACCTTACAGTTCTTCGAATTATTTTGTGTCATGGCTGCAAGATTGAGCGTAAGAGAGAAAATTGAAATTGGACGCCTTTCGGGAGATGACGTTAGAAGTGCTAGAGAGGTTTGTAGATCATTTAATGAGAGACATCCAGATCGTCCTCGTATTAGCTGCGGTACGGTAAATAAAATATTCAATGAAACTGGTGCAGTACCAAAAATGATGTTAAAAAGTAATCCTGTACAAAGACGAAAGAGGAATGACAGGAATGATCAAATCATTATAGATTATTTTGGAAATAATCCTAATGCCAGTATAAGGAATGCCACTTTAGATTTGAATATTCCACACGAGAAACTATTCGGAGATGTCTCAAGGCGAAGAATATTAAACCTTTCAAGCCAAAATTTTTACACACACTTCAAGAAGGCGACGAAGCAAGACGCATGGAATATTGTTTATGGGCCCAAGGGGAATATTTAAACAATAGAAATTTCCTAAAAAATATTTTATATACCGACGAAGCCACTTTCACTACAAATGGAGTAGTGTCATCACAGAATTGTTGCTATTGGGCAGCGGATAATCCTAATTGGGTAATAAAATGTAAAAACCAGTATTCCCAAAAAATCAACGTCTGGTGTGGGATATTGAACGAACGAATTATTGGTCCTTTCTTTTTTGAGGAAAACATTAATGCGCAGAGGTTTCTAGAATTTTTAAACACAGAGTTTTGGGATGCTATTCACGAGCTCCCAATCAATGAACGATCAAATTCAATTGTCCAGTTAGATGGGTGTTCAGTTCATTATGCCAGAGCTGTGACGCAAGGGCTTAACGAACATTTTCCAAACCGATGGATAGGTCGTGGTAGTCCGTTTATAGAGTGGCCACCCAGATCTGCAGACCTCACAGTTTTGGACTTTTTTCTCTGGAGACTTCTCACACAAAGGTTTACAAAAACCGCTCCAGAAATAGAAATGAACTTTGTGCAAGAATTCGACAGGTATGTGCAGATATTAGCCCTCAAGAACTAAAGAACGTAATCAGAAACATACATAAGCGCTACGACACATGTATCGAAATACGTGGTGGATTAGTAGAGGCTACTAGAATATGAGTTAGAATTAATTGTTGCACTGAATCGAAACATTTCAATAATTAGTTATTAGTTACGTTTATTAAAATTTTTTGCTTCATTGTTAGTTGAATTGTGTGAATGTAATTCCGTTATTTTCATTAAAAATATTTACGCTATTTGTTTTTTTTTTTTCATCTGGCGGCACTTTATTGTTGAAATCATAAAAAAATGATATATTGTGACTGTTAGCTGTGTGAGTTTTCGAATTTTTGAGTTGTCATAACTTTGTTAATAATGAATATTTTTTCATGAAATTTTGGTCACACCTATTTAGAGGCACTCTGAATCCAGTGGCGTAGTGATTTTTTCAATAAAAAAATCGCTAATAAAAAATCCCTATTTTCGACTAATAAAAAATATCGTAGTATGCCCTGAAACTTGAACATTTCAAATTTTGTCCCAAGGTAGACCTTTTAGTCAGAAGACTCAGAATTCCCAGGCTACATCTGACATGACCACGTAGGCAGCTATAGCTCCCTGCGTGACATCCGGGTCCAGGATATAAATAAAGATATAGATGTTATTGAGTGTGATGATATAAATCAAAAATGAAAATTCATGGACACAACACTCCAAAATAGTGGGCAAACCACGGATACGTGTTTCTGGCTATTGGCCTCATCAGCGCGGTGCAGCCAAGTGCAAAGATGGGCAACACTTGTTTGCCGAAAATAGGAAGCAACACATACGTACGGAGTCAATAACAGGAGCCAACCGCACATTTGTGGTTCCAGTCAGAAAACCTAGAATTCCCAGGCTACATCTGAGATGACCACGTAGGCAGCTATAGCTAGCTGCGTGACATCCGGGTCCAGGATATAAATAAAGATATAGATGTTATTGTGTGTCCGCGGTTTCCCAATATTTTGGAGTGTTGTGTCCATGAATTTTCATTTTTGATTTATATCATACACACTCAATATATATATATATATATATATATACATATATATATATATATATATATATATATATATATATATATATATATATATATATATATATATTTACAATTTTTGAAATTTATTTCCTTTTACCAACAAATTCATTTCCTAATCCAGTCAATCCAAACGGAATGGATCACCTCCACATTTTAGATATCATGTAAGAAAAGATTTACATACGGTATTCTCAAATCGATGGTTATATCGTAGAGGTGCGTGGAATAGCCGGCGGTATCACCTGACCTTACTCCAATTTAATTTTTTCTATGGAGTCATCTCGAAAACGAGGCCTACTGAATACAACCTGCGAACAAATATGCATGTTGGAACTTGAAACATAGAATAACACGAGAAATGCCGGCGATTGAGAAAATTATTATTCAGTGGAAAAAAAAAACAAAAAATATGTCCAGTGAAGTAGGAATTTGAGACATCATTGTTCAAGTATTACATATGAATATCGATTTTCAACATTGTTTATTTCGAACATTGCTAGTATCATACGAATATTTCTTCAAACTACCTAACATTCTGATTTCGTCAAAATTGAACTGATGTTTTTGTTCCTTCATGTACTTCATATAATGGGTGCGTGAATCACACATACGTTACCTATCGTTATAAAACGTTCTTCGATTGAGAAAATGCGTGCTTATCCTCTGGAATAAAATGAATTATATCTACCACCAGAGTAATATTTCTCACTTTTGTCCCATAAATAATTATAATCTCCTAGTTTGTATATGTTTCATCTGCTCACCAACCAATTACTGTATAATAATGTAAGTAGGTTTGTACACGATTTTACTATTATGGAAATTACCCACAAGAGGCTCAATTTACCTGTCATATTAAACCTGCACTTATTCGAAATTTATCATGTTTAGGCATATCTAACTCTGTATTGGATGAATCTTTGGAAAGCAAACATCATGTTATTTTGGAAAAAAGTATTAATTTTAAATTTTTTTGTGTACAGTGTTTCAGGTTTCTTAGATTGTGATCTGATCGTTGATTTCAGTCGTTTCAAGTATGCTTTTAAAGGGATAATATTTGGATGTTATGGAAAAGAAGGTAAGCTGGTACCTGGTATAAATAATTCTAGAAAATATCTAAATCGTCTGGAAAACAAGTGATGGAATAACCTTGTTGATTGCTACAGTAGGAGAGATAGTTTGCTTCAACTCAGGTGGATGTAATTTTTTCTTTACTCATTTAGACGAGATATCGGCGTTGCCCTACGTTTCTGGGGATATTAAATCCGGAGTGTCGAATTTATTTGAACTATTCATTCTCCACCCCCAGGCTCATACAAGCTAATGAGCCTGATGTAGTTCTTCTCTACCATCAGTGTAATACCTAGCGAAAGCTATGTATGGTAATATAAATTCTAAATTCGGGAAGAGACAGATTTCTTCAATTCAGATTATTTTTAAACGCCGTAACTGTCTCATAAAACGTTAAATTATGGCCGAGGGACCGAGAGTGTTAATATAAACACTCTTCATCGGCGTGAAAAGATGCCCAGACAGATATTATTATCACGTAGCTCGAAATGTTAATATAAGCATATCAATATCCCAGAATTGAAAGTTTTGTGAACTCATCGAAAGATGTTTTTGATGACCTACGTCGTACGGGGGCAACGACAAAAAGATAACGGTTTGAGAAACGTGAGAGGCGAGGCACTCGTGATGGTGTTCCTGGCTTTTGAAAGGAGAAAAAACAGAGAGTTCTGGGAGCTCTTCGCTTAAAGCAGCGGTCTGGAAGCGAATTATTTTCAAAGATCTCTTCTCTCTGCAACTAAAGACCTCCTCCTAGTGCAGGAGGCGAAATTCAAGCCTCTTTCGGACTTGCCTAGCATCCAAAATTTGATGTGGAGAAATTCGCATCTGGTGACAGCAGCTGCCAAATTTTATTTAAATAAAACAAACACGGCAAGGCAACTAAGGGTTGATAGACAGTTAATGACGTATTATTTTACTGGTGACTCAGCTATAAAACCGTAGATGTTTCAGTGAGATACGTACATATAATAATAATAGTAAAACCTTGCCGGATTTACTACAGTGTTGACAGCGGTGGGATAAAATTAGAATTTATATCTATTTATATTTTTGCATTGAGAAGGAATTTCCAGAAAAACAAAAAAAACTCTTCTAGGAAGTTACTAGGTCTAAAGAATCGGTAGCATATGAGGTGAGATTGGTTGAAAATACTGAGATTAGTCGAAGAAATAGTTTGGTAAATACGTAGGAAATTTTTCACCAGCGTTGGAATTAAATGGAAGAATTTTTGATGGTTTCAAATATCTGGTTTTATTTCAAGTGGGCGAGTTGAAGTGATTCCATAGTTTTAGCTATTGCTGCCTATAACAGAAGGTTTCAGTAATATTTGAGGAATTGAGATTCTGAGTCACTTCACTTTGCATTTCAGGGAAAAGATAAGCCATAAAAAGGTAGAAATTTTATTTTGTTATTGTATTTGTTTCACACGGGTCATAAAAAAAAATTAAAAATATTTTTGAATCAGTTCACGATAGGTCTTAGGAAAGACCTCATGGAAGAAACCGGAGTATTACTAATAAGAGAGGTGGATTTGAACCTCGATAAAGCGGAAGAATTGGTGAAGCTACAGGAAACTATTTTGCAGATGTTACAAGGAAAAATGTCCAGCACGAAGATTTCTACAGTGGAAAATGAGGATGATGCTTTTGGAATACTGGAGGTTGATGAACCAGCTAATCAAGGAAGGAGTAATACGGACTATCAACACGCAACAACGAAACACAGGGGATAACACTGCCACTTCGCCAGAGAATGCTTTCTAACAGGGGAATCGAAGCCAGATAATGGAAATTTATGCCGCATATGTCATAAAGACGGACATACTGAACTTGAGACTGCCGAAAAATGGGACGTAATCAACGCGGGTCATATACCTCATATGAAAATAGAAGTCAAGAACTGGAAAATGAAAGAAAATTTCAAAATAGACAGGATCAGAGCAATGGAAGAAATTTTGAAGATAGACAGGAGCACAGATATAGGAGGAATTTTCGATACTATAGACCAGGCTATGAAACAAGGAAATTTGAGAGGCCTGTATTAGTTTTACCAGACATAGCCTCGGAGACAAGTGGATACGTTCCACATTTCGTGAAACTTATGGTAAACGGAAAATGTTGTAAATGCCTTGTGGACACCGGAGCCGCTGTGGCATTGGTACGGCGTGGATTTGTTGATGAACATATGATAAATAAAAATGGAGCGGACCGCTGTCAACTGACAAGTGTGACAGGTCATTATCTTCCAACTCGGGGCTCCACAAAACTATCAATTGGAACCGTGGAAAAAAATTGGAGTAAACATTGGAGACCTATAGTGAGCGACGATGAAATTTTCGGAAGCGCTCACATTATTTTAGGAAGAGATTTCCTACGAGGAAGTTTGGCATGCATTGATTACGGGAGACACATGGGTTTACACTTGGGAAACTATTTCATGAAATTTCTCACTAGAGAGGAGCAAGAACAAGAATATCGTTTCCATAACGGAGGAGTTAATGAAGTAACACGAACTTACTTTGGAAATGATCGAGCTCCAACATCTATGACAAGACACACCACGGGAAAAAAAAGCGAATAGTATAAGAGGAAACAAACCGTCTAGAAGACATGAGAGGCAGTCGAAGACAGAAAAAAGGGAATGGAAAAATGGGATTACAGAAGTGGGGAGATTTCATCTAGAGGATAGGAAGAATCGGCGCACAAGAGGAAGCCAGCAAAAAGAGGATAACACTCCAAAGAGAGAAAAATTTCAAAAGGCACAGGAATTAGATGTCCTGCAAGAGAGAAAATTTGAAGATACACCACAGAGTAGAGAAACTATAGATGTGAAGGAGGATCTGAATGCTATATCGAATGACCAAGAAGATTTAGCCGAAGAGTCGAGAAAAAAATGTCCGACAAGGAAAACAACAGACCATGGGAAAACAAATGGACGGACCGAAAGAGAAGAAACCAATTGCTATTAAAGAAGGGGAGAAGTTGAAGAAGGAAAAACCGAAGAAAAAGATGAAGCCAGAAAAATCTGTAGATGACCTGAGCCAGTTCGAGAACACACCCCACCAGGAAACCTCAAGGTCAAAAGACAGTACTTCAAAGTCAAGATGGAAAACAGACAGCATGATAAAAAAGAGAATGTACCCCATTACGAAGAAGGCGAAAAAGATCAGGAACGACAAATCCAAGGAGCACAAGTTGATACAGACAATGATGGAATTGCCGGAAGATTGGTTAGGACCATATAGAATCTTAGAATTGGTCACGCCCGTCACGTGCCGAGTGATGAAATGTGGAGGAACGGAGGAACATATAGCACATGTAGACAGAATGCGGAATAATTTGGAGATTCAAGAAAGAAGCGGATAAGGATCGAAAGAAAAAACTCAAAAATTGTAAACAAAAGTATACCACATGTGATTCAGAATCAGAAGTGAGTAATGGAACGGAAAGTGAAAAGGAAATGGAGGAAGATAACCAGAAGAAGCGGAGAAATAAACCTATCTGGACACCGGCCTTGTAGCCGTAGTATGTTCCGATCCCGTTTGAGGGAAATATAGAGGAAAGTAGTGAGAATGAAATAGAGGAGACAGAGGAGCAAGATATAGAGGAAGCACCGGTATTACGTCGATCTACGAGAGCCAGGCGTCGACCAGACCGATACACTCCCCGAGAAAATAAATGAAATGGCAATACGCCATGCGGGGGGCGTAGAATACTCCGCTTGGTTCGACCGGAGGAAGTAGAAATCTCCCTAAAAAGAAACACCCCTCTTCACGCTCTGTCCGTCACAAGTTACACTACTTAACATGAAGGCGGGAAGGAAATGGTCTCGATCACGACGTCCGGGTGGGGTTTATCCCGCTCCTCACCACTCCCCACGAAGGAGTGAGTGATCAACCTTCGATCGTCCAGGGACGATATATTATCAGGAATCCGAGGATACATATTTGTAAAGGGATTCCCCTTATCAACTATATAATCTCCATTTGTCCTCGGGTATCATTTGGTTTAATCCATTTACGTTTATAGGGATACATATAGGAACTGTCTCAAGTTGTTAGTGCTCCAATTGATACGGATGCACGACCAGAAAATATTTTTATTCACAATTATGAGCGTCACCCTATGCTCGATGACTCCCCGAAAATAAGTCGATATCAGACTCACGGGACAGTGTCTCCTCAATCGTCGGTTTTCAATACAATCTGTATTGGATCTCGACTAAGCTTATAGACTACACGATATTTTTTCAAGTGGAGTTTGATGTATCTTGACGCTACTCTTAGAAATTTTCAAGGGAATATTTTAGCAATAATTTCTTTGAGATGAAAACATTGAAGAGTGACCAGCGAGGATGTTTTACCTAGAAGGTAGAATCCAAAGAAGGATATGGTAGAAGGGCATCGTACCGGCCGCTACGGGTACCGAGTAAGGAAAAGTTTTGGAATAAGTTGAATTTGGTAGCTGCCTATTAGCATCCAAGTCCGCCTCAATGAAAGGTTAGGGGATTTGTGTTCATGATTTACTTGGTATTGTTCTGGGAAAAGGTTTTTTTTCGAAGTTGGCAATTTTTTTTGGGAAATATAGCTAAAATGGAATAAAATTCTCAACAAAAAAACATAAACAAGTCTGAGTTCCAATTTTTTTTTTGGGTAACAAACAAGATTTTGCCAAACGATTATAGCCAAGTGAGAGCTTTGTTCTCATGGGTGCGTTTTTAATCCGGAGAGAGATGATATAGGTTAACTGTTTAAGGTATGTAACATTTTTGAGAATTTTATGTTATTGTTTTGTTCTCTCATTGTATCCGGACGTAAATTAGAAGAAGGGTTTTGTGTAGAAATTTTCAGGACTAATTGATAGAAAAAAAACTGTTTTACAAGTAACGTGCCTTCGCTAAGATAATAATAAGGAGTATTAGTTGACATGAGTCATATCAACACTGAAAATAAATTTGATATCTGACTTTGTGTTACCTTTTTCTGTGTGTATTTTTTTGTATGATTTTGATATTGTAGAACATTTGTTTTGTCCTATGTTTTGTTTGGGTATGCTTTTTTTGCGAAACATTTAGCCGAGATAACTCTGCTTCAAGTCATTTAACTTGTACCAGTTTTCTTTTGTGAAGTGTAGAAACTGTCACATAAGGAGACCTAGCTTGTATAGGGGCAAAACACCCCCAGTAGGAAGGAAGAAGCAGTGAAATAGCCACATCTAAGGTCAGCACCATCATTTTGGGAGTAACCTTACTTATGCCCGGTTTCATCACCCAGGTGAAGCCCTTAATAGCCGGCGATAGTGACTACAACGCAACAAAGATAGCCGCAGTATGTTTTCGCGATGTCGCGAAGTGTCCGGAACCACAGACAACTCATAAAAGTTATGAAAGTGAACTTAGCACAGTTAAAATAGGTCGGAAGGACGAAGTCGCCTTGCAACGCGCGAGAATTTGTTTGATCGAGATCAAATACCAAAGGGAGTCCATTTGTATCAGGCGCTAGGATTTGGCTTAGTGATACCAGCTAGTCTATTACCACCTCAATGATAGGGGTCTTCTACCAAACCAGTTGTAGAACAAGTCGAGCCTATAAGTCATGGCTCAACCCCAACAGAGTGTTGATGAATTTTAACGTCATCTAATTCTACAAATCTGTTACCCTATCCCACATAGACAGACTAAACGAATACTCAACCCCAACCCACATAGCAATATATATTCCAGGTATATTTCATGAATATACATTTAAGGATATTGTATTATGCTATGAATATGCCATGGATATATATATATATATATATATATATATATATATATATATATATATATATATATATATATATCTTCTGGAGAATATTCCCTGGAAGTGCTCCCGGCGAACCTTTGATATATTTCAAGAATATTCCTTGGGAATATTCTTGGAATATCTTATAATATTCTTAGAATATCTAAGGTATATTCTATTAAGAATATTCCAGGAATAGAACCCGAGGAATATTCATAAAATATTCAGGATATTCTTAGTTTATTGTAGGAATATGCAATAGAGAAACACCATAGAATATTCTTTAAATATATTTTATGAATATTCTAGGAATATTTGAAATATTCCAAGAATGTGACGAGTAACCGCTATTAGGCATGTATATATTGCATTTTGATGCAAGATTCACACAAGTAATACAAGTAATAAAACACATAATATTCATAAACAAATATATTTTAAAAACAATATACACTGAAATATTTGACGTTTCCACCAATATTGAAAATAAAAAATTTGATTCAAAATATTTATTCACTGAATAAAATATTCCTGAATACTGTCATATTACAAATATTAGAAATGCATTCAAATTAGGATGTTCCTACTCTCAAACAAATGTATACTAAAATAACAACTCTGTGAATTCATCAGCACTAATTAAAAAATAATAAATATATCATTTCATTGAAAAATAAAAAGTGTATTACATCAAGAAATAGGTTGAGTTAGGTTTCTCACTTCAAAAAATAAACCCACAAATGAAGTATTTAAAATGAGTGGTATGATGGGTTCTTCAATGAATTTCACTCACTTAAAGTTATCCAAACTTTGCTCACCAGAATAGTTTTCCTTATATTTGTCCAACAATGCATCAGCCAGTGTTTCAATAGTAATACCTGGAACAAAATGTGCATTAACGTTCATTATCAGTATTTGAAAGTGGCACAATAAAAGTGGAATAAAAATCAAATAGATATTTTTCGCATAGGTTACTCATGAACATTTACAACATTTTATGACTTGAAGAGCAACTTGCATTGTCTTGTTGAAAAGTACTCATTACGTTTTCAGTTCCTTGGCGCACCTGCCTGTACCAGGTACCACTCTGTTTCCTTTTGGGCAAATTGATACTATCTTGAAAACGAGTGATAAAAATTATGAAAACTAATGATATGAAAGAATGTGTCATTCACTTACTTTTCTCTATTGAAGATACACAACTGAAATCACTATAGTTCAAACATGTACTTAGTCAAACCAACAAATCCCACACACCAACTCTCCTCGAACCTAAAAAGAGGTATAGTAGGTTAATCACCATGACTTTACTATCGATACTATTGCATTTTACTTACTTTTCTTGAAGACTGAATATATGCAACTCTCCTGTTTGAAGATCCAAAATCAAACTATTCGCTGTACTGCAAATTGGACAACCCCAAATTATAAATGGTACACTGAACGTGTCAGAATTATACTTTGATAATAACACCAACACACCAGGCATTACACACGCGAACCTGCCACGTCAACCGCCATGTTGAATCAAATGTCGGATTTAACGCAAATGTACCATGCATTAAGGGACAGCCGCTTTCACAGAGATTATTCGACTGTTGCGCGCTACACTTCAATTGACCAATGAGAAACGTTTACTCCAATTCTTTACTTACCCATTTCTCTTTTTCCAGGATTTTTCGCTTTGTAATTGAATAATTTCAAATACAAAAAGACAAATAGGATGAGAATTAACCAATTTATTGATGCAATTGGTTCATTTATTGGCCCAATCAAATTTTTTTGTCGTTTCCAACAGTTGCTGTTGGAGCAATTCATCCAGAATCTTCGCATTGAGTTCAAAAACTGGTTAACACTATCAGGGTTATATACATTAGGTTATGCATTCGATTAAGATCTTCAAATATTTTTTTTTTATAATATTGAATTATTTGAATACGTTATTATAATATAATTCTAAATTCCATTGTATAGAATATTCCAAAATATACCGTGGGGATATATTCTAAGAATATACCATATGGTATATTCGAATGACAATATTCTTAGAATATTCAAGGGAGAATAATCCATTTATAGATATTCTATGCACATTCTTTCGGGAATATTCCTGCCATATTCATTCAAGCATATTCTATGAATATTCTAAAGGCATGTATATATTCCAAGAATATTCTATGAATATTTGGAATATATACGTTCGTTTTATGATATACAGAAAATATTCCATGAATATCTAGTGCTGTGTGGGAAGGAGTTGTGCGCGAATGTCAGAAACGGACTGTAGTATATACCAGCACGAACGACTTCGAACCTAGCAGTGCAGTCGCACCGGCAATATTTACAGCCGCTTGAACAGGAGCAGCAGCAGCAGCAGCAGCGATATGCAGGAAGTCCTGGAGTTTTCCGGGCTATGGAAAAGGTTACTCCCACATCAGTTAGCAGCCATGGAATACGTAGGAAGTCCGATGTGGAGTGCGCGAAACAAAAACAAAATGTATTTTAACCCGGATGCAGTGCGAGAAAGGGAGCGAGAGAATATGTATGCGACGGGTCTGAAAGTCATGTACAGGGGTAATCATAAGTGATAGGACACTTTTCGGACATATATTTCTTTAGTTGTAGTACTGAGCCAAATTAACGCTAGCCAGTTCGTCACTAATTTGTCACATTTGTTAATGTTAGCGTGTTTTTTTTTCGTTTATTTTTTTATCATTATCTAGAATGAGTTTGTTGTAAAAGTTATGGCATTGTGATGCCCAGAACTTTTTCGTAGGAGGGGAGAGTGATGTAATAACTGGCGAAAGCTATGTATGGTAATATACATTCTGAATTGGGAATGGTGATGGTCTTTCTGGCTTTTGAAAGGAGAAAGGACAGAGAGTTCTGGGAGCTCCTCGCTTAAGGCAGTGGCCTTAGAGTGGTGCGAAAGTTTTGTTTTGGGAAGTAAGTCTGCGTGCATTTTGGGGAGGTTCGAAAAATCGAGCAGTGTAGTGCAAAAGTTTTGAATAGGGGACGAGCAGGAAAAAAGGGAGCGGTGAGTAAAATATACATGTGTACTATCCATTTTATAATTTTGGGAAGAAGTTAGCTATAATAAATTTATATACATAGTGGTCCTAATAATTGCCTTATATATATTTAGCGGTTAGAAATCATCGGCCAAGTTAGAGTATTTCATCACTCTCGTATATTATAGTAATTTCCGGCGAAAACACAAATGTTGAGTTTAATTTTTTTTGAGATTTGGTTATGGTTACTATTTTTTAATTATTTTTTTTTGATATTTTTGTTTCTTTGACTATTTTGTTATATATCTTTCTTTATTTACTTTATTATTGAATATAGTTTCTTCTGAAGGTTTAAGCAGGCTTTTATTTCAAAATCTACCATAGTAACCTCTTGGAAGGAAGTGTCTGCGAATTTTTTTTAAGATCTCTTCTCTCTGCAACTGAAAACCTCCTCCTAGTGCAGGAGGCGGAATTCAACCCTCTTTCGGACTTGCCTAACATCCAAAATTTGATGTGGAGAAAGTCTCATCTGGTGACAGCAGCTGCCAAATTTTATTTAAATGAAACAAATAGGGCAATAGTGAAAGGGTTACCAAGGGTTGATAGACAGTTAATGACGTATTATTTTACTGGTGACTCAGCTATAAAACGGTAGATGTTTCAGTGGGATACGTATATATAATAATAATAGTAAAACCGTGCCGGATTTACTACATCAGAACAAGACGATATACGTCGTGGAGTTTTCAGCTCTCGGGGAAACGAATATCGTCCGAAAAGAAGAGGAAAAATGGATGAAATATCCATATTTTCTCTTTGAATACCGCAGACTCTATACAGACCACTCTGATGAGATTGTTGTTCTCATTATTGGAGTCCTTGGTGGAATAATGCCCTCTCGAATCTCAAGATTATGCCGGCTTGCCGCACTAAGGCAGTACTCTTAGCCGGACAAATGCAGAAGGCTGTCATTCTTGGATCACTGCGCTTGCTTAGGGCACATGATTCTCGGACCCAATGATCATTTACCCCATGGTGTCAGGGCTTGATCCCCCAAAGCCCCTATACATTCGGGAGGGCACGCCAGCATAGTCAACTGATGGCCACTCTCCACACTAGGGTAAGTGATCATTGGGTCCAAGAATCTTGAGAGTTGATATTGGAAAGGGCACCATTCCACCAAGAACTCCAATAATCAAAACAAACATCTTGACAGAGTGACCTGGATGGAGTATGTGGAGTTCGAAGAGAAAATTTCGATATTTTATCCGTTTTTCCTCCTCTTTTCTGACGATATTCTTTTTGCCAGGAACTGACAACTCCACTACAAATATCGTCTTGCTCTGATGGTCGAGAACTACATCATGCTTATTAGGTTGTATGATCCTGAGGGTGGGAAACGAATAGTTTCAATGAATTTCACACTTCTTGTTTCCCACAACGGAACGCAAGGTGTCTCGTGAATACCGTAAAAGTGCCGTAGGTAGTAATGAAGCACTCTTAGGGCCGCTTCATGTTGATTGATATACCCTGAGACCCACTATTCCCACACTAGAATCCACAATGCTGGAAATTACTTTTCAACAACGTCTAGTCAGGTGAATTTAAAAATAGCTCAATATCAAAAAGGCGCCTGGCCCTGATGAGGTACCTGTCATCGTACTTAAAAAATACGCAAATGAACTCGCGGTTTCCGGTTTCTTAATAGGAACTATTTTTTATGGGGATGTACAATAATGTCTGTGTAAAAATCATTTGTCATTGAAAATAAATATATTTTTTTCAGAAAAGCTAGAACTCTTGAAATGTGTCATAACGAAAGGTTTTCAGTTTGTTATAACCGATCTCGGCAGGAAAGTGAATTTCGAAAAATTTTCTGGGAGCAGAAACAACCACTTTGGTGTTATTTTGGATGGTGATTGTGTACAGATGAACCTAACACTAAATGAGGTAAACGTATTCATGGCGTAAGGAATGCAATAACATCTACCCTTAGGAAGAAACCGTCTATGGGAACCTACAAATATGAAAGCTGAACGAGGCCATTAAACGCGATCTGTTGCAAAGCCAAGCGTCAATATCGACCGCCAACCGAGATACATCCTCTATCTTTCTATGCAGCTTTTACTGGAAGGCTAGTAGTCGAAACCAGAGCCCAAAAACCAAGCAATCGTTTTCCAAAATCAGACACCGCTGTTTCAACCCGCCATAGGTCCATAGGTCTCAAGTGAACGAATTTTTTTCGGCGGTTGATGTCGAAAATTGGCTTTGCAACAGCTCTGGGGCTCAAATGTTTGCCTAGCACCACTGATGACGATTCAAAACAGCGCTGTCTGGTGATGGATCACGAAAGCTTCGTTTTCGGGCGCTGGTTTTAACTAGTTGCCTTGCACTAAAAACTTCAAATAAAGAGACATAACGAATCTCTTTCGGCAGGTGATGCAACAGCAGGTGATGCAACAGCTTTGGGGCTAAAATATTTGCCTAGCACCACTGATGAGGACTTTGACGATTTAAAACAGCCCCGTCTGGTGATGAATAACGAGGGCTTCGCTTTTTGGCACTGGTTAAAACTAGTTGCCTTGCACTGAACTCCGAACAAAGAGAGAGAACGAATTATGTTTGGCGGTTGATATCGAAGATTGGCTTTGCAACAGCTTTGAGGCTCAAATGTTTGCCTAGCACCACTGATGAGGACTTTGACGATTCAAAACAGCACTGTCTGGTGATGGATCACGAAGGCTTCGTTTTTTGGCGCTGGTTTCAACTAGTTGCCTTGCACTGAAAACTTCAAAGAAAGAGATATTACGAATTTTATTCGGCAGGTGATGCCGAAGATTGGCTTTGCAAGAGGTTTGCGGCTAAAATGTTCGTCTAGCACCACTGATGAGGACTTTGATGATTCAAAACAGCCCCGTCTGGTGATGAATGATGAGCGCTTGGTTTTTGGGCAATGGTTAAAACTAGTTGCCTTGCACTGAACTTCAAAGAAAGGGAGAGAACGAATTTTGTTTGGCGGTTGATGTCGAAGGTTGGCTTTGCAACAGGTTTGGGACTCAAATATTCGTGTAGCACTCCTGATGAGGACTTTGATGATTCAAAACAGCGCCATCTGGTGATGGATCATGAAGGCTACGTTTTTGGGCGCTGGTTTTGACTAGTTGCCTTGCACTGAAAACTTCAAAGAAAGATATATAACGAATCTCCTTTGGCGGATGATGTCGAAGATTAGCTTTGCAACAGCTTTGGGGCTAGAATGCTCTGGCATGACTGATGAGGACTTTGACGATTCAAAACAGCGCTGTTTGGTGACGGATCACGAAGGCTTCGTTTTTGGGCGCTGATTTCAACTGATTGCCTTTCACTGAAATCTTTAAAGGAAGCGAGAGAAGCAATTTCGTGTAGCGGTTGATGTCGAGGATTGGCTTTGCAACAGCTTCACTCCTTTAAGGACCCTCTTCATTAATTGATTTCATTAAATTAGTCTCCTTTCACTCCATAGATAATATCTCCGCAAGGAAAGATGTCATTATCTTTTAAGGCAGTTGAGCCTAGTGAAGCATTCGTGATTCAGTCTAGTATCACTGATGACACCCGCAGCGGGTCGAAACCGCGTTAATGGTTGTTGGATCATTATTGCTTCCTTTTTTTGGCTCTAATTTCGACTATTCAAAGCGTGTGTATCATTAATTCATTTATAACTTTTTTTTGCAGAATATAAGTAAAACATATTTCTACGAGACCTACCATTGGCTGATAATGAGCCTATCAAGAGACATCTCACACATTTTCGAACCATTGAAATTGAGTATCAACTCCGATGTTCATCTTGTAATTCCGAACGAAAAAGAAAATTTTAGTATTTTTGATGTTTATAACCCAGCTTCTGAACACGGAGGAATTGTGAAAGTGATATTTCTTGGAATGTATAACAAAGCTGTAGGGTATATGGCAAAATATTCTGGGAATAAATATTGGGAAAGACGTAATATGACTGGAGTGAATTTTAAGTCTGCTATAGTGGTGAGATTTTTCTTCCATAATTCTGAATAGAACATAGGATTTTCAAGTATTTCGAAAAATATTTGTCAATTAGAAACGTCCCATACATCAAGAAGTGTAAACTTTCACGGCCGGAGATAATTGTTTCGAAACAGTTTCCCGGGTTTCTGACCGTGGTCTGCAGGCTTTTAAATCTGAGGTTTTGTCTACAACTGCGGTAGACACTGCTTCAGTTTCTATGGGTTACATCAATTGGCCTGGTACCTGTGCAGTTGGGTGCAGGTACCTAAATATAATTCGAACTGATTCCATCTTCTTTTGTGGTTGAAATTATCTCAGAATGTTGTGTTTCTGAATACTGTGTTTCTGAATTTCTATCGTGTCTGTATACAGGCTGTCGATTTGAAAACTTTCCATCCTTAAATTATATGAGGAATCGAAAAAACAGGCCAATTTCATAGGCAAGGGGGACACTTTCAAGGAATATTCGTATCCCTCGTGGTTCAATCTCCAAGGAGGGGTAGATGCTACCTTTAGAATTTTAAATGGGAAGGGGTGTCAAGTGGCACATCATTTCGATTGGCGTTCAATTCTGCTTCCAATGAGACCCTGGTGTTTTATTTGTTGACGAACAGTTCTGGAAAAGTAGTATTCTAAACTTACACATGTAATTTGAATTTGCCTGTTCTGAGATGCATTATTGTGTTTGTTATGTATTGGGAATGACTGGGTGAAATTATTCGATTGCAAGTAAAATATCAAGGTCGTTTATTCACTCAAAACGTTTCCCATAGACTGCGAACATACAATATAAAAACAAAGGTAGCAAAACATAAAAAAAGCCATTGGTATTTCGTACTGAGATAAATAATATGGATATACCGGGTGATTAAATACATTTTCAATAGCAGTACATCACAGTATTCAACTTCTTTCAATAAAAATGGTTGGAAAAGGAGTTGGCACCGTTCCAACCTTTGAATGACAGGAATAAATGTATTACGCGTGGAATTTTTTATTTGTTGGTTACTTTCCTTCTACAAAATAGAATTTAATTTGCGAGAAAGACATTTCAAACAATATCTATTTACGCTCATCTTATAAACTGTTCGAAATGTCTTTTGAGTTCTTCATTATCAGAAGTTTGTTTTTTATAAATAACGGATTCAAGATGCCCCCAATTAAAGAAATCTAAGGGTGCTAAATCCGGTAATCTCGGAGGCCATTCAACTGTTCCCTTCTGCCAATCCATCTATACGGAAATCTCTTGTTTAACCACTGTCGGACGGGAAGAAAATAATGAGGTGGAGCACCGTCCTGCTGGAAATGTTACAGATCCTCCCGAAAAAGTTCATTAGCTTCTGCATCCATTTGAGTTTCTAGATCGTGAGGTATAAGAGGATCGATATTTTCTTCAAGCATTTCAGAGTGCAGATTGCCAGTCAAGTCAAGTCAATACCATCCCAAACATTAACTTTTTGTGGGGGAGGTGTTTGCCCTTTCCGAAAAATATGTGGGTTGTCACTACAATAGCGACAATTTTGTCTATTAATATTGCCATTCAGAAAAAATGAATACTCATCGCTGAAACAGATATTTAATAGAAGATTAGGGATGGTATTGACTCGATGAGATATGACTTCACAAAACTCAATTCTTCCTCGTGGAGTTCTTGAAAAATCTGCATTTTATAGAGATGAAATTTATGCATTTTCAATGCTTTTCTTGAAGTTTCGCGTGACATTCTAGTCTGATTGCAGCAAATGTTCCCAAAATTTCATTTTGAGCTGCTTCATCTAGTACTCTGGAGTTATTTTTTTTATTTGTCACTGAGTCAGTTTCGTAGAACTTATTCACCAAATCGAGCACATTTCGATGACTTACATTACAATTTGGATGCCCTCATCAAAAAGACATGCCGCACTTCGTGAGCACTTTCCAACTTCTCCATGAATTACAATCATTTTAATTCTATCTTGAAGAATGTAAACCATTTTTACACTTTTATACACCTATTTGAGTAATCACTAAACAGCCCAACAGTATGCACAATACCACCACATCGTTCAAATTCGAGAACCAATTTTTTTGTTTGAAAACAGAAAATTTTTACAGCAGGCGTAGCTAAAAAGGACGGCTATCTGGTACACTTCCTGCGATGAGAATTCAAAATTCAGGATTTACCAAACACAATTTTATTACCATCTACGTTTTATTATGAGACTACTTTTTGATGTAAATTAATTGGAGCTAATGACTAATGTTACCGCTAATGAAGGGTTGGAATGGTAACACCTAATATTCTTACCAGTTCTGGTCAAACCATGCATAGGCGTACTAATAATTACTTCTCTTAGTTCAGAACGTTATTTTTCGGAAAATGCTCATAAAAAAATACTAAGTCGGGGTACCATTGGAAGCAGAATTGAACGCCAATTAAAATGATGTGCCACTTGACCCCCTCCCAATTTAAAAATCTGAGGGTAACATCTACCTCTCTCAGGGGGTTGAACCACGAGGACTACAAATAGCCCTTGGAAGATATTAAGGGTGGAAAGTTTTCAAATTGACACCCTGTATAGTCTTGGAGAGTAACTCTGAGCCCTTGGACCTCTTCAAACGCGATAAAATGGGTGACTCAGTACATGTTCCGTTACTGCTGGTATGTTAGTATGCCTGAGATAAAACTTCTCTTATGTGCTCCGTACTTATGATTATTTCAGCGGTTCCAATGTAGACCGGTCTTTAGCTGACCCTAGACTGTCTCTGATGATTCTCTTCAACGTCTTCATTATCAAAATTAATTGGTTTTCAAAATACGCTGATGCTTAACTTTTCCCTTATATTCTTATAGGCTAACATATGATAAGGAAGCTATTGAAGTTCAAGATGATATACCTTGAAGACGAAGGAGTGAGAATGGAACGTGTTTGAAAATCTTCCTCCTGAATTTCAGAATTGTTACAAGTCAATTTTTGGGTTATCCGGACCTACGAACTGAATGAATTGTAGTAAGTTGATCCATGAGTTTTGTTGCATTTTACTTCATTTGGTACAACTCTCTGCAGTTATCAAGGTTTTTATCGTTCCAAGCAATACATTTGCATCCCTGGAGTGATGGGCTTAGACGATATAATCAAATAATTTGAGGTTTCATGGCGGTAGATAACAGTTTTGGAGCAATTTTCCAGGATTGTTGGACGTGGTTAGAAGGTTTTTATGCCCAACAATACACGAATCCGGCCAATTAATCCGACCAATAGTAACTGACCATTCGAACCTCGAACAGCACAGTTTGCAACAATAACTGAAATACTGCATCCGTTGATTCTGATAATAGTCACCGCAGTTGTAGTAGAAATGTCAAGTTTCGAAAGCTGCAGATCATGACTAAAAAATCCAGACGATAGTTATGATATAATAAAAGACAATGTATTAGACTGTGGTTTCGGTTGTAGACAACCAGATACAAACTTTTGGTTTTGATTTGACTTCCTTTTAAAGAGGTCTGTAGTAATTTTGATGGTTGGACAACTAGGCAATTAGGAAATACTCTGTATAATGGAATTATTCAATTTGAAAGCTTTGAAACAAATGCGGGTAATCATAATCCTAACTATTTCAGATACCGAATTTGACTATGCCATTAGAAACTTATTTAGCTAGCGATGAAGACAGACAAATCAATTCCATGCACAGATTCCAAAGTACAACTATTAACTATTGCAAAGATATGTTTAATTTCAGGTAAGGCAAAATTTCCATTTTTTTTATAATAATACGTTGCAGTTTTGTTTACTGTTCAGTTTACTGTTCACAATAAAATGTTCCTTGATTATGTCATGGATTTTCATCAAGTATAGGCCAATATCATCACCAAAAAAGATGTTGTTGCTAATGTGAAACAACGAATGAATCATATTCAAGTACCATTTCTCAAGCGTGGATTCTGATTTCAGTGGATGACATCCTACTTGCGTACGTTCTATTTGCGGACATGATCAATTTTGTCCGACTTGCGTACACGATGAGGTCACCTCTTGAGCCAGGTAAAATACCTACTTACGTATAAACAATTATCCTCAGCATATACAGAAACATTAGACATTGAAAATGCCTAACTTGTCTAGCTTATGCCGTTAAGTCTGTTTAGCAAAAATTAAACTTTCATTCCAACACTTGTAAAAAATGTGAAAAATGTAAAAATAACTACTCAACTACCTTCTAATCAACCTATGTATGCATTTAAAACAATTTAACTTCCTTTCCCAACTCTCTCGACCCATAAATCCAATTCACAATGAAACGAGAAACCCAAGGGACTCTAGCTTTCTCGGATGCCCTCGTGAACAGACGTGAAGGTCGTACATTGGGCCACAGAGTGTACAGGAAACTAACACATACACATACAGACAGGTACCTGAACAAAAACACCAGCCACAATAAAAGAGAGGGGTAATTAAAATGTTGGTTGAGAGAGCATGACGGATTTGTGAACTTGAGAGTCTCCCTGAGAAACTTAATCACCTGAAAAATGCCTTCAAAGGAAATGTGTACAGCCAAAGAGAATTCGCTGTACACATATTCATTAGAAACTTCACTATAAACATTACTTATGGACCCCTAGATTAAAAATTTTTGTATTGAAAAACTAACAACCTACCCTTTGAATAACTCGCACGAATTGAAAGAAATTATCCATATAAATCGAAATTTGGAAAATTTTAAAATAATACATAACAATATATGCAGTATAGGTAAACACTACGACGAGTTCATGGTTTTCATTGATGATTTATCCACTCAAATGGACTGTATTGTTTTCACAGAAACTTGGCATATTCCAGACCCCTCATTATTCGATATTACGGGTTATACCACTGTCTACAGTAATGGTTGTTACAATCAGAATGACGGTGTCATTGTTTTTATAAAGAATGAAATGTACTTGTCTCATACCCTCATTGAACTTTGCGGTAGCAGTCTGATAAAAGTAAAAATGAAATATGAAAATAGTACTATATGTTTATATACTTTTTATAGATCCCCTACAAACAATATTGACAGTTTTTTAATTCAGATGAATGATATACTGAGTGTAGATAATGATCCTTCCGATTATAATCTATTTTTGGGGGACATCAACATAGACTTATCAACTGAAAATGAAGCCTCAAAAAATTATTTGGATATGTTAAGTGAGTATGTCTCAGAATCGTGTCTGGATAATATTTTCATTTATTGTAAAAATAACAACTATGAAACAATACTGCCTATTACAATAGATTCAGCCATAACAGATCATCACACAACTTTTTTACAAATTATAATTTCAAGTAAAATTAATAATACAAATCACAACAACAAAAAATACTTTGAAAAACTTGACGAGGATAAGTTGATCGAGTCAATCCAGAATGTCGATTGGGAGAAAATATTTTCACAGCATCCTGATCTTGACTCTGTAACAAATGAATTCATCAATATTTTGTGGGAATGTATTGAAAAGTCAAAAATATATATTAGATTGAAAAATAAAGACCGAAAAAGAAAAAAATGGATGACAAAATCACTCATCAAAATTGTTAATAAAAAGAATAATATGTACCGCAAATGGAAACTTGATCCAAACAACGAAATTTTGAAAAATTAATACATGGAGATTAAGAAAAATGTTGAACAATCAAATAATCAAGCGAAAATAAAATATTTTAAAAAAGCGTAGAAGAAGAAAATAATGCCTCTACTAGACTTTGGAATACAGTTAACGAAATTCTAAAAATACCAAATTGCAGAGAAATAGGTGAAATTGAAAATGAAGACGGCGATTTGATTATGGAAACTAAATTCAAAGCTGAATTATTCAACGATTTTTTTGTAGGCGTAGGAGAGAATTTATCAAAAAAAAATATTAAAAAGCAAAACTATAGAAGTAAAATAAACATAACAGTAAATTCTATATTTTTCGAGCCAACAAGTGAAAAAGAAGTCGAAAATATCATTCATCAATTGAAAAATAAAAAAGCACCTGGATATGATGGGATAAAAGGGGAAACATTAAAGTTACTCTCAAAATACATAAGCAAACCACTAACAAGCATCATAAATAAATCATTCGAATTAAGCTATTTTCTTGAAGCTTTCAAAATATCAATTGTTACTCCAATACACAAAAGTGGAGACAAACAAAAAATCACGAACTACAGACCAATATCTCTCATTACATCTTTGACCAAAATAATAGAAAAATAATGAAAATCCGACTCAATAGTTTTTTAAACAAATATAATCTTCTATCATCATCCCAATTTGGCTTCAGAGATAAAAAATCCACACAAGATGCCATCCTGAAGCTGACAAACATCATTTATGAATGTGTAGATAATGACTTACCAGTAATAGGAGTTTTTTTCGATCTGAGGAAAGCTTTCGATACAGTTGACCATCATATACTACTTGAAACATTACATGAAATCGGTGTAAGGGGAATGGCATATAATTTACTCGAAAGCTACTTAACTAATAGAAAACAAAAAGTTAGAATTGAAAGCGATATAAGCTCAGAAAGAATAATTACCTGTGGAGTCCCTCAAGGAACAGTAATGGGACCCTTATTATTCTCGATATATTCAAATAATCTATTTTTGCAAGAAAAAGAAGGGAAAAGACTCAGCTTGCAGATGACACAGTCATTATATATACTGCTGACAACTGGCATGACCTGAAAACAAAAACTGAAAATGACTTGAATAATTTAATAGATTGACACGATAGTAGACTTTTGTCCATAAATTTTGAAAAAACGTTTCACTTACCATTCAGTAGTCGAGAAGCATCTCTGCCCAATTATATCTTGAAAATACAGCAAGATCTTTCGATTCGACCTGAACACAAACTAAAATATCTGGGAATAATCCTTGACCCACACCTTTTAGCAAGATATCTCATATCTTGCTAAAAAGTTGCGTTGTATTCTATTTCGATTCAAACAAATCAAATCGTACCTTGATTACAAACAAAAAATAATTGTCTACCAAAGTTTGGTGGAAACGCACTTGAATTATGGAATAATCGGGTGGGTGGGGGTGTATCGCGAACTTACCTTAATATACTTGAAGTGTCTCAAAGAAAATTTCTCCAAATGATTTGTGATAAAAGACCAAGATACTCAAGTGACTTTCTCTACTCAGAAACAAAAATGCTAGATATTAGACAGCTTTATCTCAAACAAGTATGTATTAGACATCACATTAATGGAATCGAAACGAATGTGACGACTCACTCCCATTCTACAAGACAAAAAAATAAGTACATCGTTCCACGAATGAATAAAGCAATAGGACAAAAAGGTTATCATTACTTAGCTCCCAAAATTTACAATTTCATTCCGGGAATCTTGAAAACAATAACGGTGTTAAAACAATTCAAAATAGAACTTATAAATTTCCTAAGAACAATTGATAGAAAACAAATCCATAAACTCATTGAGACTCAATAATACTGACCATGGTAAGTTTTATATTGGTATCTACTTCACTTCTTTTCTGAAAAAAACTCTGCAAAGAGGAGCCGTGGAAGACCGTCTGTGTTTACAGATACTGCAAAATATAACTATGTTCGTAATTGAAAATCAAATTGCCATTGTAGAAAACACATCTGATTCTTTCTACAAATCAATATGTTATTTTCTTGCTGTATATACCTAATTTTAGAAATGTTTTATGCAATGTTTTATACAATGACATTATTTATACATTATTTTTTATCTAACTGATTAGCTGAAAATTTTATTACCATAACATTATTTAATATTATGTGTTCGTGAAACTAATCTTATTGTGTATGTAAATTTAAATTTTTTGTTTAATTGTATTTTGTATTTTTTACCTATGTATTTTTTATTTCAACCACATACAGGGGTATACTCCTCAGTGGTATTGTGATTTATTCATCACTCCTGTAAATATTGTATCTTTTGCTGTACTTTACAAAGATGAATAAAGTCGAAGTCAAACATTTCCTCGGGCGTGTCTTAATCAAACCCGAACGAGGAAGCCATTGTATGGCGAAACACGTGTTGCGTTTTTGTAAAACTGTCTAGTGAAAATCACACAATGAAGTGTTTTTAGACTATGTTGGTACCTGTCTCTCTGAACACAAAAGAAATTGTCGACTCGGACAAACCAACAAATCAGCTATAGCCGAACTTGCTCTCAACAAAGAAGGCACTCACATTATCTCATTAGAAGATACAGTAATACTCGATTAAACTCAAAAATTACTATCCAAGAGTATAGAGATTCGAAAACACAGAGATACTTTCAATGTCAAAGAAGAGACAATGAACATCAATAAAATCTGGCTACCTGTCCTTACAGATACACAAACAAGGTCAGGTAATCCAATTAGGAAAAACCAAGCCACGCCCACTAATGATACTATAAAACCAGAAATACCAGCATGGTAGTTACGGACTTCTAGCCAGAATGAGCAATTTTAGCTATTCGAAACAAATGGTGAGACTAATTGAATCTTTTCTAGTAGACCGACGATGCCGTTGCAGAGTAGGACACGAACTCTCTACCATGCGACTTCTGGAAGCAAGAGTCCCACAAGGTGCAGTTCTTTCCCCACACCTCTAATCGGTATATACAGCAGACGTGCCCAAACCAGAGAACAACTTCAAAAAGTTGGCACTCTACGCGGATGACACAGCTCTACTGGCGAGATCCACTAGCCACAACAAGCGGACAGACTAGAAGAATAGGCCAACTTTTGGAAAATCAGTTCAAACCCCGACAAGAGTCAGGCGATACTGTTCACCCGGAGGCTGATACACCCGGAAGGAAACGTCATCTTCAACGGACCAAAGAATCCGTGGACCATCGAAGCAAGATACCTGGGAGTCACCCTCGACAGGAGACTGACGTTCAGGTCCCACATACAGCAGAGACTAGGGCTGGCGAGAGCCGCCCGGCAATACCTACACCCAATCATAGGCCGCAGGAGTAACATGGGTCTCCATGTAAAACTGCTTCTCATCAAGAACGTACAACTTTCCATCATTCTGTATGCCTCCACTGCCTGGGACCAGTGCGCAGTGACATACAGACGCAGTATTCATGAACGTTTGCTTACGAGCTGCCGTAAACGCTCCTAACAGATTCATCTACCGGGACCTGGACCTCTACATCCACTACGTAGACGCATACATGAGAAAGCACACCGAAAACGTATTCGAAAGAATACGAACACACGCCTGTCCAGCGCTGCGTGACTTACATGAAGCGTTCAACAGGGATGACTCCAGATTTCGCGAAGGGGATGAACACATGAGGCCCACGAAGCAGAACCAACGACCACCTTCGAGAGTCGCTGTCAGGCGGCTCCGGTAAGTATAAAAATGTATATACAGATTTCTAATACCCACTTTCTTATAGATACACACACACTAACATAGTTCGCGACCAAAAAATACTTGTCTCCGGTAAGGTTAAGGGTACTCCCATGCAATCATTAGTACACAGTAACGTCACGAAAAATAAAATGAACAGATTACGAGAGTGAAAACACCTAAAGGCTGACTTTCGATCGCTGAAGTGCCCATCAGCAGGTTGAGGTCCACTCAGGGATGAGTGGGGGTGGATGGACGAGATTCTAGCTTCTGCACAAAGTAACCGTGTGGGGAATATTCTATTTCAGGGGGAAGGCATGGGGGGAGCATCGTAGTTACCACACTACGACCGTTTTTGGTTGTCTACCGCAGTATTAGACGAAACGATAGGCATAAAAACCCACAGAACGCGGCCAAAACACCCGGAATAATAAATTATTATTCCTCTTTTATAAACTGAAGTATTACATTTCATAAATCATTGTATCTTTCTGAAAATAATGCAATAAACCCCATTTTAGGTGATTACGCAAGTGGAACTATGTCTTGCAATTCTTTTACGTGACTTAAGGGATGACTTAATCCATGTACGCAAGTTGGACAAAATTGACCGACATAACCTACAAATGGAGTAGCCGAGATATGTGATTATAATTAATTCATTATTGTTTGGCCTTCTTAACTATGCTGATGATCAAATTGGTTTCAGCTTAGAAATGCAAATCACAAACTCATGGGGTTATATTCAAGAAAATGGTCGGTTTGACGGATTGGTCAGCTTGCTTGAAAGGAGATTGGTGGATTTTGGTAGTTCTCCCCTTTTATTCAAATTAGATAGAATGCCTTATGTGGATTATAGTTATGGAAACTGGATTTTGAGGTGAGCATTTATAAAAAATCTTATACAACTCATAATAATCGAAGATTAAAAAGACTGTAAGGAAGTTCAATCTTGATTATATGAGAAACCACTCTTTCACAGATCACCTCGTAGTTACGCTCCTGAGCGGGAACTAACCACTAGTTTTTACCCGAATCAAAAGAAATAATCTTTATCAATATATCAGCCCAGTGATTCATTTTGATTTTTCTTGTTCGATTGATGACCTATTCACTTTGTAGCAGAGGCATCCCCCAATTTTTTTTACTTCACTTCATCTTAAGAATCACAATCGCAGTCATTATTTCAATAATTAAATTGTGTGTCATGTGAAAATAAGATTTTCTGATGAGGGTAATGTGAAACACCATTTTGTAATATTAGGAAAACTTTTATTCGTGTTATTAAAACAAACATTTCAATTTGAATTTCAGAATTAATCTAATGTGAAGAATGAATTTGACGATTTTCGACAAGTTTGTTAATACCAGCCTCGAATTTACTCAAAAACAGGCGAAGTCACCGCGTTCGGTAATCTGCAACCGATTTCTTTTAGTTAGCAACGTTGCCACAGCACTAAATCCACGTTCACACAAAAACGATGATAGGAATGCTATCAAACATCGCTGAACGATGGACCACAATCTAGGGTACAATTGCGGGATTGGCTTTTTTAGCCAAAATTCTTTGTATCCATTTTTGAATTTTATTTTTATTTTCTCGTTCGTTATCAGTTCTATGAGTTATTCTTCCAGCTGGGGTGATCTGCTGTGTTGACATCCAATGTCAACACAGCAGGATCCAACACCCAGTCCGGTATTTCCAATTTTAAAATGTCCCGGAATCGTTCTGCGAAATCACTGTGAAGGTTCTCCAAATGTTGGCAGTAGACAAGCAAGTCGTCGTTGTTGAAGGATACTGCTGACAAATTATGGAAATTGCGAAACCCACGTTGTCGATATTATTCTTGTATAAGAGCAATTGGGCTACAAAAGCAGCAATGACATTTTTTGTTTTAATCAAATTCTAGTCGTCACCTTGAAGTTGGAGATTGACATCATCAAATAATTTATACAGGTCTGTCAAGTACGCAATATCATTCTTTGAAGTGATGAGGTGGTCATGCAATTATTTGTCTTTGTTTTCCAAGAACTCTATTATAGAGTCAAATAGATTGTAAAATCGAGTCTGACTACCTCTTGAAAACCAACGAACTTCTGTGTGAAATAGCAATCGGTTGAAATCTTCATCATTAGCAACACAAAGTTGATTAAATAATCTGTCATTTGAAGAGCTGTTTCGTCTTTTATTGACTGCTTTGATGATATATTGCAGTGAATGAGAGAGGCGTGACCAAATGTGTTCTATGAATGACGCAATGTACAGCGAGCACATCTGGAATTTTATTTTTGAAGTACGCTATGAAGCCTTTGTGAAGTCCTGTCATAGCCGGAGTGCCATCCGTAGTAGCGGATATAATATTCATCAGTGGAATTTCTTTCTCATCACAAAAATTTTCCAGTGTATTATATATGATTTCTCGTTTTGTATCCGTCTCTGAATTTCTGTCAAATAGTAGTTCTTGATACATTTTCTCATTTTCAATAAACCTCACGTATGCTAACAACAATGCTTCATTGGTTGGTAAAGTGGACTCATCTAACTGAATTGATAATTTAGAAGTATTCAGATGATTGCACAATGGCTCTTCAATGTTTTCAGCCATCTCATCAATTCGTCTTTGCACGGAACTATTACTCGAAGGAATTTTTCGGATAATATCTGCTGCTGGTTTATGCAGCACAGTAGTTATGACTTCTTTTATTGCCGGTAAAATTAAGCCCTCTCCAATAGTGTGAGGTTTACTTGTTTGAGCAATTAGCAATGAGATATTGTAAAAAGCTCGGAGTCCGTCGTCGTCTTGCTTAGAAGCCGCTGAAAAAAGTTTTGACACAGTTGGCTGAGCTGAGTGTTTTTTTTTCAGTTCTTGAAAATAAGTCAAACTTTTGTATTTTTTATCTGAATGCATTTTAATCAAATTATCTTGTAGCCTTGAGGGTTTCATCGCTTCATTCGAAAATGTTTTTTGACAAAAAAGGCACATGGGCAAAGATGGATTTGAGGGATTTTCAATAAATCCATATTTTATATATTCCGCGCTATACTGCCGTTTCTTCTTATTTGCTTCCGCCACAATTTTGTCTTCAAAAATGCCGAAGTAAAGAATCGAGTATCAAAAACTTACTAATGACACAACTTACACTATTCACCACCGCATGTACAGCACTTTACCTAGCTACTCGCTAACTAAATTCACTTCTTTTCTTAATGTCGTCGAATGACATTACTGGCTGGATGGCGTGCGCGCGCTTTTATATGAGGCAGCGGGCGGGTCTAGCACTTTCGAGAATGGAGACAGAAACTTCTTGCTTCGCATTGAAGCTAACCGTCATCTATTGTACAGTTTGACAACTATCGGACAGGAAATAGTAACTGTCCAGTCCGCTGGATGATGTTACACGAGGAAACGTGCGTTAAGCGCGAAGGAGCGGTAAAGTTTGTGTTAAAAGCAAAAAAACATTTTTAAATTAGCCATCGCCCCCCTAAACTGCTTGAACGCTCCCCAATTTTCTCTGTGCCCTTTACTGCCCCCTATAGGACTCCTATCGCCCTCTTTGAGAAAGACTAGATTATAGGAAGAAGAAATTAAATTTTGTCTGATTTTTACTAAACTTTTCATTTGTTACGACCGGTTTTGGTTTATTAAGTCATTCTCAAGACATGATACTTCTTAAGACTTGAGAATAAGATGGAATAAACAATCATTTTTGATTGTTTAGGAATTCTTTACAAAAAAGTTTGATTTTTTCCTAGAATCCACCGTTTTTCACAAGTTGAATTCATGTGTACATTGTTGCAGCATGGTATTTATACAAGGTGGAACATCAAACGGTACCACTAACTTTTTTCAATAACCCAAAAATTTGGTAAAACTCTGTGAAGGGAACAAGTTTTCATTTAAGAATCACTGCAACCTTCGACGAGAAATCATCTTTCAACAGTTAGAAAATAAGAATGGGGTTGATTCGAAAAAAGATTCCAAATACTAATCAAATCCGAAACAGGCACTTCCCCCAGACACCGGTAATGCAATACTTTTCTCGATGCGCATTTCACAAACCAAGTTGGCGTCTTCAGGAGATAAAAAAAACTGATGCTTTACTTTTGGAAATCAGTTCACTAGTTTGAAAGACATATAACATTGATATTCAAGAATATGCTTTACGAAAAATTCAAGAAATGAATTGATACATGTTGTCGCTCATTAATAATTATTATAACTATTCAAGTAACACTTCATCGTTACATTTTCACTGAACAGTTCATAAAACCACAATCAAATAACCTTCTACCTTAATAACTTAATAACTGATAATTCCACCAGAGTTCGAAATTCACCTGGAAATTTCAACATTCAATTCATTAAATGAGTTGGTGAAATTTTTACATTAGAAACAGAATAAACAGATGAGAAGAATCCAATTTTATATGGCCATTCAGTAAATTTTTCAAATTCTTAAATTCATTGATTTCTGAGCATTCCAAAAGAAATCACAGATATGATCTTTTGTTCTTTGGAACAAAGTTTTCCCCGTTTGACCAATATGAAGATTTGGGCAAGAACCATAAGTCAACGTATACGCTCCTCATCCATCCGATACTGGAGATTTATTGTTGTTGATAACTTTGCTTGAATTCTAATCTCTAACCGATACTGAATTATTTTCTGTATGGTTTTCTATAAATTTGTCTATATCATCATAATCATTATTAATTTGGGTTAATCAATTGAAAAAATACAGATAAAACTTGCCGTGTGTATCTTGCCCAAAACTTTATATAGGCCAAACGGGAAGAACTTTTCCCCAAAGAATAAGAGAACATAGGAGTAGTTCATTGAATATGAAGACCAATTCTTCATTTGCATGGCAGAGAGGCACTTCACCACAATGTATCAGATATACTATGACTGTCTGAATCATTTGCTAAAACTATTCCAGAGGAATTTTCTTTGACTTTCAGATTGATTATATAGATTGTCATTCAAAATCTATTTGAAATTTGCATTTTTTGGAAATGGCATTTCAAAGCTTATATTATGAACGAGTGGACCTATTTTGATCCAGCCCCCTGACTGGATCCACCACTGTGGCCCTTTCGTATTTGAGAGATGACACTCTCGTTTTTAGATGAAAATTACATACTGATTTTACAATAAGTTATGAATTTTCAGATCAACTTTCATATATCGTAGGCCGAAGATTACTCAGAAATCTTACGAAATATTTTTGAGACCTCTGGAAAAGGATGTTTGGATAACAATTATGTTTCTATTAGGGGCCATTTTGATCGTTTTAAAAATGGCTTTCTCGAATGAGATGAAGGAGTTCAGAAAGGAACATTTGGGAGTAGATGCGTCATGGAGTTTTTTAGTGCTGTTTACTTTAGGAGCATTTTGCCAACAGGGTAAGTCAAATGCAACTCCTAAATCATACAGATTCAATAATATTTCTAATTATATCTTGGCGATAGAATATGAGTGTGAAAAGTATAGAATGGTTCAATACTTAGAGGTTGCTAATACACAAGATACATAAAAATACCATGGTAGTGTGTAATCACTTGGATCCTTTCTATGCAATATATTTTCACGAAAACAGTCTACAGCACTCTTGATTCTTCAAGAAATAAAAAGATCCAACGTACTTCGGCATTTCATTCACAGAGGCGCTGAGTATACACCAATGTTTGCATTTGCAAACGATTCTTGTTCCATGTGTACTGTTATTTATCGTTATAGTTTCATTTCTAATAAAGTGGGACTTGTTTCACACTATATTCAATTGCTTGCAATACGAGGGTGGTCTAAAAAGTTTCCGACCTCAAAATGAAGATGGCAGCACTCGTAAATTGAAGCTAGTGAATTTCGTTGTTCGTCCGTTGACAGTTACTCACCCAAGTTTCAGTCATTTTGGACGCGCAGTTGTTATGTAACAATCATTTGAGTAAGTTGATGTGAGTGTTTTTATGAAAATGGACAAAATCGAGTATCGTGTTGTCATTGAATATTTGATTTTGAAAGGCAATACGCCTACGCAAATCAAAGACAAGTGGGATTCTGTGTATGGGGATTCTGCACCATAATTTACCACAGTGAAATTTTGGGCAGCTGAATTTAAACGTGACCATAAGAGCTTGGGAAACGATGAACGTTCGGGACGTCTAAAAACTACCGAAGAAAACATCGCCAAAGTTCACCGAATGGTGCTAGACGACCACCGAATTGAAGTGAGAGAGATAGCAGAAATTATGAACATGTCAAAGGAACGTGTTTGTCACATATTAAATCAACATTTACCTAGGCATGAGAAAGCTGTCCGCGGGTTGGGTGCCGCGTTTGCTCAGGTTAGACCAAAAACGTGCATGAATGAACATTTCCAACGCTTTGATGGCGCAGTTTAGGTGCGAGTTTTGGCGTCGATTGAATACTGTAGATAGTGTAGATGAAATTTGGATAGTAGATCATCTATGAGGACTCCAGGGCGGAAGTGGATTATCAGTGTTTTTCTTATGTATGGCTCGGTTTGCGGTGGTGTTATCGCTGTTTGGAAGATTACGAGTCGAGCGCGCTTGGAATGATATGAGAACAATAATAATTGGGTACCCGCATCTTCTCCTATCTTCAATGATAACAAAGTTAGCCTCCTATGTATGTTACACTTCGGAAAATGCTCAAGTATTTTTTTGGCATTGAGACGAATCCTTTGATGTCGAAATTATAGAAATCGGATGACCAGAAGTGAAAATCGAAAATGACCATTTTATTGAACATTTGGACTCTCTTCGAAATGGGCAATCCTAATTCACCCTTATGGTGAATTCGGATTGCCCATTTCGGATTCCATCCCAATGTTTATGAAACGGAGGTGTTTATTTTCCGATGAATCGTAAAGATCCGGCGATAAATGGTGCTGATGTATCTCCTCGTCGATGATGATGATCTATTCTCTAAATGATAACCGGAAAAACTCATACTGTTAATTATGACAATGAATAAATTAATACTCTTTCTATGTATATGTATATATATTTCTTAATGGCATAACACACGCAAAATTATATTTTTCCTTAAATGAAGTATTTTGAGACACCCTGTACACATTGAGGAATCGCACGTTGAAACATTAGGGCCCCGTTGAACTGGCATGTTTTTTCTTGAATGATGTATTTCGCCACACCTTGGCGTCATGTTCTTTTCCTAAATGATGTATTTTGAGACACCCTGTAAACATTGAGGGATCGTACGTCAAAACGTAAGGGTCCCGTTGAACTGTAATGTTTTTTCTCAAATAATGTATTTTTGCCAAACTTTGTACACATTAACGTCATATTTTTTCTTGAATGATGTATTTTGATCCACCCCTGCAGACATTGACGTCATGTTTTTTCTTCAATGATGTATTTTGAGACACACTGTACACATTGAGGGATTGTATGTTGAAACGATAGAGCCCCGTTGAACTGTCATGTTTTTTCCCAAATAATGTATTTTTGTAACACCTTGTAAACATTGACGTTATGCTTTTGTCATAAATGATGTGTTTTGGGACACCCTGTACACAATGACGCCATATTTTTTTCTTTAACGTTGGTTACCATGTTTTTTTCTTTAATGCCGCACGCCCTGTATAGCATTTGATTGGTGTGTTTTGAAACAACTCCCTGTATACCTTATTATTTTTCAACAAACAGCCGCCATGTGTTTTTCTTCAACGCTGCACACCGTGTATCATCTTGTACACATTGACATCATTTTCTCCCAAATGATGCATTTTGAGACACCCTGTTCACATTGACGCCATGTTTTTTTCTTTAACGTTGTCAACCATGTTTTTTTCTTTAACGCAGCACGCCTTGCATAGCATTTGATTGTAGTCTTTTGAAACAACATCCTGTATATCTTATGATTCTTTGACAAACAGCCGTCATGTTTTTTTCTCTTCAACGCTGCATACCCTGTATCACCTTGTGCACATTGACGCTATGTTTTTTTCTTCAACGTTGGCAACCATGTTTTTTTTTCTTCAACGCTGCACGCCCTGTAAAGCATTTGATTGGTGTGTTTTGAAACAACATCCTGTATACCCTATGAATTGTCGACAAATAATCGCCATGTTTTTTTCTTTTACGTTAGCAGCCATTTATTATCTATGCGTTCGTTTCAATCACTGCTGTGAAAAGGTTTCTCAACATTTGATATCTACTACTGAACAATTTCTTTCTGTTTTATCACCGCGTTGTCCAAAACCTACTTGATCAAAGTGTGCGTTTCAAAGTGTACGTGAATAAACCTAAAAGCTCTGTATTTCAAAGATGACTAGCAAAACATTAAGTATGCTACATTTTTGGAACAAAAATTTTAAATTTGAAAAATGCTTTTGGAATATTTTTATACAAACAAAAAACTTTTGACAGGAAAAAAGTTACATGCTGTAACCACCATTAAGTTTGTCATAAAATTTGACCCCTCCGACACAGCATTCAATTTTCATCTATCTAGTTTAAAAACAGGAGTTTCCCTTCAAAAGTGTCCAATTTGGCCCACTGTGTACATCTTCCTTGTCAAGGAAGTGTATTTTTTTTAATTCATTGACTTTTGTAGGTGCAACTTGCTATCCAAGACTGTTCAGTAGCCGAATACTGTCAGTATTCGTTTTCCTCTTTTGTATACTGGTTTATCAATTCTACTCAGCAAGTATTGTCTCTTACTTGCTATTAGATCCTCCTCGAACAATATTTAACTTGAAAGACCTGCTTGAAAGCCAGTTACAAGTTGGGATTGAAGATATTCTAATTGACAGGAACTATTTTTTGGTAAGTATTGCAGAATTACTATAGATGTAACGAGTGCAAAATAATACCAGTGGAAAGCAATCTTTTCGTCATACTTCCCACTTACGGAGGTTATCAACTGTAAAATTTTCTGGTCGTTACATTTTGACGTGGTAGACGTAGATGTGGTAGACGTAGAAGAAGTGGTAGAAGTGACAGTTCTACAGAACACGCAGGGCGCTCCACAGAATAAGGCCCCTGAAGACACAAGAACTGGTTTGTTTGGATACGGAAGTTCATAGTGTTCTAACAGAAGAGGCTGACATCTGGCAAATCAACACCGTCGTGTATAGCGTCGTCCAATAGCTTTCCCAATTGGAAGAACAAAACTACGACGTATCCATCACACTCAGGGTCAAGGAATGCTGATGACCATCAAACAGCACTGCCTTGATGGAATACGAATGCTAGTGGCTGCTAAGAAGTCACTAGTGAGGCGAGCGAGAAGTATCGCGGAAAACCTTAGGTTCCGCGAGAAACCTTCTCGCTTATTTCAAGAGCCTCCACGTGTTGTGGTTAATCCTCCGACCGCTGATCAGGTGGAATCCTTCCAGAAGAATATCTATGAACACCCTCAGCCACTCAACTTAGACACTCCAGCCCTAGCGAAGCTTTCAACAGAGAGATTCGACAGCCTGAGCTCAATGAACTACGCAACTCGATAACACCCGATGATGTTCGAAGAGCCCTTGTGGGTTCCAAGAACTTTGCTGTTCCAGGCCCAGATGGGCTGAACACTTATTGGTGGAAAAAACTACCAAGCACCCACCGCCATCTGGCCAGAGTTTTCAACTCATGGCTGGACGGAGAGAAGCCGATTCCGGAATGGTTTTTCGAAGAACGGACCGTTCCTATCCCCAAAACCAGAGATTCGTCGATTCCTAAGAATTACAGACCGATAACATGCTTTGATTCGTGTTATAAGTTTTTTACAAGCATTTTATGCACACGAATACTCACCGCAGTTGACCGAGTGTTCGAACGGATATGTGAGCAGAGAGGGTCGAAGAGAGGAGTCGCTGGATGTAAAGAGAACCTGCTCATCGATAGATGTGTTACCCAAGGCTCTATACAATATAAGCGCAACCTCTCTATGACCTGGATCGATTACCGTAAGGCATTTGATACAATATCGCATGAGCTCATCTTGCATTTGCTCAGATGCCTTGCGGTACCCGACATATAGTGAGATGCATTGAACAACTAATACCAATCTGGCGAACTCGCTTCACCATAACATCTGGTCGAACCAGAGTCCAAACAGAGTGGGTCATTTTCAGGAGGGGTCTAAATCAGGGCGATTTCCTCAGTCACCCTCTCTTCTGCATCTCAGAAATACTCGAGGGTATGAATGTGGCACCTCCGGAAACCGGACGCACAAGGTCACCCAGTTGAAGATCAGTTGGTTGCATCAAAAGATGCAACTGTTTTTCATCTCAGGCCAAGAATTTCCAACTGAACAATGATGTTCATTGTCGTACTGACATTTTTTGACGTTTTTATAAACAAAAACGGGTTGTTGGAACTGCCATATGACAGATAAAAAGGAATATTTCTAGAAATATCGATATTAATGTGTTTGTCTTCAGGAAATTATCAAATGTTCCGCCATTTTGTAGTAGGTGAAGATATTGACTTCATATTCTAGGGTTGTGAAGTATTCGTCAGGAGCTTCAAAATAACAAGACCCCCCTTTTCATTTAATTTTTTCCCCAGATGGCGCCCACTCGCCATCTTGAAAGTTTCATCTGTCAATTTCACTTCAAAATAAAGTATTCATGCATTAATTACATTATCCCAAATTTCAATTTTTTCAGTTGACCCGTTCAAAAAATAAAAGGGGGGGACATTGAAGAAATGCACTGTATGTATTCATGTATAACACATTCCATCTGATAAATAAATATAGAATTCATCATCCTTTGCCGTAATTTCGTCAAAGATATGTCTCTGACTCTTAAAATCCAAGTAAAGCTAAGGCAGCCTGAGAAATTAATTTTTTATATCACTGAAAAATTCAGTATTACATTTCAATTAATTTTAATTTGTTTTGTAGCAAACCACAGACCCAGATGCAATAAATTTATATGAGAGTAAAATCAAAGGCACCGCAAATTCCTCTGGATTTTACACACCCTCCGAAGGTCTTGATTTGGTGAGGAAAGGAGGTTTTGCTTTCCACGTTGAAACGAGTACGGCTTATCCAATAATAGAGGAAACTTACACGAATCAAGAGATTTGTGAAATAGACGAAGTGCAGATGTATAGAACGCAACCTATGCATACCAACCTGCAGAAGGATTCTCCGTTCAGGGAAATGATGAACTATTGGTGAGTGCGGTGAAGTTACTTAGGATAGCTGCTGTAGATAAAGGTTTTTCATTAAGCGTTTTCTATCTTGAATAAAACAAATAGTCAGTGAGATATCACCGAAATTTTTTATTCGCTTGAAAGACCCATTGATGCCTTTATGTGTGGAAAATAACATCGTTCAAATGTCCGCCACGGCTTCTCTGTTGGCTTTGAGGAAGGCTGTGGTTTGTGGCTTATTCGCATACATCTATGACTTAAGAAAACCCCACAAGAAAAAGTCTAACGGAGTTAAATCGCATGATCTCGGTGGCTAGTTCACATCACCTCCACGTGAGATGACCGTCCCCTCAAATCGTTTGTGCAGAATGTCCAATTAGTCTGGTTCACATGTACTCGATTTAGCCCTTTTTGGTGACATTTCTCAGCCCTGTCCAAAAATTACGACCAAGGTTTCATTCGATTCGTATTTTTGCCCAGTAAGTTTAAGGAAACGTCCGAAACCGCGCCGATAAAAATTACAAAAGTTATAAACAATTGAGTGAAAAAAAATAAATGGAGCTTCAGTTTTTTTTTAGTATCTCGGAAAATTTTCAAAATTTTGGAAATTTGAAAAAGGATTTGAAAAGATCAATGAATTTGCGTGAAAAAAGTCCCGACTCCCGAAACTGTATCTCGATTATTTATAATTTTCACAGAGCCCTGAAAATAGAGCCAAAAGCGGGTAGTCTGGCTTCCGCGCGCCCTTCGTCACTCTGACATTGAAAGAAAATTATTTAAACATTATAAATGTACATATTAAGGAATGAAAAAATCCATATAATGTTGGAATACATCAATAAACAATAATCCGCAGTCATTTGTTAATTAATAACTTTTTCTGAATTGAAAGTTAATAAAAAAATCCCTATAATTATTAAACTGGAACCCTGGCATTTTTTCCTTTGGTGAAGTTATCCTTGGTAGGCAAAAAATAGATTACCGTTGCCAAAATAAAAAAATTGTTATTTTCTATTTTTTCATTAACAATTGAAAATTATAATTAAAAAAAATACATTACAATTTATTTTTTTAAATTTTTTATTGTTTCAACGTCTCATGGCTAAAACCTAATTAATAATATTTTTTTTCAATTATTTACAACTATTGTTATTAAATTTATTATAAACAAATACATTGTTTATGAGCAATTCGAATTTTTTTTGCATTACGTTAATTGAAAAAAATCATGATTTTTAGAAAAAAATGTTTTTTTTTTGAATCATAAATTCTATTGTTCTTTAAGCTTTTGAAAAAAATTGTTTTTATTCTTTTTTTGAATTGTTTATTTAACACTCCAAACCGTAAGCAGATGTTTCTTCCACGTAACAAAAGATAATCGCATACAGATATAAATCGGAATTTTAAAGTAATTCAAAAATTTGTGAGCATCGGAAATTTAAAGAAGGTTAATGAGTAAACTCATTAGAATTAAATTAACAGAAGGACTGATAGCATTCATTTAAATTTCTTAAACTCCATACAAATATGACAATAAGTGAAAGTTAATGATCATACAACTACTAAAAGTGCAAGTAATAAAATCCCTATGATTTATTGTTACATGACACGTTGAAAAGACTTAAAAATTTTTCTTTTTTCAATAAATAACGATCAATAATTAAATAAATAATAGGACAACAACTCTAGTAAAAGGCTTAAATTGTTAATAAATTCATAATGAACAAAAAAGACGTCAAGCATATTTATCATAACTGCAATAGTTTGAAAGTTATTATAATTATAAAAGCGAAGGAGCGAATGAAAAAGACAAGTATCAAGGTATCACAATATTAAAAGTTTTATAAAAAATAGAATGAATAAAAAAAACTCATAGTTACTTTTATTATAGAACAAAGTATTGAAAAAAAAATTTGTTCATGACAAAATTTTTTTTAAATAAACAATTAAAAAAAGAATAAGTTTTCTCAAAACTTCAAAGAACAAAAGAATTTATGATTTTTTAAAAAAACGGTTCCTTAATTTCAATATTTAGTTGAAAAAAACGATTGTTCATTAACAAACGCATTTTTTAGCAACAAAGAAATTTTTGAAAGAAACCATTTTTTTTCTAAAAATCATGATTTTTTTCAATTAACATAATGCGAAAAAAAATTTGTGAATTGCTTATAAACAATGTATTTGTTTATAATAAATTTATTAACAATAGGTGTAAAAAATAAAAAAAATATTATTAATTAGTTTTTAGCCATGAGACATTAAAACAATAAAAAATTAGAGAAAAAAAATTTTGTAATGTATTTTTTATAAAATTATAATTTTCAATTGTCAATAAAAAAATAGAAAATAACAATTTTTTTATTTTTGCAACGGTAATCTATTTTTTTGCCTATTGAGGATAACTTCACCAAAGGAAAAAATGCCAGGGTTTTAGTTTGATAATTATAAGGATTTTTATATTAACTTTCAATTCAGAAAAAGTCATTAATCAACAAATTTATAATTAACGTTAAAATTGGGATAAACATTTTTTGACTGCGGATTATTGTTTATTGATGTATCTCAACATCACATGCATTTTTTCATTCCTCAATATTTACATTCAATATGTTTGAATAATTTTTTTTGTTTTTATGTCAGAGTGACGAAAGGCAAGCGGAAGCCAGACTACCCGCTTTTGGCTCTTTCAGGGCTCTGTAAAAATTATAAATAATCGAGATACAGTTTCGGGAGTCGAGAGTTTTGTTACGCAAATTCATTGATCTCTTCAAATTTTTTTCATATTTCTAAAATTATGAAAATTTTCCGAGATATCAAGAAAAAACTAAAGCCCCATTTTTTTTCACTTGATTGTTTATAACTTTTGTAATTTTTATCGGCGCGTTTTCGTACCTTTCCTTAAACTTTCTAGGCAAAAATACGAATCGTATGATACCTTGGTCGTAATTTTTGGACAGGGCTGAAAAATGTTACAAAAAAAGTACATGTGAACTAGACTAAATGTGGCATGAGCTGTGTGGTACGTAGTGCCATACTCTTGAAACCACATGTCGTTGGTGTCCAGATCATCCAATCCAGGCCAAAACAAGTTGGTAATAATCGACCTATAGTGCTCGCCGTTGACTGTTATGACCTGACCAACGTCGTTCTCAGAGGAATATGGACCGATGACGCCTCCAGCCAAAAATCCACACCAAACAGTGACGATATTTTTTTTGAATGATGCAACTAATTTTCCTTCATTTTCAGTATTTCAATATTAAATTTTACAAAAAGGATTTGAAGCTTTATATCTTCTATTAATTATCTGCGAGCGCTTTCGACAGTTGATAGTACTGTCATCTTCTAGGCACTCCTCAAACTGAACTTGTCATCCTGTCGTCTGCCTCTTTATACGGTCAGAGCGTCTCAACTCAGGTATTTCAGGTACTTTAGGTAAATTTGCCTGTATTTGTACTGCATCAGGTACTCTTCTTTGTGTTAGATCTTCGCTAGGAATGTGTATGGTTTTGTTTAATATATTGAATGTGAGGTCTTGTTGTGTTTTGATTTGTACTTGTTCCTCGATGAGTGATTTATGACTGTTAAATTTATGGATGTTCAAGTTTTCCCAAATGTCCATGCGGTTTCCCTTGTTGACTTGTTTTATGAGTTTTATGTTCTCTGGTGGAGAAAAATTATGTTTGTTTTGTATGGCGTGTGTTGCGAAGTTGCGAGGTTTGATTTATAAACTATTGGATTTATGTATGCCTTTTTGTGCTCATTGTACCTTTGGATCAGTTTTTTCTTGGTTTGACCGATATAGAATTTGTTGCAGTCCGAGCATTGTATACTATATATCCCGTTTTGGTCTTTGTCTTCTTCTTTTTCATAGTTGTTTATTTTTTGTCTCCAGAATCATAACCCCTAGTTTGGACTGTATTTTCAATGTTATATTTTTGCAGTATGCTCAAACTGGTTGAAAATGGGAACATGGATCGTTTGAGAAAACACTGGAATTCAAGAAAGCCAACCTGCATTCAGTCAGCTAAAAAACAAGAAATTCATGTCAGTTTAAGCGAGTTTTCGTGTCCCCCTTTAGCTCTATGCTGTGGAATACTTATTTCTATGATATTCCTAATCATTGAAGTCGCCCCTCAACTGAAAAATCCTCTGCTGAAAGTCTTCAAGAAACCGAAAAAAATGAAAACAAAATCTAAGATTCATCCGTATATGGAGTGACTACAGTTCTAGACGGTGAATATTTTTAAACATTTGTAGAATGCTGGTATATGGAGTGACTACAGTTCTAGACGGTGAATATTTTTAAACATTTGTAGAATGCTGGATGTAGATATGCATTGAAAAACAGTTGAACTAGAAATATTAAATATATTTTGTTCACATTTGCTTCAAGAATAAATCATTCATTCACTAAGGGTTTTTTTGTTTACCTATATACGCCTTACCTTTCAACTGAACAATTGAAACAATTCCTTTCTATGCAAGTTACAGAATGTAATGGGTGCATGTAAATAAAATTATTCACACAGTTTACGATACGGCAAAAGATGTTCCACTGTACAATTACTTTTTCAATAAGTTGTTATTGGATGTTCCAAATATTTTTCTAGGCGTTTCTTCCAGGCTCTGTATGATTTTGGATCTTTTCTCACGCTCAAATTATGATCGATATCCAGATAATTCAGTTCATTTGGCGTAACTTTGGGCCAACTTTTATTCTCCAGTATGGGATCACGGTTAGGGGTAGGATTCCTGAAAATAATATCCATGGTAATGAAACGAAATTAATTTGCTGATGGTAACTAATCTAGTGTTAGATTATTCGTATTTGTAAAAATAGTGAATATATTCAACATATCTACAGCCTTCATCATAGAAAACACAAAAGTTTTGATCTGAAGTTGCTTCTTCTATCGAGTTGTTTTCAATGCTATTGGGTTATTTACTTAAAAATCCTTCGTCATCTTGAATTTTGATGGAAATGTATATTTTATAAAGAATGGGTAATATCGTTTTTGGGTGAAAGATTCTTCAAGTTTCTAAAAATTACCTAGAATCATCTGATGGAGGGAGCTATGGCTTTGGGAGAAGTCACATTTTTCATTGTTGATGCCCTTTTATATAATATGCAATTCAAAAAATCAAAAAATTCTCAGAGGTACATGATGATGTATATGAACAACCAGTAAGCATAGTTCAAAAATAGGAAAATAATGAGTTTTCAGGTGAAGATATTTTAGGAGGATTGTGACTTTTAGGTTATTTATTTCAACCTTTTTCCGTCTTTTATTAGGAAATTCTGATTAGTTCCAAGGATATTCGAGAAAACCTAAATCCTTGAATCAGTTTTATATTTTTTCTGAATTCATTCAGAAGTTATTACAAAATGGAAAACACTTTCTCATCGTCACTTTTCCAGCTGTACAAGATGGCGTTCATAGATTTTCAATCTGATGTTTGTTCTCCAATTAACCATCACCAATTTTGTTTTCATACAGACTGGAAGAAAGAATTACCTGTTATACTCTATATTTTTGGCGACAACTTCATATTGAATCAATCAGAATTTCACTAATTTCGAACCCTCATTCAGATAAGTTTCGAAATGAGCAACTTTTTTCACAATTTAGCCGACTTTGTGTGTCTTACTCATTTCGATTTTCTCATTCTGGCCCTTCTTGTCACAGTGTTTGATAAGGGTATATTTATATTTCGGAAACTGGAAACACTAATGTCAATAAGTAATAGGTAAAATGAGGCAACACCATAATGAAGTTCGACATTTTTTAGTATGAACGTACTCACAACGTTCTGATGTACAAGTGCTATTTGTTTTGTTTACAGTGAGTTAAAAAAACAATTTGACCAAAAAATGGAAATTTCAAGAGAAGGTTGAATTATTTTTCACAACTTTCGACGTAGATTATCTCAACAAGAGTGGGTCGATGAACTCAGTTCTCTGTATGGCGATAAAGTATCATCAAAATCCATAGTATATCGCTGGTATAGTGAATTCAATCGTGGTCGTAGTTCGGTCGCCGACGAATTCCGTGAAGGTCGTCCAAAATCAGTTGCCGTGCCACAAAACATCGATGCAGTGCCTGAACTGATGATGTAAGAACGTCATGTGATATTTCGTGAGATAAAGGCATCCTTGCACATCAATACATTTGATTCTACATGAACACTTAGTTGTTGAGAAAAATCTTGTTGCACGCCCCATAATTTATCAATCGCTAAAAAAAGTCTCGCGTCAATATTGTTGAATAACCCTTTGGTTGATTTATCCTTCCAGTTCTCAGAAAATATATGTCCACTATGAAGGTATGTTTCATCAAGAAACACAAATGGTCGCTGTTGGCTACGAAAAAAATTGTTTTCATGTAAATACTTGATCCTCAATGCTCTAATGTCCATTTTCTCTTTTGAAATTTTTCAAACAGATTTCAAACAATTTTTTTTCAATTCTACGAAGAGATGTTTCGGAAGCCACTATTCCTAAAACTTCATTAATTTCGTTTTGAAACTTTATCACCGTAATACGACACGTAAATAATCCGTCTAATATTGGAATATTCATACTCGGGAATATCAGTTACTGGTGTTCTTTTAGGCCACTTCTTCCGTGGGGTGGAAAATTTTACTCCTCCGTTATTCGCAGAAATTAGTTGCTTTCCTTCTTCAACCACTAATTCAATGGTTCTTATTGAAATACCTGATACCAAATGAAGATGGTGTTGAAATAGTTATTTTTCAAAATTCAATTTCACTTGTAGCAAGATACGTTTTATTTTTCACATTTGATAACGTATCCAACTCACAATCAACACTTTGAAAATAATTGATAACTTTAAAAATCATTTCACGTGCCTGACTCTGGATGACTGGTTTTTTGTTATGCGATGACATTTTTTCAGAAACAACACAAATTATTTAGACAATGTCAGCCAACAGCATTGGAGGACAAGTGATGATACGCCTCTGTACAGAAAATTTTTATGTCTTGCAAGAGCTGTAGTGAGGATTACATTGAAAATGAGTTTGTGTGAAAGGGGGCGGGCTCGCCATCACATTTGGCGGATGCTGTACGAACTCTCCAATATTCATCAAGAAACATTAGTAGCTATATTCAAACAAACCATAGAAGTATGTTTTATTCGAAGAAGGATCCATCTTAAATTCAACTAATAATATTCAGAATGTTCCACTTGAAACAAATTGACACCTACTTCCGGTGTAACTGATTGCCACCATTTCCAAAATATTTCAGCCACCATAGACACTACAAAATATTGGACAACACTTCATTGTGAGACTTTCACCTTGAAGTTTTCGAATTCATTTGATGTTCAGTATTGAACGAACCTGAAAAGATTATCATGTGTTGAGTTTTGTGAACTTTCATTTGAAAATCTCACAATTGCAAAATCTCCCGATATTATTGTACCGTCGAATTTTCCCGAACTATTCGAATGACAGTTTTCTCTCCACTGTATAGATGTTCCATAAGTATACCAAACATAACTAAAATATAACTGAAGAAAGCAGCACTTACATTTTCAAAATAGGGAAAAGTAGGATCCTCCACTTTCACTTTTAGCCAATACGCAAAAATCACCACGCTAATAACACAATAAACATGAAATATTTTACTCATGACTTACATTCGAAGCACACTTTGAAAACATGCATTCACTTCATTAGCACTAACAATAAAACTCATCTACATACGGAAGCGCAGAAGGGCCACATATTTTTATTATTTGTTTCTTGAATATTACGACTTTGAATCTCGAAATTTCGACTTTTATCTCGAAATTCCGACTTTTATCTCGAAATTTCGACTTTAATCTCAAAATTTCGAAATTACGACTTTAATCTGACTTTTATCTCGAAATTTCGACTTTAATCTCAAAATTTCGAAATTACGACTTTAAACTGAAAATTTCGACTTTAATCTCGAACGGGAATATCCGTGTCGACAATTGAACGCATTGTACGTGAAAAAAAGGTGACTGTGATTGTGCAAGCTCAAAAAGTACATTGTCGTGGTAGAAAAAAAACTGAATTGGCCGAGTACCAGAAAAATTTTGTACGCTATACCATTCATTCTTTATTTTTTGAGAATAAAGCGCCAACCCTCGAATTCATTAGGACAAAGGTAATGGATAATGATCTAATTCCAAAAATGAGCAAAGAGAAGTTAAGGGAAATAATAAAAGAAGATTCAAAATCTATATATGCCAAACGAACCCGCAAATCTGTGTTAATAGAAAGAGAAGATATAGTCTCATGGCGACGGAGATATCTTCGCTCTATTAGAGAAATGCCTTCTGCTCACAAAAAGATTTACTATCTGGACGAAACGTGGGTGAATGCTGGTTACACAGTATCTAAGATCTGGCAAGATACTACTGTAACTAGTTATCGTCAAGCATTTGTGGACGGTTTATCAACAGGGTTACGTGGACCAACGGGTAAAGGGCAACGACTCATTGTCGCCCATATAGGTAGCGAGGCAGGCTTTTTAGACGATAGTGCACTAATTTTTTCACCAAAATAAACGGGGGATTATCACGAAGACATGGACGCCCAACGCTTTGTGGGATGGTTTTAATCCCTTCTTTCACGAGTCGAGCCAAATTCGGTAATAGTAATGGATAACGCTTCTTATCACAGCCGATTAGTAGAACAGCTGCCAACTATGACCACCAGAAAAGCAGACATGCAGAGTTGGTTAGAACAAAAAGGAATTCCATTTTCCGAGGACATGGTTAAGGCCGAGCTTATGAGTGTCATTAAACAGCATCGTGTCAGATATCGCCAGCATGTGGTGGATATAATAGCTCGTGCTGAAGGAATCACCATCTTGAGACTCCTCCTCACCATTGCGAGTTGAACCCGATATAATTAATCTGGGCTCAAATCAAGGGTTACGTAGCTCGTGAAAACGTGACATTTGAAATTTCTAATGTCCAACGTTTATTAGAACTCGCAATGGAACGGGTACGGAAAGAAGATTGGGCTAATGCTGTAGCCCATGTGATCAAGGAAGAAGAGAAAATGTGGAGATTGGGCGGGATGGTAGACACTGTTTTCGACCAAATAATAATAGATTTAAGTGTGACTGGGGATTCCTCTTCGGACGAGTCAATGGATTCTGAAACTTCATAAGCATAACACAGGTAATTATTTCTTTGCTTTGTAGTTCTCTTTCTATGTAAAAGGAACATAATAATTATTTTGAAAATTATTCAGTTTTTTTGAAGTACTGTATTAGGCATAATAAGAAAATGTAATCAGTTTCACCATTGACAGCAGGTATGGTGGAAATGTATGGAAACTTCATGAGTCACTTTGTACAAAACACTTCAGTTAGTGAATGAAAATTCAACGAAGTAACACCTCCCTACAATCCAATGTATAATGAACCATCCACAAGTGAAGCAGCAAGAGGAAATAGAAAAGGAACAAAAGCGCGCTAAATCTATAATTCTTCCATCATTTTGGAAACACGTACTTGAACTGTGGTTTAATACAGCTGAAACTATTTTTAGTATTAACGCAATTGACTCAAGTGGAATGAAGTTTGCAAAAGTGATTTCAGTTTTGAATTGTTCAATAATCAAAGAAAATTCAAACCTTTTCAAAATCTACCAGAGCTCAAATTCATATAACAAACTGAAATCTCAGTTGATTCAATGCTATCAAGTTTCTGATGAAGCAAAAATCACCAGGCTCTTTGGTGAATGTGAGCTAGGTGATAAAAAACCAAGCCAGCTTTTTAGGGAGATGTTGGAGTTGTCATCCGGGCAGATGTCCAAAAAATTTGTCCTCATTTCTAGGTTGAAGAAATTACCATCAACCATCAACTTTTTTGGAGAAGCTTACAGAAGATGAACTCATGGATATGGCTGATGGTATGCTCAAGAGTACGACTTCTGTTGAGCATGTTAATGCAGTAAAATTATCAGCCGAGCAAAAATGAGAGCAACTTGTAGATGAACTGAACGAAACTCTGAAGATGGGATCATGATCCAGATCTAGAAGTCGAAGTGGGAATCCAAGGTGCCGTTGAAGGTCCGACTCTACAGAACGAAAAAAAGTTTGCTACTACCATAGAGAATTCAAAGAGCGAGCTACTAGATGTAGACAACCTTGTCAATTTCAACCCTCTTCCCATTAGGGAAATGGCAAAGCCAGTCGTTGAAGGCGACCAACGATCAAGGCAATAACAATTGTCGACTACTCATCGGCGATCCGTTAACTGAAGTTCAGTATCTTATTGACTGATGTGTCTATTTTGCCAAAGAAGAATAACAATGTTCAAAGTGATGTAAAACCCTTATACGTCGCAAATGACACAAATGACACTACCTATGGTCAGAGGCTTCTTACCATCAGTTTAATTTAGATCTCAGAATAAATTTCAGTTGGCCATTTATCATTGCAGACGTAGATGAAGCAATCAAAGGAGCAGATTTCCTACAACATCATGGTTTAACAGTTGATTTGAAAAACAGAAAGCTAATAGATACAGAAACTTCTATAGAAACTTTCTGCCAAATCGACGGTTCAAATATCCCTAGTGTCAAAACTGTTAATAATTGTGAGCCATACCACAATATCCTAGCAAAATTTCCAAATCTCACTAGATTTTCTGTGAATCCATTGACCAATTCATCTTCAGTGTATCATCAAATTCTGACAAATGGGCCTCCTGTTAATTTCAAAGTGAGAAGATTGAATCCTGAAAAGCTGACAGCAGACAAGAAATAATTCTCCTACATGATGAAAACAGGGTATTGTAAGGCCGTCAAAAAGTACTTGGGCATGCCCACTCCATATGGTTAGGAAAAGTAATGGTGATTGAAGACCTTGCTGTGACTATAGACTATTAAATGCAAAAAGTGTTCCAGATCGCTTTCCAGTTCCTAATATTGAAGATTTCACCTACTATCCAGCCGATAAAAGAGTGTTTTCTAAGATTGACTCAGTCAGAGCATTCCATCAAATTCCTGTGGCTCCAGAAGATATAGAGAAAACCGCGGTTATAACTCTCTTTGGACTTTTCGAATATATCAAAATGCCTTTTGGATTAAGGAATGCAGCTCAAACATGTCAACGTTTTGTACATCAAATAACACGGAACCTTGATTTTTGTTTTCCGTACATTGATGATTTCTTAATATGCTCTGAAAATGAAGAAGAGCACGAGAATCATTTAATAGCATTATTTAGCCGCTAAGAAGAATATGGAGTCGTAATCAATCCTGAAGAATGTGAATTTGGTAAAGATATAATTGAATTTCTTGGATTTGTCATCTCTGCAGAAGGCATTAAACCATCGACAAAGAAAACATGAAAATATTAGTATTGACTGTTTGAAACCAGATTTTGTTGAAGAAGAGAGAGAGAGAGAGAAAGAGAGAACTGGAGAAAGAACATGGATACAGGATACAGAGAAGCACCGAAAAAATTGTTCATTTCGAGTGACCATCTTCAATGGAGGGGAAGTACTGTGGTGATCATTCTGGCTCTTCCTGTTTATGTGTTTCTATACCTGTCGATATATTTCATTATAAAAAAAAACAAAATAGCATAAAGGTTGTCATAATAAAGAAAGTCAGGTTGTTAAAATTGGTTATTTAAAAACAAACATTTTTAATGAAAGTATTTTGAGTTGTTCTAAACAAGTATTGATTCCATAGTATGAAAACTGGAATATAAGAAATTATAAATAATTGAATGAAAAAATACGAGTAGGATAATAAATATGGGCAAACAGTCAAATGTGAAATTTTCATAATTCGTATAAAATTTTCAGATAATTTTGGCTATATGAAAATTATATAATCCTGTATTTTTGCTTCAGTTCATTGAATACTTTTTATTATATAGGAATTTATTTATATATTATAATTATATAATGATGAATTGATTTCTGTCCAAAATCAGATTTGAAATTACTAACTGATAATAATTTTGTTTGTCTATGAATATTATTGATTTCTATGAAATTTATGTCTGAAATTTTTTATTTATTTGTTATTGATTGAATGAAACAACAAATTTTTTGTTTGTATAGTGTGTTCAAATCTTATAATTTTTTTTATTCATAATAATGATAAGAAAACAATTTTCAACTCCTAAGTCGAACTGATGTTCGATTGAGGAATCTGATCATATCAAGTTATTTTTTATTATCGAAGGCAACCCTATTTTGAACTCTGGAGAAACATTCTCAATAAAAACAACATATGTATTAACAAAACCATAAATTCAGTTTTGGTTCCTACTATATATTACTCGATTACGAAAATAGGTCTGGTGATTGATGGTTTCAACACCTACTTCCTCATAAACTAGTCCTAAAGTGTAGGAAAGTGACGTCAGCAGCGACTATTTTCTCAATAAATTGTTATGGGACATTCCAAATATTTTTCTAGGCGCTGCTTGCAGGCTTTGTATGATCTTGGATCTTTTCTCACGCTCAAATTATGATCGATATCCAGATAATTCAGTTCATTTGGTGTTACTTTGGGCCAAATTCTATTCTCCAGTATGGGATCACGGTTAGGGGTAGGATTCCTGAAAAGAATATTCATATTGATGAAATGTGGTGAATTTGCTGATAGCAACTAGCCAGGTGTTAGATTATTCGCTTTTGTAAAAATAGTAAATGTGTTTAATATATCTGCAGTCTCCGTCAAAGAAAACACAGGTTTTTGGCTGAAGTTGTTTCTCCTATCAAGTAGCTATCAATAGGCTATTCATGTACGTTAACGATACCACGGTAATCTTATCGGCTAAGGTAATTGGTAAACTCAAAATCAAAAACAAATTTGGTCTTAGAGCAATTGTCTACATGGTGTGAAAGAAATCATCCATTGATAAACTTGACTGAAACATTATGCATACAATTCTCTGGGCGTCATCAGAAGGTCGAAATTACAAATCTGGAAAAAGATAAGCTAAACAAGTTCATAACTTCAAAAAAATAATACCATATTTTTAAGCACTCAAAATGGACAATGATATGAGCTGAGATACTCAAATTTACTCTAAAAAACAAATGAGAAGTGGAATCTCACAAATGCTACTATTTTGCGGGTGCTCATTCAATATCATCTTATCACATTATGTCGTGGGGCCTGGCTACACAGGTACACAGAAATTAAAAAAAAAAACTTTCGAAAAACTCTACAGTACATAGGAAGACGTGAAACTTGCTATTGTGTTTTTATTCAACTCAGTCAACCAATTTTCAGGGCCGTAATTTAATAATTCACACAATTATAATAATAATATTACCGAAACATTCCAAAATATAAAATGAAATTTGATTTCTCAGTTTGAAGTGAACGTTGGCGATCCATAAACTACAACAAAAAATACAGGTCCGTATTTAAAAATTTAAAGATGGGGGTGGCCCAAGTCAGATGACACCCCGTATAAAAGATTCATGGACATATTCTGATAGCCCACATCAAGTGCCAATAGGAGAATATGGAGAGATGTCTGCGAATACAGAAGATACAGGCAAAATTTGGGATTTTTTGGTTTTTGCTGTATATCTCCAGAACCAAAAGAGCTTTATTCAATTTTTTTATATTATTGAATAGGTCTCTAGAATACGCAACTTTGCAACGATTTAACCGACACTCAATTTCTTATCGTTTACGAGATCCCCATGTACAGAAACGAATTTGAATTTGAAAGTGATTGACAATGTTTCATGATGAATTTCACTAGTTCGGACTTCCATTGTCTACTATATAAAATGACTTGAAATCCCTGAAAAACCTAAAAAAAAAAAAGAATTCACGTTAGTTCACGACGTTTCGATTGTTAGTATCTACAATCGTCTTCGGGTGATGACTGGATGACTATTTATAGGTCGTTCGAGTACTTTCACTTATCCCCGCTTTCCATTTTCCGCTTCACTGGTTCCGTGGGAGATGACCGTTTTGGCGGAAGTTGGCATTTTTCGCTTGATTATGGGTTTCTATATGTTGCGTATTTCTTCGCTGGCTTGGCTGAATACGTTGTTGGACAACATGTATGCGGCTTCCTTGAATTTTCTCCTAAACCAATATTCCTCTCTGTGCAAGATCTCAGCTTGGGACCACTCGATGTTGTGTTGATGGGTCCAAATATGGGCTATTCCTGATTTGCTGGTTTCCCCTCGCTGTGTGTGTTTCTTGTGCTCGGCAATGCGAATATTCAATGGCCTCTCAGTTTCACCAATATAGGATTTTCCGCACTCACAGGGTATCCGGTAAATGCAATTCTTGTAATAGCAGTCCGCGTTTGGTGGCCTGGTTTTCGTGAGGCTGCTACGGATAGTGTTACCGGATCTGAAGCAGGTTCTGATGTTGTACTTGGAACCAATTCTTCTTATCCTCTCTGATAATCCTCTTTCAGTCGATTGATATTGGTTGGATTCGTGGTTCAGATACTGTCCCGTATGAGTGGGTTTTCGGTATACAGATGTTTCCCACTTAGTGTCGGTCCTCTTCACCAAAACGTCTAAGAATGGCAATTCGTTGTGGATTTCCTTCTCCATTGTCAAATTGATGGAAGGTCTCAAGCTGTTGATGTGTTTCAGGAAGGCGTCTAGTTCAGTATTCCCATGGTTCCATATCATGAAGGTGTCGCCAACATATTTCAACCAGACTCGAGGTTTCTTGTGGGCTTCTTCAATGGTGTATTTTATTTCACTATTATTTCATTCCAGATTTATTTTGGTTAATATAATTGTTATTTTCAGCTTTTCATTTTCAATTCTTTTTTTTAGTTGTTTCAGGGATTTGAAATCGTTTTATATAGTACACTATGGAAGTCCGAACTAGTGAAATGTTGATTTTTTGTCAATCTGTTTTTGAATGGAATTTCTTTTTAGTTTCTGAAAATTACCTGAAATTACTTAAATTGCAATTGCTCACCTCTATGACCTTAGGTGAAGTAACATTTTTTCTATTTTTGATGCTCTTTTATATAATAAGCAACTCATGTTTCAAAAAATTCTCAGAGGTACCTACGTGCTGTATATGAACAAGCAGTAGTGAAATTGTAAATTTTAGGTTATCCATTACAAACTTATACCATCTGTCCAAGATAAGGAGGGTCAGCATGGAATAATTGAAAATTATAAGTGATTCAACGTTGGTTGTCCATTGTTGCCCATTTTAGAGCTGATTTAAATGAAGTGTCAAATTTAGGAAATTCTGATTTGTTCCGGAAATATTCGAAAAGACCCGGAATTCGCCAAGTCAGTTCCATTTTTCTTCTGAAGTTATTCAAAATTATATTTCAAAATGAAAAACACTTTCTTGTCGCCACTTTTCAAGCAATACAAGATGGCGTTTATAGATTTATAATCCTCTCCAAGAAACCAGCACCAATTTTATTTTTCATTATCGGACATTTCTGAATTTCAAAACCTTATTCAGATAAGTTTTGAAATAAGCCAGTTTTTTTTCTAATTCAATCGACTTTGTGTTTTTTACATACTGACCCTTCTCATCTTGTAGACAGTGTACATTCGAAACATGAAAAAAGGAAAAAGAAACAAAAATAAATTCACCTCCAGAGAACCAGTTGAATGTATTCTAACCTTACATTTATCTGTAATTTCTATAAAAAACTAGAGATAATTATGAAGTGTGTAAAATTGGTAAGTATTTTGTCAATCTGTGGCACCACCGTGAAGAATAGTGCTATCAAAAGGCACTTTTTTGCCACAATCAACAACAAAAAACTATGAAGATCGAATTCTCTTTGCTACTGTTCCATGAAGTATCTATAGAAAACATGATTTTGCTAAATTCTAAACTATTGTAGGCAAAGGCGGCGTAAGGCGTAGGTGGTGTAGGTCACCACCACCCTCAAAGCCGAAAATAATTTTAAAAAATATGGAAAATTCAAAAGTACACGCCATGAATTTTTCTTAATGAATAATACATTAGAAAATTCTCAAACTAAAGAGATTCGACTCTTCGGCGCACGAAAGCATGTGAATGAAAAATTAGTGAATATGTTTCTTTTTCTGATAACCAATATTATATTTTTGGGAAAAAAGGTTTTGGCTTTCAAATTCTCCAGTTTTATACAAAAAGTGATGGAAACTTCCAAAAATAATTGAATAAAAAATCCCCATCTTTGTTGTTTCTGATCATTCGTTCTTATTCAGTCCAGCAACATCATTTGGCGTTAGGTTGCTATCGAGAAGAATCCCCAGTCAGAGACTTCGGGAATATCGCTCAATAGAAAGCCAATGAAAGTATCGCATGTAGACGCAGTCTTGCTTTTTTTCCTATATTATAATTACTGAAAGTATCTGATGTGAGAATGAATAATGGTTCAACATAGTTTTAAAACGATAACACGCGTTTAATAAGTAGAAATTTGGATTGTGTCGTGAAGAAAACTAATAACACCTGTGATTATTGTATTTATCAAGAATAAGGTGAGAAGCATTTATTATACTTACACAAAACATAAAATGATTGAAAATTATATCCATTATTTGTTTCATATCTTCGATTTGTTGCGTTACAATCCACCTCCAAGTTACGGATGCAATATTGGTGTATTCTTCATAATTCATCAATCATGTCAGGTTTGGGCACTGAGAGAGATAGAGAGGAAGGAAAAAAATGGAAATCTGGTTCAACGAAAAAAAAAAAATTGTTTCTTTAATTAAAGTGTCGTGAGTAAATAGTCGCAGTGTCAGTGACTTTGACTGGGATTTTAATTTGGCGACCTAGAAATGATGTTTTTTTATTACTTTTGAGTCTTTGAGTTTTTTATTTTTAATTTTGTTGTTAAATGTTCATGAAAAGTACATAAGTGAGAATTTTGGTGAGTGTTTTTTAATGAATACAAGATTGTTCAATTTCAAGTGTTTTTCATTTACAAACACTTTTCTTCTCGGAGGGCCTCGCGTAATGTACTTTGCCAACATTAAATTTAGGTCTTTCCCCGCCACTGATTCTAGGTAATCAAATGAGCGTCACGTACTGTCATCGATTATATGTTCGGAGTAGAAACTGAACAGCAAAAAGTGTTTTTGGTATAACTCAATAGTGTGGTTTCGAAATTATTGTCTTTCATATAATACAATTTTTATATGGAAGTAGTTGTTCGGAGAGGGCTTTTTCTTCCAGTTTGTGCCTGTAAGTTACTCATTTGCATGAACTGAACATCTTTGTCCAAGAGTTTATTTTGAAGTTGATAACTTTCTTACTCTCTTTGGAATATCCTCACAGTTTTCCCTGAAGGTGAAGAAGTGGAAAGCTGAAACCTTTCTTTCTAAAAAATTATTGTCATATTCCAATTTGAAAAATAATCCTATGGCTGGGATTGAATCAAATATGCGGATGAACGTCATTACTCACTACCATCGATGACATGAGTATATTTAACTCATTCGTGACATAAAGTCGTAATTTAATGAATGAATTGAGTAACTCGTGTAACTCAATGTTCATATGAAAATAGTTTTTTCAAAAGGGCGTTTTCTTCCAGTTTGTGTCTGAAAGTTACTTATTTGCATGGACTCAACATCTTTGTTCAGAGTTTATTTTGAAATTGATTGCTTCCGCCTTTTTTGTGGTTGATTCTCACAGTTTTCTATGAAGATGAAAAAGTAGGAAGTCGAAACTTTTTTTTCTTGAAAATTAATCTCTTTTGCTAATTGAAAAAATATTCCTATGAGTGTCATCAAATCAAATAAGCGAATGGATGTCATTACGTACTGTCATCGATGACATGAGTAGGTTTAACTCATTCGTGACATGAAGTCGTAATTTAATGAATGAATTGGGTAACTCGTGTAACTCAATGTTCATATGAAAATAGTTTTTTCAAAAGGGCGTTTTCTTCCAGTTTGTGTCTGAAAGTTACTTATCTGCATGATCTACATATCTTCGTGAAGAGTTGCTTTCTTCCTTTCTTAGTAAGATACCCATATGATGGAGATGTAGAAAGCCAAAACCCTTCTTTTTCTAAATGAATCTCTCCGAAAAATTTAAATCTTTCAATTCAAATAAGATTTCGATAGTTGAGATTGAATTAAATGAGCGAATGAATATCATTACGTACTGTCATCGATGACATGAGTAGATGTAACTCATTCGTGACAAAGTCGTGATGTTATGAATGAATTAAGTGCTTCATCTTGCGATGTTATCCACATTAGTGCTGAAGAGACAATAAGGCAAGTGTCTTATTCCGAAAAATCGGATTTCCGTCATTGAGGATGACAATGGCAGAAAGTGTTTTTTGTATTATTCAGTGTTCATATAAAAGCAGTTATTTCGAAAGTATCTCATCTTTCATGTAACACATAGTTAATTTAAGAGTATTTGTTACGAGAAGGCTTTTCCTACCAGTTTTATGTCTGAAAGTTACTGTTTTGCATGTACTACACATCTTTGTATAAAGTTTATTTTCGAATTGATTGCTTTCTTTATTTCTTTGAAAGATACCCACATTCTTTTTGCATAAAGATGGAGAAGTAGGAAGCCAAAACTATATTTTTCCAAAAATTAATCTCTTCCGAAAATATACCCCCATCAATTCATCCCTGGTACTTTTGGAAACCGGTATACATACGAATATTTGATGAAATTTCCCCACAATGTGGCTAGGCGCTTCCTAGTAAGTGTATCGGATGGTGAGGGAATAACATCTGGGTCCCATCTGTATTTGTATAAGTATGGCAGTTCTTCACAATGTGCACTTTTTCCAAGACCTGAAAAATATTTGAGTTAACTGAGGAAGAAGTATCACAACGAGGAGTTCAATGAATTATAAAAATTTGATGTATATATAGTAAGTACGTAGTGCTCTAGAGCAAAGTAGGATATTTAGCGATAGAAGGGCTTTTTCTTCCAGTTTGTGTCTGAAAGTTACTTCTACACATCTTGTATATAGAGTTACTTCTTTAAAAATTTATTGCTTCCTTCCTTTCTTTGGAAGATTCTCACATTTTTTTGTATCAAGATGGAGTAGTAGAAAGCCAAAAACTTTCTTTCCCAAAAATTACTCACTACTAAAAATATAACCCTTTCAATATAGAGAAATACTAATTCTGCAAATGTTCCTACTAGACAATATGAATGATTCTACAAAATTGTGTGTACCTCTAGTTCACCTCTTTTCGCATCATTCAATTTGTTTCTCGCTGAGAATAGCTTCATCAGACCTATACAAATCAGAGAACGAAAACAATGTGAAGAATTGTAGAGGAATTAGCACATCATTGCCTTGTTGCAGAAAAATTATCTTTGTGTTGCTTCAACAGATCAATGGCATGTATTCTTCAAGGGCAACTCTGTAACTATTGATTTACTGATTTATCAAAGAGACATTTTTATCCGTTTTGGAAGGCTGTAAAAAGTTCACTTTATTTATGCAGATTCATAAAAATCATCCGATCAAGTCAATCACATATCATTACTCAACAAATATGATATAAATATTATTGTTTCCTCAACACCAAATCGTTATTTTTAACACCTCTACACGTGTTTCGATCACCAAGTGATCATCTTCAGAGAGGGAGATTGAAACTAGAAACTAACTCGAAGCTAACCCTACTTATGGTATACCGTACAGGTATACCATTCAAATTGATTTTACAATTTTTCCTTATCTATTATTTCACAGTATATGTTTAACTGTTATAGCTGTATATAAAACAATTTTCAGCTATATAAAAATTCATTTCACAATATTGCCTATCTAAATTTATTTTTGCAATGTTTCCTTATGTAGTAATCAGTAAACCCAACAACATTAGTATGCTCTTTGGTATAGGTCCGTCATCGTTATTCATGATATTATTGTGTTTACTTATTTCTACACTCTCATAGGCATCTACTTGCATGTTGTTGTTAACTTGTCCAACTAATCTTAATGAACTGAAGTCTATGGAATGGTTTTGTTGCAAAATAAACAGATAAACGGATAACAGATAAACGGAAGCATTCAATAAACAACAACAAAAAAAAAACCAAAAGAAACTTATCAAACGATTGAGAGACAAGGACGTTTTTTATTTGAAAGCCGACAAAGGAAACAAAGTAGTTATTCTGGATAAATTGGACTACTACGAAAAGGTCAATACTCTCATTACTAAAGGACCGTATGCGAATTTGTCCAGGAACCCGTTACCAAAGATGAGTGCCGAAGTAAAAGACGTCCTCAAGAAATGTGACAACATACTTACCCCTCAACAGAAACGGAAGTTACAAGTTTCCAACCCAACGGTGTTGAAACTATATTGCCTCCCAAAAATTCACAAACCGGGAAAATCAATGCGCCCCATCGTGTCAGCTATTGGAGCTCCTACCTACCAAATAGCAAAGTAGCTCATTAAGGAATTTGAAACCTTGTGTATTGCGGTACCAAGTTTTAGTATAGAAAACTCTTTAGAGTTCATACAACATACAAAAAACTTGGTTCTGCAAGAAGGTGAGATTTTGGTTTCTTTTGATGTTAGTTCCTTGCAATACCTCAGGGAATTACTAGAGAAAAATAATTTCAATAATAAGGAAATTGATGAATTCATTTCTCTTACCAATTTGTGTATGAAACAAAATCGGTTCCAGGGAGAAGGTTGCTTTTATGAACTACAGGAAGGAACGGCCATGGGAAACTGCTTGTCCTACCTGGCAGATCTGTTCATGAGCAGATTCGAAATGGAAACCCAAGAAAAGTCGAAGTATTTTCCTAGGATTTGGCTAAGGTATGTGGATGATATTTTTGCGATATTCGATATCAAAATATCCAATATGAGGACTTTGTTTCCAATTTGTATAATAGATGTCCATCAATAAAATTCACGAATGAGTTAGAAAATAAGGGACAATTACCATTTCTTGACGTTTTGGTATTGAGGAGCCAATATGGAGGGTTAGAATACGATATATATAGAAAAGAAACAAGCACGTATAGGTATATTCCTGACAGTTCACATCACTGTGGACAGCACAAACGTGCTGGGTTGAATTTTTTAGTGCAATATCTTTTGACTTTTCCCCTAACACATGATAGGTTCACAAAAGAAATACGTACAATACAGGAAATAGCAGCCACTAAGTTTAGGTTAAGAATTAACGAAATCTCGACTTTCAGAAAGGACAAAAACCAAGATAAATACATCTCAGTTCCATACCACCAATATACGAGGAACTTTGGAAAGATTTTTAAGGAACTGGGTATGAAGGTGGTTTTTAAAATAAGTCATACACTACAGAGCCTTTTGGAAAGTCCAAAAGACAAAGTCGAGAATTCGGAAAAGAGTCTGGAATTTACGAAATTGAATGTAAAGACTGCGATGCAAAATATTATGGACAGACAAAAAGATCTATCAAAGTAAGATATAAGGAACACATAGCATACTTAAAATATGGAAGACCTGAAAAATCAGTAGTCGCCCATCATATTTTGCAACAAAACCATTCCATAGACTTCCGTTCATTAAGATTAGTTAGACAAGTTAACAACAACAGGCAACTAGATGCTTATGAGAGAGTAGAAATAAGTAAACACAATAATATCATGAATAACGATGACGGACCTATACCAAAGAGAATACTATATAGCTTGTTGAAATAATATTGTTGAGTTTACTGATTACTACATAAGGACACATTGCAAAAATAAAGTTAGATATGCAATATTGTGAAATTAATTTTTATATAGCAGAAAATTGTTTTATATACAGCTATAACAGTTAAACATATATTGTGAAATAATAGATACGGAAAAATCGTAAAATTAATTCAGGTTGGTATACCTGTATGGGTGGTACACCTGGATGGTTTACCTGCATGGAATATCTATATAGCATAAGTAGGGTTAGCTTCGCGTTAGTTTCTAGTTTTAATCTTCCTCTCTGAAGATGATCACTTGGTGATCGAAACACTTGTCGAGGTGTTGAAAATAACGATTACGTGTTGGAAGAAACTTCAGTAATATTCATTACTACACCAAAGGTTTCAAACAGTGCATCATAAGTAAATATGATATAGTTTCGGGGAAGAAATTCAGCATTGATTTTCTGAGCGGTGGTATCCAATAGGTCAAAATAAATAAATATATAATAAACATACACAATAATTGTGAACTAGGGAGTTTCACAGGGGAGTCATTGTGGTCTGTTATCATCTAGCATTTTCATAAATGACCTGAAAAGTCAAATAACAAACTTAGAGTGAACACTTTTTCAGAGACCATGCTGAACATATTCGAGAAGAACACTTACAGGCCGGTTTCGAGGTATTACCTTCCATTAGAGTAGGAAAGATACGACCAAACATCAGAGAGCCTGAAACTCGAATAATTTCAACGCGGCTCCACTGTATGTATGAGACTTTCGTCTAAGAGGAAGATTGTTAACTAGTAATAGCTTCATTTCGTGAACAAAGCCTCAAGCGGGTAAGAATAATTTCAACATGATAATGCTGTTGGATGAACGAGAAACATCTGCGAGACTAATCTCTATGAGGTATCTTGCACAAATATCTGTCGGATATAATTCAATATTCAGCCGGGGAAGTAGTTGTTTTCTGGCAGGCATTTAAAAGAACCTACTGTGTAGGTAGTTGGAAGAGATGAATATTTCGACTTTTCATTTCGGAATATTTATTTTGATGCATGTATACTTTCTGCTGACGTTTTCAAATTGTATCATTAAATTCATTCGTATCTATATTAATCGTCTCAGAATGATTTGAATTTTTTGACCGACTAGTGTAGAAGAAATGTGCAGCCACTTCTATATCGGGTGAATGAAGAGGTCATTGAAAGTCCGTATCGGCGAACACAAGAGAGAAACCCAGATAAAAATTTTTGAACATAAGTATTTTGTTTTTTTTGGGAAAAGTACTCTTTGAAGTCTTGAAATGGTATAAAAAATGCGTTGAAAGTAACCAAATTTGAATTCATTGTGTGTATGCAATCCTTAGGCAACTAAGGTATTTGATTCAATGAGAAATGTTATCGTATTTGTCTGAATAGCTTTTCATTTATTACATTATATGTGACAATTATGAAAACATCAAAATGGGTATAGTAAGTTATGCTTAATAGATTGTAGACCTATAAAAAAAAAACAATGCGTAGTGAATCGAAGGAATTAGGTAGCGTTGCCGAAGGAAGCCCCCACCTTCGCAACGGTAGCATCGCCACCTCGACTTCGCGCGGATGACATCTTCATATTTCAACCGACTCATGTGTTGATAGTTATATAGTACAACTATAATTTATGCAGAAAAACCAGAGTATAAATCCAACATTGATAATGTATTCTGCCTTCATCCTCAGTTATTGATAACGGAGAATATGAAAATTGATCTTACTTGGAGGTCGCTTTAGCGGTTTCAGCAATCCATTGAGATGCCCCTTGTAGGAAAACTGGTAAAAATAGGTGTCTGCATGTTTAGAGTGCAGATCCGCATGACGAATCAAGGCATTTGCAAAAGTAACATCGGAATTGAACTGGAAAACAAAAAATATAGATACATGATGAGGAGCGAATCGCATTCTTAAAAAATATTGTTGAGCTCAGAATGGTCGGTGCCGTGTGAAAGGTGGATAGGTAGTTTCGAAGATGATCCGCTCGAAGACTGACAGACCATAGTGCGTTTCCCTCAATATTGTGAGGACCTGAACGTCTGTCTGCGACTACTTCAGTCAGGTAAATAGGTAACACAACTGTGTGGCTTGGGAGGTAGGGCTCCTGTGTCGCATATCAAGGAGATGCTTCCCCATCTGTAGGGGAAGCAGCTGTGTGACTCTGTGTGTGTGATTTCGTTCCACCTCACAGCATTGAAAATTCACTGACTAAGTAGAATACATAAGGAACCAAACCATGCAACATAATTTAGTTTTAGTTTCATTTGATGTAAAGAGTATGTTCTCCAACATACAGTACAACGAGTGTAATCCCTTCATTTCAGACATATCAGATCAAGCCAAAGTAGACCATATCACTTCCTTTGAAGTTTCAACAGCTTTCGATGTGTGCCTAAATCAGCACCCATGTCGAACCGCCCGGCTACCGACTGACGATTGTTATTTTTATGTGGTTGATATAAACGGGATTTTTCATATACGTGAAAATTGTGTGTAACTCTAAGACTGCAGTAACTTTGACAACTGTATTGAAAAATATTCAATAACTGAATCTCGTATAATATCAACAACGCTTTTGTCGCTGAAAGTCTCCTTCTATCCCCGGAACTTCTAAAATAGTATCTTCGTTCTCAGGGCTGCCAACACCTTCATTTTTCAATTAAAAATCTTCAAAGTATTTCGGAAGTCTCTCGACTCGGCTACGTATAGGTTGTAGAATGGACTCTTCAACCTGCTGTGCCATATCTCTAGGCTCTTCGCTTTCTTGTTGATTCATTTGATAAAATCTTCGGTCCCATCTTGATATCAAAATAGTTCATTATAATGTCGGGGGTAAATGATAACCTACATTTTCAGAACTCTCGGTATATCTCTTTCTAATCTGATTGTGTACTCTTACCAGTTTATGCGGGTTCTCTAGTAATACTTCGTACATCACCTTTCCAATCTCATTAGTGATCTTTTCAGGTTTCCAATCGAACACATTCTTGCGATGGTGTCTCCAACTTTGAATTTGAAATGATAGTTTCCATCATTATTGTGAAAGTATGATTCTTGAGACAGTAGTTAAAAATCAAAGACTGTTCTAACTCTTCTACCCATGAGTGTTTCAACTGGTGAGTTCCTGCTTGGTGGATTTGTTCGATATGTTGATAAGAATATTTTAGTTGACTGACCTAATGATCGTCCTTTCCTCGTGTTATCTATTACTCGAGCAATCTTGTACTCTGGCGATGCGTCAGTGCCACAAGCATCTTCATCTACACAAAGTAATCACGACTCAGATGAAAAAATCTCTTCTTCGACTGATGAAAGTGGAACAAATGCACATATTTCTCCTGAGCCCTTTACCAAAGAGAGCTTAACGTATTGGTCAAATTTGACTCGAATTGGCGTTTATTTATTGATTCCTCTAAACGTAGCCTGAAATGTGTAGTTATGCATGTTACGGTAACAAGCTGGGTTCGTTACCGATATCACATTTAACTGAGGTTGAAGAAGAAAATGCAACTGTGGCTTCTGTCATGGGGAAAATAAAATACCACGAACACAAGGAACTTATATGTGTAAATCTAAAAATGGCGAATTTTCTGCTCGGACAACAAGAGCGGTGTGAGATAGCAGAGCTAAGTCTCAGCACTGAGTTCGAAAAGACTGGGCTTCCAGACGAAGAAACTGTATGTGATAAATGATCCACTAGTACCTAGGGATTGCATATTGCCGCCTCTGCGTATAAAACTGGGGCATATATAATAATAACGAATAGGAAAAATCATTCTATAATGAAATCAATATGACCTACACGCCTAAAATATTTCAGACGAAGCGGCGTTGTCGCTTCTACTATAAAGTAGCAGCTTCTTTGATTTTTCAAATAGAACACCCCGTATATAATATCATATTATGATTCATTATCACTTTGTCAACAAATTCATATACTATTTCCCAATACCTATCTATTACCGTTTAGAAGATATAAATTAATTTCGATATTTTTTTACCAAACATGAACTTTTATAAATGCTGATAATCTTGAACTCTCTTGCACTAAAATGATCAAATTTGAAATGTAGTGAAGTGATACTATGAGGATCTTCACTCCGAGTCATATTTTCATTTGCCTCATACAGGGTCTTCAAAAAATGCAAATACTTTGATCTCATGAAAAAATGAGTGGAACTCAATTTTTTCAAATGGAACACCCTGTATATTTCAACATTTTTGAGCTCTACATCCAATTTTAGATTAACTTTGTTCAGATAATACTATTTCTATCTGGAACCGTTTTCGAGATAAACTGTTTCAAACGGATAGTAACGTGGTTTTCTTGATCGTTTTTTTGAAAATTCACAATGAAAGTTATCATCGTTATCATCATAACGTTTGAAGTTTTTTGGCAGTTTCAGTTGGTGTTGGTTCACTAATAGCTTTTTTTACTCTCTTTGTAGCTTTCTTTTGTTCTTGCTGTATTGTTTCTTCTTGCAACTCATTTTTATATGGGCTGCTGGTTAAAATTACCGTACGCCCTCTCTTTCTATTCACATTTCCAGTCTTAGGCAATGGTTTGGGAATCGGAAATATTTTGCAAGGCGATATTGCGAAGGATGTTCTGGGTTGTGGGTTTAAGTAACGATCAGATGTGGGTGGAGTAAATGCAGCTAGTGTTTTCTGGGTACCTATATTAATGTCCTGATTCAATGTTTTCCAGTTCTTAAATATGTTGCAACAATTCTTTTTCTTGTTTTGGATCAAACATTGGATGACGAGATTTCAGTATTTTTATATTTTCAACGGCGTTTTGTTTTTTCCGTGTACACGCCGTTTGAGCGTTTTTCAAGGACAACCAAAAGTTTTGCTTGCTTTCAAGAAGCCCATTTCATTTTCTCGTACAGCTTGTATAGCTTTATCTATTACCTCTGAACTGCATTCCTGCTGCTGTGACGTCCATGTGTATTTATTTGGCATACCTAAAATGACACAAAACATTATTTTTTTGCAGAAAAAATAAGCACTGGGGAGGTAAAGTGGCCCAATAGGCCACTTTACCTATTGGCGGGCCATTTTACCTGATTCAGCATGCGGTGAAAAAAAATGACAAATGAGGTTATATTGATCTACTTTGCAGCGAAATGAATAGCTCAATTATCCACCAAATCGATAAAATTGTGTATTATCTTTCTATAAAACTGATGACATTTCTTTTTAACTATGTTCAAATCACTCACCTTAGATCAGATACCACTAAACATAATTATTTCACTATAAAATCTGAAGACGAGCACTGACTCGGCCGGTGTTAAAAGAGGCAATATAGCGTCAACCAATGAATTATTTCTATATGTCTCTGACAGATAGCTCTTATTGGTTCGTCTGGAAACAGAAGGTGACCTTTATCCATCCTTCCCCTAGTGTTTAAAAGAAAAGTTTCCACATTATTCACATCAAAATCTCTTATGTATTAATCCATTTTCAGTTAGGATATTTTGAAAAAAATAATTGACAAAAAATATAAAGTTTTTGTTTTAATGTAATGTTATGACTACTTTCGTTCCTTTTAGAACCCTAGTTTTTTCCATTACTAGGATTTTGATTATCTGCGAAAGAAATTCTACTTCAATTGGACAATATCCTGTCTTTTCAAGACGGTAAAATTTACCAATTTCCTCGGGTTTTTATGACAGTTCCCAGTAATTTGTTAAGTTCGTGACAAATTAAATGACGATATTTTTTGTTTTTGATTCACGTTCTATTGCTTTTATTGTGGTATTTAAAACAACTTTTTCTTCATTCAGATGTGAAAGTTCCTTGAGTATAGCAAATATAAATCAAGGAAGTAGCGCTTACATTTTCAAAATGAGGAAAAGTAGGAACTTCCATTTTCACCTTCAGCCAATACGCAAAAATCACAATAAACGTGTATATAGCACAATAAATGTAAAACCTTTTACTCATGGTTTGCATTCGAAGCATATAATTTGAAAACATGTAATCACACGTTAAAAGGTAAGACCTCGTTAATCCTTAGCTCGCACAAGTTTCGACTTCTGAGGGTTGTCGTTCGTAGGGGTGCGACAGCTGGTTAACGGAAAAACATATTTTAAAACAGATTTTAAACTTTATCGGCCCCAACTATTGAACTTATCTACCGAATAAAACATAATGAGAAATTTAAAATTGAACAAGAATGCTATCTTTTGTTTGATAACAAGGAATGTTTTAATTATTCAAGCAAAACAAACTGCAAATTAGTCCAATTTTTTTCACTAACTGTTGAAAAAAATCTGTTGAGATCTGTTTTTCCGTTTACCAGCTGTCGCCCCTCTACGAACGACAACTGTCAAAAGTCGAAACTTGTGCGAGCTAAGGACTAACGAAGTCTTTCTTTTCAACGTCTGATTCCTAACACGGGTTGGACGATAGGAAGTGAAAATCGATCGTCCGACCTTACGGTTCGAACCACCGGTTCACACAGCGGTGGATTTAATTAGTGAAGCAATTCACCCACCAGACTGTCGTCCCAACTAGCTGAAATATATATTTGTCTTTCGTATTTCAATTATGTATTTCACCTTTTTCATGAAGATGCACAAAAGCTACATGAAAATGCTTTGAAAGTGTGTTGCTTGTGCGAAAGTATCGATTCACTTTGGATTCAAATCGCTATGGAATTTAAACTAATGACACTGATAGCAATAATAATCAAACAACGACCAATCCCCACGGTGTGGGGGGTGGTCGTTGGTTGATGATGCTGGAGGGCCTTCCTGAATGTATCGGGGTTTCGGGGTATAGGGCCCAACTAACGCAAATTTTGTTGAAAAATAAAGTATAGCTGTGGCATCCCCGAAAACTGGAGGCACAAGGTCAAACATTTGTTTTATATGGATGATCTTTAACTTTATGCCTCTGGAGAAAAAGACCTCCATCTGTCCTTGAGGATGGTGGAAGGGTACATGCATGATATCGGTATGAAATTCGGAATGGACAAAGATGCAATGGTCCATCTTAGAAGAGGACGATTCGGGGACTACGGAGAGGATGTACAGCTCGTAGATGGAAGCATCTTACACCATCTGGATGCCGGAGAGACGTATACTTTCTTCGGGGTGGAACAACGCCAATCACAAGCAGTAACAGCAGTTGAGAACTCTCTCCTCGTCAAGCATCACCACAAACTCCGACAGATCTACTCATCGGAACTCTCGGAAAAGAACAAAGTTGCTGCAACAAATATGCTCGCAGTTCCAATCTTACTTCACGCATTTGTAGTAATGAAGTGGACTCATGAGGAGCTGCATCAAATCGACGTAAACATCCGAAAAATGATGCACCTCCATAGGAGTTTGCACCCCAAATCGTCCGTTCCACTGTTGTACTTCCCCCGACAACAGGGAAGCCATGGACTGTGTTCACATGACAGAATTGTATTGGATGGAGCCTATAAAGTCGTCACTAAACGAGGTGATCCGAACTCTGTCACCAAGTTGGAACCCGTCCAACAAAAGGCTCATATAAAAGCCGCAGAGATTACTTCACTCCTGGAGCAACACAAAAATAAGCCAATGCATGGGGTCTTCTTCAACAACATTGAAAATTTTGGCTTATCAAAGCGCCTGACTTTCGTTTTCCTCAGGTCGAGTGGGCGAAAGTTGGAAACAGAGTGGTACATCATGGCCTGCCAGGATGGTGCTTTCAACACTTTCAACACCTTAGTCTACCGCAGTCGCATGATGGGTATAGATTTTCCTGAAATAAGGTGTTGAGCCAGACGCGAGGCGTCTGAGATCCTTATGCACTTGCTGTCAGAATTTCTAGCATATGCGGTTTTGGCCTTTATCCATCGACATAACGCGGCCCTAGGAGTGCTTTACTACCACCTACGGCACTTTTATGGTATTGACACGATTACGGTTCTCCGTTGTGGGGAACAAGTAGTGCCGAATTTATTGGAACTATTCGTTCCCTACCCTCCACAAGCTAATATATCTGACGTAGTCATTCTCGACCATCAGAGCAAGACGATACTTATCGTGTATTTTTCAGCTCCTGGCGATACAAAAATTGTCCGAAAAGGGGAGGAAAAACGAATAAAATATCAGGATTTTTTCTTCGAACTCCGCAAACTCTATCCAGACCACTTTGTTGAGATGGTTGTTCTGATTATTGGAGTACTTGGTGAAATGATGCCCTTTCCACTTTCGAATCTCAAAATCATGCCGGCTTGCTGCACCAAAGCAGAAATCTTAGTCAGGCAAACGCAGAATTCTGCAATTCTTGGCTTCCTACGCTTGCTCAAGGCACATGATTCACGGACCCAATGATCACTTTATGGGGAAAAGTCGTTGGTTGATAATGCTGGCGCGCCTTCCTGAATGTATCGGGACTTTGGGAAATAGAGCTCTACCAACGCAACCGCAGGCAAAAATATTTATGATAAATCCACTTGTTGAAAAGTTCGAAAAACATTCTCCACAGTTACAAGGGATAGTCGAAGTGAAATTACATAAAAATTGATTGTTGAAAAGAATATAACAAACCAAAGTTACTGGGTGACTCATCGGTGTCCATTCACTGTCCTGAACGATTTTGGAACGGAAATTCATAAACCAACGTCGAACAGTACCTACATTCTTTAACACTATTATTGCATGATGTCCGGTTTTTTTTTTCGAAATATTTTTCAGCAACGCTTTGGATCAATTCGAATTCGTAGAGAAAAATTGACCAAAAATCGCTCAACAACATCCTATAGTAATGAGCTGAAAATAGTCAATATGGATCAGCATATACCACGACATAATAGAATAAATATTTATTGAGATATGGAGCTACAAAAAATATATAACATCAAGACAGACAAAATTTACGAATTAACCTAATGATATCAGTCCGGTTTCAGCAGATGAAATATTTTTTATAGGGATGAACGAGTACAAGTGCTGTAACGCTCTCACAATGATGTCTATGCAGAAATCATGACTAATGTCGCAAATAAATCATATTTATTTTTGAAAATAAATATATTTTTTTCAGAAAAGCTAGATCTGTTGAAATGTATGGTATCGAAAGGACTTCAGTTTGTTATAATCGATCTCGGCCTAGAAGTGAACTTTGAAAAATTTTTGGAGAGCAGAAACAACCACTTTGGTGTTATTTTGGATTGTGTATTGATAAACCTACCACAGAATGAGGAGAACGTATTCATAACGCAAGGAATGCGATGGCATCTACCATCAGGAAGAAGCCGTGTATGGGATCAACTTACGAATATCAAAGCTGAACGAGGCCTTCAGGGGTAATCTATTGCAAAGCTGAGCTTCAACATCGACCATCAAACGAGATTCATGTTCTATTTTCCTCTGCATTTCACTGATCCAAGGTCAGACACCGCTGTTTCAACCCGCCATAGGTTTCATACCTAGCACCATTGATGAGGCCTTTGACGATGTGAAATAGTACTGTCCGGTAATGGATCACGAAGGCTTTATTTCTGGGCGGTGGTTTCAGCTAGTTGCCTTGCACTAAAAAATGGAAATGAAGGGAGATAGCAAATTTCGTGTGGCAGTTGAGTCAAAAATTGGCTTTGCAACAACTTTCGATCTCAAATACTTGCCTATCACACAGCGCTGTCCGGTAATGGGTTCTGAAGGCTTTGTTTCTGGGTGGTGGTTTCAACTAGTTGCCTTGCACAATGAAGAGAGAGAACGAATCTCGTTCAGCAGTTGATGTCAGAAGTTGACATCACAACAGCTTTTGGGCTCACCAATGAGGCCTTAAAAGTTTCGAGGCTTTGTTTTTAGGCGGTGGTTTCAACTAGTTGCCTTGCACTTGACACTGAACATAAAGAGAGAGAACGAATCTCGTTCGGCAGTTGATATCAAAGATTGGCTTTGCAACAGCTTTTCAGCTCAAATGCTTGCCTAGAGCCACTGATGAGTTTTCTGACGATTCAAAACAGTGCTGTTCGATAATGGATTACGAAGGATTTGTTTTTTTCCAAAACTGGAAAAAAAGGGATAGAACAAATTTGGTTTGGTAGTTGATGTCAGAGATTGGCTTTGCAACAAGTATTGGGTTCAAATGCTTGCCTAGCACCACTGACCGGCTTCGCAATAGCTTTTGGGCTCAAATGGGTGCCAGGCAAGCATTTGTCGAAGGCTAGTGGTTTCAGGCCTCGAATGCTTGCTTAGCACCATTGATGAGGCCATTGACGATTCAACACAGCGTTGTTCGATAATAGATCTTGAAGATTTTGTTCCAGGGTGGTGGTTTAAACTAGTTGCCTTACTCTGAGAACTGAGAATGAGAAGAGAGAACGAATCTCGTTCAGCAGTTGATGTCGAGAGTTGGCTTCACAACAGCTTTTGTGCTAACCAATGAAGCCTAAGAAGATTCCAGGCTCTGTTTTGGGGCAGTGTTTCAACTAGTTGCCTTGCACTGAAAACTGAAAAGAAAGAGAGAGAACGAATTTTGTTCGGCATTTGGTGTCAAAGATTGGCTTTGCATCAGCTTTTGGGCTCAACTAATTGCCTAGCGCTACTGATGAGGCCTCTGACGATTCAAAACAGTGCTGTCTGATAATGGATCACGAAGGTTTTGTTTCCGGACGGTGGTTTCAGTTAGTTGCCTTACACTAAAAACTGAATAAAAAGGGATTGAACGAATTTAGTTTGGCAGTCGATGTCAAAGATTGGCTTTGCAACAGCTTTTGGGCTCAAATGCTTTCCTAGTACCACTGATGAAGTCTTCGAAGATTCTGAACAGCACCGTCTAGCGATGGATCACGAACACTTTGTTTTTGGGCGCCGGTTTTAACTAATTGCTTTGCCCTAAGAAGTGAAAAAAAGAGAGTTCGTTCAGCAGTTGATTTCGAAGATTGCTTTGCAACAACTTTTGGGATCTGAATGCTTGCCTAGCACCACTGATGAGGCCTTTGACGCCGTCTAGTGATGGATCATGAACGGTGCCGGTTTCAACTAGTTGCCTTGCTCTGAAAAGTGAAAAGAGAGAGAGTTCTTTCGGCAGTTGCTGTCAAAGATTGGCTTTGCAACGGCTTTGCTCCCTAAAGAACCATCATTTACCACTAATTACATAAATCCAGTCTTCTTGCGTCTTATAGATGGTGTCTTCGCAAGGAAAGATGTCATTGCCTTTTCTAACTCTGTCTTGTCTTTCTAGGACAGTTGAGCCCATTGAAGCATCACTGATGATATTCACAGCGGATCGAAACAGCACTATTAAATGTTGGATATACGAAATAACAGCCGCAAGTGAAGTCAATATAATAACATCAGAGCTGAACAAGCTCGAAATTATTGAAATGACAATTATGCTTTAGTTGCCAGTATCAGTGACTAATGCTCAGCTGACTAATTATGTCAGTTCGTTGTTGTATTGGTGAAATCGTCCGTAATAAACGCTGTCCTAACCTCTTCACAATATATGTACGTATTCCGAAATAAAGTGCTCTGAAAAAAGAAGTCGAGTGTCTGAACAAACTGAATTTCAATATAGGAGCAGAAAGATCTCATTGTCCTTTTGAAATAGATGAATAACAATTCTACAATGATCTTACTGTTTTGAATTACATGAATTTAGAATCTGATCACGGTAAATGTATAGAAGTAAATGCCCAAAAACTAATTGTAGATTTCAATAAAAAGGTGGAGAATCCCAATTTATAAATAGACGATACACAAAAATAAGCTAGGAAAAAAACAAACTCTGATAGCAATTTTAGTCGGAGTTCCCCACCTAAAAAGCATAAACATAATTATATACCTGTTTTGGAAATGATGGCGAGACAGAATTTGCATGTGTCTCAGATCGGTGCTGAAATGACTCGTTAGCAATCGTCAAGAAAACACCACCAGATATAAATTTTACATGTGTGCAAAGGATTAAAACTGAATATGCATCCACATATGAAGTTTCTTTTTTTCCAATTGATAAAGTCAATGAAGTTTATAATGCAGATATATGGCCTAAAGGCTCTGTTGTCTTCAGATTCAAACTCAAAGAAAATTTTCAAAAAGCAGCCAGGTTAATGGAAAATCCTCAATATTCAATAATAGTGAATCTGAATTTTAAGAATTTTTGGTGTTATATCGTCGACAAATGACGCATCTTTTTATGAGAGATCGAATTGTTCTACGACCACCAAGTATCCAGTATCTTTCGCGTAGGTTACTCAATAGTCTTTCGGTACCGATATGGCATAACCGCACGTGTGTATCAAAAATGAGTCTCTCTACCAAAGAGTGTTTCGTAGGAAGTACAATGGAAAATCGAGAATCTGTTGTGTTTTTCCTTCACGAAATTCTGCTCTTGAGATTAATAATACCTTGATGGTTTTTGAATGGACATAGAGAGTTAAGCTTGTTATAATTCAGGCCACTAAAACTTTTATTCTGAATATAACGGATAATGAATATTTCAGCTTTATCTAATTCTGCAACGCTCAAACAATATTTCTTCTTGAGGAATGGATTTTTGACATTGTGAACAGAACGATGAATCCACTCTATCAATCGGACTGTTTTGTGATCTTTTGAAAAATATCCGAAGTGCCATTCATCCGAGTTATGGTTGAGCATAGTCGTAATCGGGGATTTCTTTCTTTCTCTAATGATCTCTTCCTCATCGTTTACGATTTGAAGCCAAGAGTTTGAAGGTCAATACAACCATGTGGGTCCCTCCCACCATTTTGACTCATAGAGATGACGAGGAGAACAACCTCTTGAGGTGGATCTGCTGGATTCAATGCATCTGGGACATGGTGCCAAGATTCAATATCAGTCAATCAACGAATCTCTTACACTCGATTTCCAACAAATGTTGACCAAGGTTCATTTTGTTGAATCCATGGTGGATGAGTCACTCCAGAAATAACTTTTGATATATTCATGAAAATTTTTCCTCACTCTGTCATATAATCTTGCGCCAATATTCGCAGTCAATAACTCCAAACGTGGAATAGAAATTTCTTTCAGTGGTTTGAGTCTGGATTTGGCTGCCACTGAATGAACTGAGATGCTGTTATTCTCGACTCTCATGAAACAGGGCAAGTCGATCCAAAATTATATAGATTTATCAATATTCCCAATTATATCTTGGCGAAAAAATGGGAGTGTAAAAAATATAGAATGGTTCAAAATTTAGAGGTTGCCAATACCCAAGATTGGGGAATGCAATCTCGCGAGATTGGGGGGTCAGGCGAGATCTCGCAAGTTTATGAATAACAATACCACGAGATCTTGCCAATTTCGAGATCTCGCGAGATTGACAGTTTTGTGTGTACATTCTTGTGAAAAATCACAATAATTGAATGAATTAGAATAAATGTAATACGAATTATAGGTTTGGCAATCATAATCCCTAATTTGGACCGAATTTTCAATTTCATGTTTTTGCAGTATGCTCAATCTGGTTGATAATGGAAATATGGAACGTTTGAGAAAATACTGGTATTCAAAAAAATCAACCTGCCTTCATTCAGCCAAAAAACAAGAAATTCATGTCGTTTTCATGTTTCCCTTTAGCTCTATGTGGCGGAATATTTATTTCAATGATATTTTGAATAAATGAAGTATTCCCTCATTTGAAAAATCCTCTGCTGAACGTATTTAATCAACCGAAAAAGTTCAAAACAAAATCAAACAAGGTCCATCCGTATACGAATTGACTTTAGATCTAGAAAGTGAAGATTTTTTAAACATTTGTAGGATACTATATGTAGATATGCATTGAAAAACAGTTGAACTAAGAACATGAACTGTATTTTCTTCACATTCGCTTCAAAAATAAATCACTCATTCACCGATATTTTTTTTTTGTTCATATGCACTATACCTTTTAACTGATCAATTAAAACAATTTTTATCTATGCAAGTTAGAAAATGAAACAGGTGCTCATGTTCAGCTTATGGACGTATTTTAATTGGAATTGGACGATACTTCATAAAATCGATGATAATAAACATATGGCGAAATTCTTCACACAGTTTACGATACGGAAAAAAATGTTTCACTAGGTATACAATTAGTGTTTCAATAAGTTGTTATTGGATGTTCCAAATATTTTTCTAGGCGTTGCTTCCAGGCTTTGTATGATCTTGGATCTTTTCTCACACTCAAATTATGATCGATATCCAGATAATTCAGTTCGTTTGGTGTAACTTTGGGCCAAATTTTATTTTCCAGTACAGGATCACGACTAGGGGTAGGATTCCTGAAAATAATATCCATATTATTGAAATTAGATGAATTTGCTGATAGTAACTAGCCTAGTGTTAGATTATTTGTATTTGTAGAAATGGTGAATATATTCAACATATCTACAGTCTTCATCGAAGAAAACACAACAATTTTGTTCTGAAGTTGCTTCTTCTATCAAGTAGCTTTCAATGGTATTGTGTTATTTACTTGAAAACCCTTCGCCATCTTGAACTTTGATGGAACATGTCTCAAATGTATATTTCATAAAGACTGGAAAATTTTGTTTTTGAGTGAAAGTTTCTTCAATTTTCTGAAAATTACCTAGTATCATCTGATGGAGCTATGGCCTTAGGAGAATTGATATTTTTTATTCTTGATTGATTTTTATATAATATGCAATTCAAAAAATTCTCAGAGGTACATGATGATGTTTATGAACAAGCAGTATCCATAGTTCAAGAATAGGGAAGTGATGAGTTCTAGAAAAGTTTACTTTCAGGTGATTTATTCCAACCTTCTTCCGTCTGTTCAATATAAGGAGGACCAGCATGGAATAATCGGAAACTGTAAAGGGATACAGAGGCGATTCATTTAAAAAATTATATGAAACACTTTCCCATAGTCACTTTTCAAACTGTACAAGATGGCGTTCATATATTTTCAATTCGAATTCAATTTTCCTCTCCAAAAAACACCAGCACCAAATTTATTTTCTATATGTACTGGAAAAAGAATTATCCGTTATTTCTTTGATTGCCGACTTGTATATTTTGTGGAAATTCATGTTTACTGAGGATACACTACAAAAACACACTTTTGTCTATTTTCCACGATATTTCTTTATTGTGACTAGCTTTGGCTATTACACCATTTTCAAAACTAACTTAGTTTTGAAAATGGTATAATAGTTATAAGTTAGTTTTGAAAAAGGTGTAATAGCCGAAACTAGTCACAATAAAGAAATATCGTGGAAAATGTGTTTTTCTAGTGTATCCTCATTATCCGTTATAACCTAGCCTCTTTGGCGATAACTCCATATTGAATTAGAATTCCACAAATTTCAAACTCTCATTCAGGTAAGTTTCGAAATGAACAACTTTTTTTCTAATTCAACTGACTTTGTGTGTCTAACTTATTCCGATTCTCCCATTCTAGCCCTTCTTATCGCAGTGTACGATAAAGGACTATTTATATTTCTTAAACTGGCAACACTAATGTGGCAACACCATAATGAAGTTTGACTTTTTTTAGCATGAACGTACTCACAACGTTTTGATGTACAAGTGCTATTCGTTTTGTTCGCAGTGAGTTAAGAAAATCAATTTGACCAAAAAATGACAATTTCAAGAAGGTTTTTGTTGGATTATTTTTCACAACTTTCGACGTGAATTTTCTCAACAAGAGTGTGTCGATGTACTCAGTTTTTTGTATGGCGATAAAGCATCATCAAAAACCATAGTATATCGCTGGTATAGTGAATTCAATCGTGGTCGTAGAACGGTCGCCGACGAATTCCGTGAAGATCGTCCAAAATCAGTTGTTGTGCCACAAAACATCGATGCAGTGCCTAAACTGATGATGTAAGATCATGATGTGATATTTTGTGAGATAGAGGCATCCTTGGACATCAGTAACACTTCATTACATTCGATTTTACATGAACACTTGATTGTAAAAAAATTCTCGTTGGATACCTCATAGTTCATCTATCGCTCAAAAAAATGCTAGCGTCAAGTTCGACCGTGGTGCTTCAAAAGCACCACGTATAAAATCGTGACAGGTGATGAATCGTGCGTATACGCGTATGAGCCGGAAACAAAACAGTAATCGAGCATTTATTTGCCGAAAGTCTTCGGAGAAATTCATAAAAATAACCGCCGAAGAGGAATCATTCTCTATCCTGACAGTTTGAGCTCTCACACATCTCGTCAAACAGGTGAATTTTTGAGCAGACAAAACATTAATTGATGACTCATTCTCCGAACAGTCCTGATTTGGCACCCAATGACTCCTTCTTGTTCCCGAATACTGCATCGTAAACTGCGTGGTCAACGATTTATGAACGCCAAAGAAGGGGTCAAAGCGTCCAAAAACCATATTTTGAAGGTGTCTCAAGAGGAATGGAAAAACTGCTTTGACAAATGATCTGAACGAATGCAAAAGTATATTGAACATCAAGGGAAATATTTCGGAAAAAAATAAAATTTTTAATAAAAAATGTTTGTTTTTATTTGCTATTCCCGAAATATAAATGGTACTCCTTGTATATTCAAAACATTCAAAAAGAAAAAAAAACAAAAATGAATTTACTTTCAGTAAATGAGAGAAACATACAGGCTGATTCACGGTGGATGGCACATTAGACGTTTCAGGTGAACCAGACAACGGATCACTTTGAAAATTTGATGGAGGGCATATTCGGACATTCTCTAGCCAACCAAAATATTTTCGGCAATGCGGTGTTGCCGCTTCTATTAGAAAACAGTAGTAACTTTGATTTTTCAAATGGAACACTCTGTATATAATATTATTTTTGGAATCTCCAACAATTGCCCGACAACTTTTCTTGATATTTCCCTATACCTATCTGTTACCGTTTTCGAAATAAAAATTAATTTCAATTTTTTTTTTCGAAAATCATGACTTCTAAAAATGCCGATATCTTTTAGTTAAGAAGTACTATGATATCGAAATTTGGTTTGGAGTTAGGTGATACTTGGACACTTCCCACACGTCAGCCTAATCTCCGTTACTTCAATACAGGGTGGTAAAAAAATACAGTTTTTTCGTTTGCTTGAAAAAGTTGCTGAAATTAGATTATTTTAAATGGAACACCCTGTATATTATTGAAAATTCGGAAAGCTGCTGAAATTTGCTTTCTTTCTATGTATATCATACCCATACCTAACTAGTCAAGTTTCGGACTTATGAACATTTATTTGTGAAAATGTCCCTTCAGAATGGTATTTCCATTCGGTATTTGGTAAGCAGGCCATGATTACTATTTGACAGTAGCGTTGTGACATTCTCCTAATAATATCGACATTTTCGTCACTTCAGAAGTTGCAAATACCTTCAAAACGATGGAACAAAACTATTCAAACGAAGTTCTTATGAATTTGTTTATTATTTTTGGACAGTGTGACAAACTTATCAGCAGAACATGTAGAAAAATCAATGAAATGTATCCGAATCTACCGCCAATGAACCTCAAGAAATTTATACGAATTCAGAACAATTTCAATGCATTTGGATCAACTTTAAAAGCACCAAGAAACTTGCCTCGACCCGTAACTTTCGAAGACAACCAGATTAATGTCTTAGCATATTTTCACGCATTTCCCGAGTCATCGATAAGAAGTGCTGAAGAAGATTTGGGTATAAAATATTCATCGGTTCAAAGAATCTTGCGAAGACATAAAATGCATGATTATAAATTCACCAAAATTCAAGCAATGAAGCCTCAAGATCCTCAACAGAGAGTAGAATTTTGTGAAATGTTGTTGACACGCATTCAAGAAGATCCACTTTTTTTAAATAAAATTATTTGGACTGATGAATCGAAATTTCCGAGAGAAGGGATTTTTCAATAGAAAAAATCGTCATTATTGGTCCAGTGAAAATCCTCACGTCACAAAAGAAGCCGGATTTCAAGAAAAATTTAGTTTTAATGTCTTCTGCATGTTGATGGACAACAAATTGAGGTACGTGATATACGAGGAGTCATTAACATCCAGAAGCTACCTGAATATTTTGGAGAATACTGTAGACAGTTTCGTGGATAATCTGCCACTCGAAGATTATCGAAACTGTTGGTACCAACTAGACGGAGCTCCTGCACATTGCACAAGAGAAGTGAGCGCAGAACTGGATAGACTATTTGACGATCGGTGGATGAGGCGCTTGGGACCATGGAATTGGCCAGCGAGATCACCCGATCTTAATCCATTAGATTTTTATTTGTGGGGAATGTTTAAAGAAAAAGTTTACAAAATACCCGTGCGTTCGAGAGATGAATTGTTAGAAAGGATTGCCCAAACATTTGAATATTTGGATCCCAATGAAATCAGATCTGCCAACACGAAAGCAGTCAACACCCGCATTTTGAAGTGCTTGGAAGTGAACGGCCAGCGATTCGAATATATTTTGAAATATTCCACATGATTGTTTTACTTTTTTATAATTATTCATATCAATATTTCCAATTTCAAGTTTCTTGGTGCTTTTTTAAAGTTTATCCAAACATATTGAAATTGTTCTGAATTCGTATAAATTTCTTGAGGTTCATTGGCGGTAGATTCGGATACATTTCATTGAACTTTCTACATGTTCTGCTGATAATTTTGTCACACTGTCCAAAAATAATAAACAAATTCATAAGAACTTCGTTTGAATAGTTTTGTTCCATCGTTTTGACGGTATTTGCAACTTCTGAAGTGACGAAAATGTCGATATTATTAGGAGAATGTCACAACGCTACTGTCAAATAGTAATCATGGCCTGCTTACCAAATACCGAATGGAAATACCATTCTGAAGGGACATTTCACAAATAAATGTTCATAAGTCCGAAACTTGACTAGTTAGGTATAGGTATGATATACATAGAAAGAAAGCAAATTTCAGCAGCTTTCCGAATTTTCAATAATATACAGGGTGTTCCATTTAAAATAATCAAATTTCAGCAACTTTTTCAAGCAAACGAAAAAACTGTAATTTTTTACCACCCTGTATTGAAGTAACGGAGATTAGACTGACGTGTGGGAAGTGTCCAAGTATCACCTAACTCCAATTGTTGGAGATTCCAAAACTAATATTATATACAGAGTCTTCCATTTGAAAAATCAAAGTTGCTACTGCTTTCTAATAGAAGCGGCAACACCGCATTATCGAAAATATTTTAGTTGGCTAGAGAATGTCCGAATATGCCCTTCATTAAATTTTCAAAGTGATCCGTTGTCTGATTCACCAGAAACGTCTAATGTGCCATCCACCGTGAATCAGCCTGTATACTAACTTTTATCTGTAATTTCTATAATAAACTCGAATTAACTATAATGTGTAACGCTCGTTATTAAAAAGATTTTTTTTAATCTGTGGCACCACCATGAAGAATAGTGTAGCCAAAAGGCCCTTTTTTGTCACAATCAACAAATGAATACTTTGCAAGGGACTTGGTGGAACTATGGAAATCTTGGATGCCAAAGTTTACAGCGTCCCTTTGAAGATCGAATGTTGTTTGCCACTGTGTGAAATGCATCATTATAATTTTTTTTCAGGTTGTGAAAGGTTACATTTTTCTAGAGTATCTATAGGAAAAATATATTTTTGTTAAATTCTAAACTATTATAGGCTGGGATTGAATCAAATAAGCGAATGAATGTCATTGAGTATTGTCATCGATGACATGAGTAGATTCAACTCGTCCGTAACATACAGTCGTAATTTTATGAATAAACTGGGTGCTCCATCTTGTAATATTATCCAAATTGGTGCTGAAGAGGCATTAAGGCAAGTGTCTTATTCCGAAACATCGGATGTCTGCCATTGAGGATGACAGTGTACCACGAAGTCGCAAGTGAAATTTTACCTCTTTCATATACTATATTTAGTCCAGTCATTATAGTAAGTTCACCTCGGAATTCGAGATACCCAGCTGTAAGTCTGTAAATAATTGTATTTACCTAAAAGTTGTCTCAAAACCTACATATGGTAGGGTGTAAGCAACTATTAAATTTCAAGGTCAAAGGTCACAAAAATCGGTTTTTTTGCGCTTTTTTTGGAAATATCTCATTTCCTATGGGTTTTTTGCTATTTTTATTCATTATCAATATTGTAGAATACAAAATTCTCTACAAATTTTGTTGAAAAAAATTTTTTATACGGTGAACCGTTTTCGAGATAGAGGGCGGAGAGCGCGCGGTGACATCATCACTTCAGGTCAACCGGTGCCTCCGGTCGAAAACGCGCCGTATATAGTTGATGAGCTATCGATAAATCAATGATTATAAATATTTGTTAATTTTTATTAACAATTATATTATATTTTATCATTTTCTTCATGCATTAAATCTGTATCTGCACCCTACCATATGTAGGTTTTAAGACAACTTTTAGGGTGTCAATATACAAGTATTTACAGACTTACAGCTGGGTATCTTGAATTCCGAGATTCTTACCTAATTTAAGCTTAAATGACTGGATTAATTGTGTAGCAAGTATGTGAATGATATCTGTTTCAATTCCATAACACATGTTTGAAGAACAAACTGAATAGCGAAAAGTGTTTTTTGTATTATCACTACTCATATAAGAGTAGTTGTTTCGAAAGTAGTTTCTCTTTCATATAATATAAAGTTTATGAGAAAGTAATTGTTCCGAGAGGGCTTTTTCTACCAGTTTTATGTTTGAAAGTTACTGTTTTGCATGAACTACACATCTTTGTAAAGATTTTATTTTGAAATTTATTTTTTTCTTCCCTGCTTTGGAAGATTTCCACATTTTTTTTATATAAAGATGGAGAAGTAGAAAACCGAAACCCTTCTTTTCCAAAAATTAATCTCTCATGAAAACAAACCTCTTCAATTTATTCTAGGCGTTTTTAAAACTGGTATACATACGCATATTTGATGAAATTTCCCCACAATGTGGCTAGGCGCTTCCTAGTAAGTATATCGGATGGTGAGGGAATAACATCTGGGTCCCATCTGTATTTGTATAAGTATGGTAGTTCCTCACAATGTCCATTCCTTCCAAGACCTGGAAAATATTTGGGTTGTCTGAGGAAAAAGTATCAAATGAGGAATTTGATGAATTGACAAAAACTGTCAAATTGAAAGTAAGTACTAAGAGGGCTCTAAAGCAAAGTGAGCTATTTAGCGAAAGAGAAATACTAATTTTGCAAATGTTCCTACTGGACAATATGAACAATCCTACAAAAATGTATATACCTTGAGTTTTCCCCTTTTCGCATTATTCAATATTTTTCTCGCTTAGGGAATATTCATAGAATCAGACCCAATCAAATCACGGAATGAGAATAATGTAAAACCCCTCATCAGTTATTCCTAAAATGTTGGATTGCCTTGTTGCAGAAAAAATATCTTTGTATTGCCTTAACAGATAAGTAGCATGTATTCTCCAAGAACAGTTATGTAACTACTGATTTTCTGATGTATCAAAGAGACATCTTAATCACTTTTGAAAAGCAGATTCATCAAAAGCATGCGATAAAGTCAATCACGTATTATTACTTAACAAATAAAATATTATAATTTCGGGGAAGAAATTTTGAATTGACTTTCCGAGTGGTGGTATTCAATGGGTCGAAATGAATAGGTAAATATACAATGAACATATAGAATAAATGCGAAACAAGGAGTTTCCCAGGGTAGTGACTGTGGTTCGTTATCATCTAAAATGAATGATCTGAAAAGTCGAGTAACTAACTCAAATTGTATACTTTTTCAGAGGTAAAAACGTATCTGAAGACTGTATACATATAAGAAGAAAATGAGTATCTTGAAATTAAATCTCTTCCAACTACCTACACAGTAGGTTCTGGTGAATGTCTGACAGAAAATAACTACTACCCTGGCTGATACTACGCTGGATATTGAATTATATCTAACAGATATTAATGCAATATACCTCACAGAGGTTCGTCTCGCAGATGTTACTCGTTCATCCAGCAGCAGGATCATGCTGAAATTATTTGGGTAGATCACCTGCAGACCGGTTTCGAAATATTACATTTCATCTTTCAGGAAAGATCCGACACAAACAACAAAGTACTTGGGGCTCGAATAATTTCAACCCTGGTCAACTGCATGTATGAAACCTTCGCCTGAAAAAAAGATTGTTAACTAGTAACAGCTCCATTTCGTGAACAAAGGCCTATACGGGAAAAAATAATTTCAGGACGGTCCTGCTCCTGGATGAACGAGAATCATCTGCGAGACTAACCTCCGTGAGGTATCTTGCATAAATGTCTCTTGGATATAATTCAATATTCAGCGTGGTATTAACCGAGAAAGTAATTGTTTTACGGCAGACATTTACCAGAATCTACTCATTGATATTATGAAAAATATTGGGTTGAGAGTGTTAGGGACCATATTTGAATTCATTTTGTCGCTTAATAACTTCTTAATTGACAATAATTTGAATTGTACGGAGTAGAGGGCAAGTATAATGTGCATTCAATGCTTAGGTAACTAAGGTATTTGATTCGATAAGAAATGTTTTCATGTTTGTCTGGATAGCTTTTCATTTATCACATTATACAGTGTGTAAAAGCCAAATGGAATAAATTCAGTATTTCGATTACAGTACATATTTCAACAAAATCACGAAACACGTCAAATTTAAATTATAATTTAAATACTCCAACGGAAAAATGCCACCCCTGCCAACCACCAATTTTTTAAATGTTGAGTATAGGCTTGTGATATATCGTTCAAAGGGTATCTTCATTATCTTTTCAAAAATGGATCAAATACCCGATAACCAGTTCAGCATAGTCCTATCCGTGAGAACTTCAGATCTAACATATATATTTATTTTTTACTTTTTGATGATGCGACTAATTTTCCTTTATTTTCAGTATTTTACTATTAATGTAAGTTATAAAAAGGATTTGAAGCTCTATTACTTCTGTTTGATTATCTGCGAGCGCTTTCGACAGCTGGTCGTGCTGTCATCCTCTAGGCCCTACTCTATCTAGATATAGTAGATAGTATCTAGATATAGATAGGATAAGGCCTAGAGGATGACAGCACGACCAGCTGTCGAAAGTGCTAGCAGATAATTAAACAGAATCGCTTCAAAATCACGTCACTAACTTTCTTCGAAAGCTTCTCATAATTCCTCTTCTATATTCTCTGTTTCACTATCACTGTCGTCTTTTGAATCAATAATGAATTTATTTCCACCATTAATATGGAAGTGTGCGATCTCCATATAGTTTTTTTCAACTAAAATTACTTTTTTAGTCCGTTTCTGCCAATCTTCTTCGGTAATATTAGATACTTCTTCTTTGATTAGATCTATTACTTTCTTATCAGATTTTGGAAAATTATTTTTACGCCTAATGCTTTGTTTCAATTTTCTCCAAATCAACTCCATGGAATTGAACACACAAAAATAGGGCATACACTTTTTCAAATGTTTTTGTCTGTAAAACTTCAAGTAGTTGGTTTTTGATATAGTATTCTTCAAATTACAAATTGTTATCCATCAAGAAACTTTGTATTTCATCTTTCCTCGAATTTTTACTTTGATGAGCTGCCGCTAAGGAAGCGTTGTCAAGAACTATTACACTATTCGCATCCACATATGGGATGAATCTGTTTTCAAACAATTCCTAGAAAATATCAGCTTCCATGTTCTAATGATAGTCAACATTGCAGTCCTCAAGTTTTCGTCCACATAATTTCAAAGAATTCGGAACTCATCCTTTACTTCCTCCACCATGCACAATGATTAGTCGCGATCCTTTGTTTGCAGGAATGTTAGGCGTACATATTCTCGAACCATCAGTTACACCCTTTGCAAACTGTGTCGTGAGTGTCATACCAAGTTTCGCCCAAATAGAAAATTTGCCGTTGTTCTTGTCTATATTCAGTTATTTGTTCTGAGTATTTGTTACGCAATTCCACTATTTTTCTGCTTTCCATATCTGCTTGACATTTGTTCATTATTTTAAATATAAATCCTAGTTTCTTTATCCAATTCTGAAGAGTTTTTTCACAGTAGCTCATGTTATGGTCGGAAGTATTCAATTTCTTCTTTATGATTTCAGTTGTAGTAATCTCATTGCTTAGTTTTATAGTATGTACTGATAGTGGTATTGTGCACAACTATAATTTAGAAATATAGACTCACGGCTTGCATAAATGTTTTGGTTGATTTCCGAGTTTTGCCGTGGTCTTCTTTGGTTACAATCCCCAAATGTTTCAACTGCAACTGCGGCAGTAATCTTCAGTGCCGTGGTCGAAGTACTTCTCCAGACGTATCACCTGATACGTCAACTGATAAGTTTCAATTTATACGTCAAAAAGAGTACTTTGACCACGACACTGAATATGTATAATTACTACTATAATACATACAGAATAACCAGAGTATCAATCCAACATTGATAATGTATTTTGCCTTATTTATTGATAATTAATGTATTTGATAATGAAAATTTATTTTACCTGGAGGTCGCTTTAGCGGTTTTAGCAATCCATTAAGATGCCCCTTGTAGGAAAACTGGTAGAAATAGGTCTCTGCGTGCTTAGAGTGCAGATCCGCATGACGAATCAAGGCACTAGCAAAAATTACATCGGAATTGAACTGGAAAACAAAAATGTAGGTACAGAATATGCTTTTTTTTTCGCTGAAGAGAAGTGAACCGCACTTACTAAGCACAATATTTTTGAGTTCAGAATGGTTTATATGGTTGTAATGGTTTAGGTGGTTTCAAAAATGTTCCACGTCTATCTGCGACTACCTTCGTCAGGTAGATAGGTAGCACGAATGTGTTGCTTGGAAGGTAGGGCTCCTGTGACGCATATCAGGAAGACCCCACCCCATCAGCAGGTTACTAACTGCACTCTCCAGCCATGTGACTCCTAAATCTGGATATATCTAGGCCGTAAGGTGCAGCTCTGTATTCATACCTATAAACCTGGCAACCATAATGACATACTGAATAGTTTTCATTCGATTAGTCGATATCGGGGTCTCTGTGAGTAATTGAATTCAGTCATGCATAGCTTATCCACCACTGGTTCGTATGAATCATCATTGTTTGAGCATAGCCGTAGTTCGTAGTTCGTTTTCTCTCCTAATGCAGATTCTGCTACTGCTGCACGATAATTGTATGCTAAGCATATTGATATTCTTCTTTTGGCTCTTGAGGATGCGAGGAGTTGTTTTCTGGTTGCACCACCTAGTCACTTGGGTTTGTTAACCATATCAAGTGTTGTGGAATTGAGAAACCTTTCATTTCGATCCGATATTACAGAAAGAGCACTTGGTCGTTCCGTCGAGTTATAATCATAGTCATAACTTATGATAGGATAGAGAGGTCCATCATTTCGGAAGATTTGTATGTAACTCTTAGGATGAGACATCATCCAGGAGGTCTTTCATCCACACGGGTAACACCTGACCCGGTAGGGAAATTTTTAGCCCCCGCTGCTGTGCTGTAGCTATCCAGGTTTGATTGTGCAGCCCAGGAATCATATCTGTGGATTATACGGCAATCATAGTGGCATACTGAAGAGATTTCAGTTGATTGGTTGTTATATTAGATTTTGCTTTGCAGGGCTTTTTCACTTCTGGTTTCCGTGAATCATTATAAGCGTTCGCTCATGAAGAGTTGGTTTCTTCTCCTGCTGTTCGAGAATTCCGTGCAAGGCAAAGCAGAAGATATCCCACTCTTGAAGAAGCGATGAGTCGCTTTTTGACTGCACCACCTGGCCTGCTAGGTTTGTTAACGAAAATGAGAATTGGAGAACTGAGAAGCTTTTTCTCCCAATTCGATGTTATTTGGAAGGCAATTGGGGTCATTTAGTCGATGTTCGTATCCTCTGTAGACTCAGGGTTCGATTTTTTGGTTACTTTAGTCCTACGAGTGAAAAGGAAAAAAGGTCCCTCATTGCAGATGCTTTTTATGAAGGTTCTGTTGGTAAAAATGAGTAGGCTAACAGTTTTCAATCAAAAACTTTGAGAACTACACCCTTACAATGCTAGATTTCAAAGTTAGTGAAATTTTATATCAATGCTTTTCCACTCATTTCATGTAGTGTTTCTGTGAATGATATCGCTTCAATTTCATAACAAATGTTTGGAGAACAGACTGAATAAGAAGAAAAGTGTTTTGTGTGATTCAATTTTCATATGAAATTAGTTGTTTCAAAAGGACTGTTTACTTCGTCTTATTCAATGTAGGCTTCTTTCTTCAGTTTGACCTGAAAATATTTCCCTTTTCAATTTATTCAGTAGGATCACGCACAAAAAACAACAACTTAATAGAATGTTGTTCAACAACTCTCATTAATGAATTTTACTCAAAAAGCGACTGTTTCGCACTTTTATATACTAATGAAATACTTGCATCTATTTTTTGAAGCTTGAATACGTTAACTTCCTAGGCGTTATTAATCAGCAATCGGAACATTACGACTTCACGATGATATTGGTCCCAGCAATACTCTGAATGAATTTCATCGCCAAAAAGTTCAATTATGGGTATCTAAAACTTATTGAATATGTTTACCACGAGTTATAATATTAAAAATAAAATTGATAATTATGTTTCATTCCAAAACCAATAATTGTGCATAAGAAATGTGAAGTAACTTTATAAGACGGTTACAAATAAGTCAAGTAATAAGAGTTGTACCATATTGAAAATTCACGAGCAATTAACTTACTCTGAATTTATTCGAAAGCGAATGTTCGCTACAATGATTGCTGGTAAACGGGTTAATTTTTATATATGAAAATACACTTTCTCACAAAATGATTCAATTGTCCCGTTCAACCCCTTAGGGGTAATAGCTACCCCTATGGAAATTTGAAATGAATAGGGATAGCATGTGATACCGTGTTCAAAAGTGTTTCATTTCTCTGTTCAACAATATAGCATTTTTCGATTTCTCGTTTTGGAAAGCTGAGAAAGAAGTGATTTGATTTCATACATTCAAACAACCCTCAAATCAAATAACTGTCAGGATTGACTAGTCCATTAGTTACCGATACTACTTTTTTGACAACTAGACAATCAGAAATTTTTGTTGGAAAAATTAAAAAAAAAAGGTTTTTTGACGAACAATCAAGAAATGAAAAACATTATTGATTTCTAGAAAATAAAAATGTAAATTATTTGTAGCTTGAAAATACATTTGTTAATCAATTTTTGATAAAAATATTAATATTTTGAAAATCATTCAATATAGAATCATAATCATTACCAGAGATAATGGTTTCTAGAAAAAAAAAAGTCAATTTCTCATAGATCAAAAATAAATTTAATAATTAATTTTTGGTAAAAATATTGAAATTATGAATTCTCTTCTTTTGAAAATCACTATTCCTACTAATTTTTCGTATTCTAAAGAAATCATCCAAGCAGTAACTAACGAAAACGTCATAACCAGTATATAAGGAAAAAAATCACTTTGAAAAATAAGTTCCAGAATATGTTATTTGATCAACAGTGCAAATATAAAAATCAATTGTCCTAATTTAAAAAGTAAGAAACAAATGATAATAATCATGTATCATTTTATGGAATATTTTATTTGATATATCATATTTGAACATATAGTTATTTTTATTATTTTTCCTTACTATTTGAAAATGAATTGTCGAAATCCATTCATATGAGATATTTTTAATTGAATAAATAAATAAAAAATTGAAAACAAAACATTTTTTTCTATAATACTAGAAAGCAGTGTATAATTTTCCAAAAAATGGTTTCTCAATAATGATGTTTTCCGATGAAAATAAGTAGTTGATAAAAGAATGCGTTTTTGTAATGCAATGAAAATTATTTTGAATTTTTTTTCTCGAATCATTACTTCTCTTTATAATTGGAATTCCAGAAAAAAATCAATCATCTCATGAACGATTCATCCGTTAATAATAATTTTCCAAACAATGAAAATAATGAAATGAAAAAATATATGCATGTAGCTTTTATTGATGAGAAATAATTTTTTCATTTTTCCACTGATTTTTTTCTAAAGCCTTCAAGGAATAGCTTGAAACAAATTCCACGCTCCCATTTTAAACATAATTTTCCATATAAATCTTCAACTTGATGAAAACTGTCATGAGATAAAATTAGAATTAGGAGGAAAATTGCGATAAACACATACTGGTATTCAATTTTATACAGAGTACTAATTTCCTTTAACAATCACTATTCGCATTTGAAGAGTTGAAATAATACGTGAACTGTTCTGAATATGAGGTTAATGTTCAAATTTCGCGGTCTACGTACATTCGTACATTCGGCGATTTTCTGTTATCGAAAAAAATATATCAAATTTTGTGTAAAGAATGGAATTTAGTGCTCAAAAATACCTGAAATGTTGACAGTAGCATATGGTGATTGTACTGTCAGAAAAATGTTTACAAGTGGTACAAGCTTTTCGCAGAAGGCCAAGAAGATGTGAATGACGACTCTCGTCCTGGACGCCCCAGCATATCAACAACCGATGAAAAGGTTGAGATAGTGAAGAAAATTGTTATGGAGAATCCTCGAATCACTATTAGAGAAGTTGCTGGGAATATGGGCTTATCAGTTGGCTCATGCCATTCAATTTTTTCGAAAATTTTGGGCATGAAGCGTGTGCAGCGATGTTTGTTTCAAGTAATGCCCCGCTTGTGAGAAGCAATACGAAGAAAACGTCCGGAATTGTGGGAAAACAATTCATGGCATTTGCATCACGATAATGCACCTGCTTACTCGTCATTGCCTGTTCGTATTCACCAGATTGGTCCCTCTGCGACTTTTTCCTGTTCCCACGATTGAAGAGACCTATGGAAGGACGGCGTTTCACGAAGATTGAGAAGATTAAAACTGAATCTCTGAGAGCTCCAGGACATATCGAAAAGTGCATACCAGAACTTCTTCGAGGATTGAAAAAAAAAGCAGGCACAATTGTATTCATTATATCTGAGAAAGACTACGTTGAAGAGAATGAAATACAAATTGATGAACAAAAAAATATTTTTTCAGAAAAATTAAATTCGACCTTATTTTTTTAAGCGACCGATACGGACGTCGCGTTCTCGAGTGGAAAGGACTGGATCCTCCGGGAGAAGGAAATATCAAGAGCAGATAGTTGTTGGTTCACAGATGGAGCAAAAACACCTTTCGGTTCTGGTGCAGGTGTTTTCAGTCGCAGACCCAGGACAGGGATATCAACCTGCCTAGGAACCTTTGCAACTGTATTTAAAGCGGAAATATTTACGCTATTGAGTTGTGTGCGGAGAGATTTGAAAAATCCAACCTCATATACAAGTCCATAAAAATATTCTCGGACGGTCAAGTGGTGTTAGAAGCTCTTGACTTCTACGGAGCAACCTCTAAATTGGTAGTGAATTGCCAAAAACGACTCTACTCGATAAGAAGACTAAACAGATTGTTTCTGGTCTGGATTCCTGGCCATACTGGCCTGGAAATCAATGAGGCTGCTGACTCCCTTGCAAAGGAGGGTGCTGCAAACAGCTTCATCGGACCTAAACCTGTCATTGGCATCGCTTCAGGCTTTGCCAAACAAAGATTGAATACCTGGATGGCAAGAAGATTTTTTGACTTCTGGCAGAATCTTCCAGGATTGGCTCACTCCAAGGCATTTATTCACCCTTCGAAACTTGATACCAAACAGTAGGGATAGAGAATACAGTAGGGATGAACTACGATGTCTAACAGGCATTCTCACAAGTCACTGTCATTTGAATCATCATATGCAGATACTTGGACTGTCGGAAGACAGTGTGTGTCGCCTTTGTTTGGGAAATGAAGAAACAGTAGAGCACATACTTTGTGCCTGCCCCGTTGGAGACTGAATCAGGTTTTTCGAGTTCGGCAGACCTGTACTCTTATCATCTGACCTGAAAGAACACTCACCATACAATCTAATCGGCTTCGTTAAGAAGCTGGGTTTATTTGGTCGAGTGTGAATAGGTGTGAGCCACAGTGAACTCTTGCGGGTTGTGGTGGAGGTTCGAATAGACCCACTCACTTTGGACCTAACCTAACCCAACCTAACGGACGTCGCGTGCTCGACTCGAACTATTATCGGTTTTTACCTTCATTTTCATCGCTCAGTTGAAACTTTAAATATTATTACCAAACTTTCGAGGGTTGACAGTTTTTCACAACATTTTCTGTTCGTTAATGATCTGTAGTTCAGATTTCGCAAAAATCTAACGTCATTTTTTTTATTTGAATTATTCATAACTTTCAAACTATTTGCTTGCGCCATTCAGCAATTATTCTGAGTGAAATAACGGATCGTGGCATTCTGAAATTTTGTGAACTAGATTATTTTTCAAAATTCAATCATAGTGAGCACTGTTTCCAAACACCAGAGGCGCAACATTTTCATCAACGCGCATATCAAACAACGTTTTCAAACCTGAATACAGTTCATGTTACTTGTTGATATTGTAGCTTTTTGTGAATGAAAGAATTTGAATGTTTTTTAAAACTACGCATTACAATACTTCAGAGAATCAATTTTTTTCCCGCTATAAAATTAGCTGAGATAGATGTGCAGAGTGACGTTTTCAATTAATCTAACTCACCTTATAAAACGCCGTCATATTCTGCTGAAAGGGAACCTTTGTGTATATATCTCTGAGCTCGGTAGCGAATGCAAGTTTATTTTCTTCTTTTATATTTGCTTTAGAGTTAACGATACAAGTAATGTTATTATCGACAGAGGCTGCCATTTCTGGTGTTAGATCAATACCTGAAAAATTAAAATAGTTGGAATTAAGTCGATGAAAAGAATTCAAAATATTGAGTTCAAATGAAAAAAAAAGAAAATATGGGTAACTTGGAGGGTAGCAGGTAGCTTTTTTTTTCAGTCACAACAAATGAATATACCACCCATTTGAAAATTGGTATAACTTCAGTTTGGCAAATCTAACTATGCCTCTGAAAATCGGTTGCGCAGTGCGTCGACGGAATGAGGCGAGAGCTCTTTAACATTGAGTAACTCGAGTAGTTCATTGTTATTTTTGAAAATGTCTCCGAACAGTTAACTGAAAAACAAGTTTCTCAGACAAAGCAGAGAAATTGTGAACAACATAACAGCTTGCATAACAGCTTCTCACGCGAAGATGAGAAGTATTAGTGATAATGAGTAGAATGGTTACCAGTACGAACTGAACAAAAAATTTAATCAGAGATGAAAAAAATTGAAAATGGTAAGAAAATAGATTTCCAACTCCAAATGAAGAGATGTATAAAAAACCTGAATTGTGATTGATGATGCTGAGAATCGGTTAAACCGTTCTTAAGTTATAAATGGTGTAACTAAAACTATAACAGAAATATTAATTCCGAATTGGCTGTGACTTTTTTCCTTGTCGCAAAGGGTGAATTTCATTTATTTTTTTCAAGGACAAAACAGAAGCTTTACAGAAAAATTCTGCTGTGCTTCCGGTAGTGCTCTCAGAGCGGTGCCTGTGCGAAAGTATCCATTCGCATTGGATTTGAATCGCTAGAGATTAAATTCATTTTCACATAAAATCAGATCTTCAAATTGAAGAGTTCATGAACAGTGAAGCTCGATGTGTATTGAGTTGAACATCAAAACGATGAGCAGCCAAAGTCCGTCGCGTATTCCTGATATGTACCTCTCTTGGTGGGATCAAATGTGCCAAGTCACTCAAACACTTTCCGTGAAAGTCTCTATAGAAAAAGAGGAAAATATCAAAAGTTGCTGAGGTTTGTACAGTTTTCTGGTTCGGAACAGGGTGTTCCAAGCTTTTGAAGCAGCCTTCGCAATTCCAGCGACACGAAACTGCCAAGACATATTGTTGTCCATTGTAACCCCCAAAAAACTCATCGAAGCAGAAAGCGGAATTGTCTGTCCTGACATTAATATACCCGGTACGGAAACATTTATCTTTTTGTAGAAAACTGATGCCTGGGTTTTTGTGGCACTGAATTGAACGTTGTTAATTCAACCTAATTCGAAAATTTCTAAATCCTCATTAAGATATGCAACCTCCCGCTGCCGGTGAAGATGTGCATCCGCAGTCGAAGTTCTGGAATCCAAATGGAATAATAAGACGAGTGTGAAGTCGTTAGCGAAGCAATATATTGGATTCTTCGTTTTTTATGATCAATCGTTGATATAAAAGAGGGTTGGAGATAGTATAGAACCCTGGGGAACACCGGCGTTGATGGTGTATTAGAGAAATAACCATCGATGGCCACTTGCAGGAAACGTTCTTTCAGGAAACTGGAGAGCCATACACAAAAATGTTCTGACAACCCATAGTATCGAAGTTTGGCCTGCAAACCTGCATGCCAAACATGGTCGAAGGCCTTAGAAATATCAAGCGCAACAGCTTTTGACTCTCTATGTTTCTCAATTGCGTTATTTCAAATATGGGTGACATACGATATAAGGTCCCAATCGATCCCACATCTGATGAAATAATATTTGAAGTCAAAGGTTCGCTCAAATTTTCAATTTTTTTGATTCGTCATATTTCCGAAAGGATTACACTCGGGAAAAAAATTATGAGGACAATTTTTCTGCAATATTTGTCAAATCTATTTCCATAATGAATCTCCATATTTGTGAACTATGACTGATTTTTTTGCAGAAGTGGGATTGATAATGACACTTCCTATTTAATTCATAATAGTGTTCCCAACAATTCTTACTTCTATGCGAATTATGGTTAGCTTGCAAGATCTGCACAGCAATTCATATAACTGCCGTGCAGATGTTGTCTGATGTTTACATATGTCAAACTGAAAGAACATTCAAAACACGTATGCTTTTTACCACCTCACCGCTAACATTCTGGAAAGTATGAAAATTAATATAATAAGAAATTACCAACATTTACCAGTGGATTATATCAGGTCTTTCCAGGTAGTTAAATCCAGACTAGAATCAATTATGTAATCGAACTGTAAGTTGTAGCTAAGGTTTCTAGACAGTACAATATTTTTTAATCCATAATTTTCAGTTAAGAAAGCTATCGTATCACAATACGTGCCGCTGTCATGCCACTGTAAACGGTACAGTGAACTGAATCACTTGGTTTTGATATGGACTTTCAATAAATATTGCCTCAAATTTTGGAAACATGGTTTGATTATAAAATGGTAGTTTACGAGGTTTTTCCTAACCTATCATTTCTTCATCGGTGATTCCAATTAGAATGGGCACTTTGTTTATGTTTCCATCCTTCACATCATCATGGAATGGTCCTGTTAGAAAAGCATTCTTCTCTATGGGGTCTTCTATGGTCATCGTCCAATTGGCTGGTACATTATAAGGCAAATCCCCTCTAAGGTGAGGGGGCACCTGAAACAAAAAATGGAGGTGGAACTGAAGACTTGTAGTAATTCCCATATCTATTATTCAATGAATATACACTTCGGGAAATGGGAAAATTTTATTATAGAAGGTAAAACAACTGATCTTTGAAAAGGAATGAACAATGAAAACAAATCAAACTATGTTTTTTTGAGGTGCCCTCTCATCGAAAATTCCTTGTAGAGCTGTCTTTATTGTACGAATCACTCTTTCTGCTATAGCCGCCTTCTTTGTGCTAAATGTTGGATAATGATTGATATTATATTCTCGCATGAGATATGAAAAGCTTCTATTGAAAAATTGTTTCCCAGGATCGTATTGTATATGTTTGGGAGAAAATTTAGCTTCCTTCAGTACATGTTTCATTGCATTAGTTACTGTACTACCTGTTTTATCTTTAATTGCTACAGTTCACAGATATTTTGAGTAAAAATCAATCACTACAAGTATATATCGGTATCCTTTATTACTTTTTGCGTAAGGTTGTAGTCCAGCTAGATCTATTTGCTATAGATCTGTAAAACCTTTGATGGTGGTTATTCTTCTGCGAAAGTTATGTTTTGCAGGTCTATGTAATTCATTGACAACTTGTCGTTTGACATCATTTATTTCATTAGTCATTCTATTTCAATATGATTAAAAAGAAAAGGTGATGATGTTACTGCATTGAATGATGATGTGACAGTGATCATTACTTGTGGATATATTAATATATTATATCTTCTTCACGTAATTTTTCAATAATTGAAATTATTTCATTGTCATGTCCAGTAAGCCCAGCTGACTTTGAAGCTACCAATAGCAACTAACTCTTCCAGTGAATTCCAGTACACATAATTCACAGGTTTAGAATTATATGTTTTTTCCATTTTCACTCGTTTGAGTGCTCTACAAATTTTACTTCTACTTCTTATTGGATATTGTGGTGAGTCTAATAGAGGTTTGATAACTTCACGAAATTTTTTAGAATCTCATTCAGATGATATTGTTTATATGCAGCATTCGTTATTTTCAATATTTTGGAATATACTTTACGAATTTCTTCATCATCAACATCTTGCGGATTTTTCAAAAAGATCATATCATACAAGTCTGGGCTACCTGCTCATTTATATTTTTTCACTTCATCAGCATCCCAAAATGAAATGTTTCCATTTTTAAAATGTACCACTAGACTCCACATTTTCAGCTTTTGTGTAATAGGATCCATACGTACACCAAATGTTCCATCATATGCTGGATTCCTAGATTTTACTTCATTCAAATATTTTGCCAAAACATCTTCACGACTTTCATTCATATTAGGTGAGGAGTCAGGATCCGAGGAATCGATGTGGAATGATGATGTTTCGAATAGAGTTGTTCTCATACCATCTTGAAGTGTGCTCGTGTCACTATTCACAGATTCACACTACCAAAAAATTATTTTTTTCCTATAGGAGTACTCATGAGATAATCTGAAGTAGATTGAACATTTCCATGGTTTGACGATAACACTGATGATTTCGAAGTAGCGTTTGATGATAAAACATTCAATGGTTTCGTTATGAGCTTAGAGCTTATGAGTTTAGAGTATCGTACGATTTTCAATATTATCATTCTTGATAGAGTTGAATTTCTGCCAGACAGCTTCTGTTGTCTCTACTAGTTGACGTTTCAGATTCATTTCATTGTTTTTATTTTCAGAATAATTTTTTGTATTTATATTTTTTCAATTTATAGATCAATTCGCTGATGAAGTGACCTCTTCAATATTCAGTGATCAAATAAGTTTGAATAACAAGATCATGGATATATAAAACTATCGAATCCTTCGCGATATCTACCATCATCTATTTTTCTGTCCTTCTCAATGACTAGAAATCCATATTGGTCCTTCCAGCATTTAACAAACATCAATTGGAATTGCTTGAATGTTAAATCGGATGATACATGATTTGAATAAATATGATGTAAATTCGTCTCATCTTGTTTGAACATTATGATGAAATTGGTATTGTCACGCACTAATTGTTTTGGTACCCGTGAATATGTCTGTGCGAGATAAAAACAATCAACATCCTTATGACGTCCCAACAGAAATATGATCTAATGATATCCTGCTTTTCACAAATCACATCATAGAAAATGAAAACAGAATTAGGCTCAGCGTCGGAACTTTCTACTATTTCTGCATTATTGCTGAATGTATAAAAACCTAATCTTTTTATAGGTTCCAAAACATTTCGCAAGTACTGATATTTAGTTGATTGAGTTATTTCGAATAGATATAACTATGATCGTCAACAGTAATTCAATACAGTTCTCTGTGGTCACTTACGCTTACAGTTTCTCTCTGAATAATTTTCCAAATAAAAATGGATACAATACCAAAACTGGATCGGAAGGCTATCAAAGGAATGGGGTTTTCACTTAGAATGTTTTCAAAATATGGTAACTTGAAAAAAATGGATGAAGTGATGCTCGCAAATATGCTCAAGGAAGTGACACTTGCACGTGTCGCACGTGAGATTGCATATATTTGGGAAAAGTTACCCAAGATGACATCGATATTATAAAACATAGATATTGTTATGAACACCACCCCGATGAAAATTCAGATTCGGATGTTAATGATGGTCCTATACCTCGAAAATCCATGTTTTGTATTTGTAATATAGAGGATGTGAATATCGGTATCAATAAAAGTGATATTTATTACAATACAATACATCAGGGTGGTGTTCATAACAATATCTATGTTTCATTATATCGATGTCACCTTGTAGATGTTTGGGTAACTTTTCCCAAACATATGCATGTGCGACACATGCAAGTATCACTTCCTTGAACATATTTGCAAGCATCACTTTATCCATTTTTTTCAAGGTACCATATTTTGAAAACATTCTAAGTGAAAACCCCATTTCCTTGATAGCCTCCCGATCCAGTTTTGGTGTTGTCTCCATTTCTATTCGGAAAATTATTCAGAGAGAAACTGTAAGCACAAGTGACCACAGAGAACTGTATTAAATTTCTGTTGACGATCATAGCTACATTTGATTTTTACATTCGAACATTTTCGAAAGAATCGAGTCAATTCCAATGGTGGGGGTTGATCTCCAAAACTACCGAATTATGTGACTTCTTTCCCACATTTTTTATATGCCATCCAATGTGTTCCTGGTCCACTTATTCCATGTAAATTAACAATAGCTGTCTCATTTTGTCTTGGACCTGAAGAGGGTAATCTGTCACGCATAAAAACACCACGAAAATGTGGAATTTTCATTTTTTGTACATAATAACTGAGATCCAAATCAGTAAGAGGCCTCTGAGGTAGGGTCTGCTGCAAGATCGGATGTATGCTTAGAATATTGAATATCGTGTTTTTCGCATTCAATATCTGATTTATAGATTCCAGGATCGTTGCGAGCTAAACGTTGTTTCAGTTTTGTACCCGGTCCACAGTATTGATATCCTCCGGGTATATGTAATTCGAAAGGAAGTTTGTTTATTGAATCATTAACAAAACCACAACCTCTTTTAATTTTACAATCACTTTCAATACGTCCGTATCGTTTGATGGTACACATTGAAATTGATAAGCTAATAACATTTATATAGTCTCCAACCACGGCACGATGCGCATTGTGAAACAGAAAGAAAAGTTTGCTAGATGAGAAATTTGGGTGTGGATTGAATGCACAAAGGGTATTCAGATATGGTCCACTACTTCCATCATCAGTCCGAGGTCTCATTATACGATCTTCAAATTGTGGAAAGATGAATGCAATGATTATGTGGTATTAACCTCAGACTTTCAGCTGAAAGGCTAAAACTTGGCAGAATTATACCCTGACAATTATTTTTAGATGTGTTGCCAAGACGATCTACCCGTTTTTCCTTCCCCACCCAATTGCGTCAAACTCGCACTTTGGAAGACATTGATAATATGAATTTAGACTTTTATCAAAACTACCAATAGACGATTATGTTACAATTTCCAACAAATCAGTAAATATAAAACTGATTAAGGGATATTTTCAATAAACAAATTTCTGCCAAAATATTAGAGGGGAGACTGAGGTTGAGCAACTTCTCTGAAGAAAAAAGTCCATCAGTGAAAAAAAAATGAAATAATATTCAGTATGTGTGTAATTTACTGTGAAAAACAAACCAATTCTATGTGATGGAATTGACCGATATGTGACGAATTTCCAGTACTTCAGGTGAAGTGGCCAGGAATGGGAAAAAAACTGCTTACAAATATTCTTTGATATTATAAATATAGTAGTTCAATAACAATGGTTTTCATCAAGTATCATTAACAATATTCAACTATGAAAATGCAGTTTACTTAACATTGAATAATTCAGAACACATTCATAAAATAATTCGTAAGTAGACAAATACAATAAAGGTTCTAAGTGTATAGGTACATATCATAACACATATTACGAGGTCTGTTTTAAAAATAAGGTGAATGTTCAAATTTCGCGGGCTACGTACATTCAATTAGCGATTTTATGTTTTTTTCATATTGGTTCATTCGTCTCGAATATATTTTCACAGTTTCAGCTATTAATCGGAGTCTACATAACTGCACTTTCAATTTTCTCGATAATTCTCTGAGATCAATAACCTGTACAAAGTTTTCAGGAACAATGAATGATTTCCTTTTCACATGGCCAGAACACATTGAGTTTACATCTGAGAAACTGGACCAATCATGTCACCTAATAAAATCACTAAAAAGTAAACTAGGTACCAAATATCTACTAACGATATAACGCAAAATTTCACTTCATAGTATGTTGTAACATTGCTGCCTGGGGGTTAGCCACTGAAAATGGCAAATTATTTGTGAAACAAAAGGCACTGTTGAGTTTAATGTTCAACCTTGATTACAGAACGTCATATAGGGAAATATTTCAAAACAATAAAATACTAGCTGTGGGAAGCATATTCATTTCAAGACAAACATTCATGAGGATATAAGACATCTTGCCTTACGATCGAAAGTGCATAATTATAATATTAGGAAAAACAATATGCTCACAACTCGTAAAAATATCTATAAATAGGAGATTTTAGCCGGTTCTAAGGCTTCTCTCACCACTATGACGTATTAATTGCTTTCATTGCCAATTGATGAAGTGTACATAATTGAAAATATGTCAACATATTTTACACGGTTTGGTAAATCAATTTCATCAACTTTGGAAGATGAAAGCAATGATAGATTATTTGAAACATGTATACCAAAACGTATTTCGTTGCAATTCAGTGATGACGATATAACTTGTATCAACTCATTGAGTGGTAAATATACGATGACGTATTTAGGTCAGAACCCACAAAGTTTTGCTATCATGAAAACGCGATCTCTAGTCAAATTCAATATGATTGAATAATAATAGTAATTATAGTGAATTGGTTTCTGTTCTAATAATATCCATATATTAGATGATTTTGATGATGATTATATGGAAATATAAACATTACTAACTTAGTTGAATACACTCACTTTATAACTACAAATAAAATGGGAATGTGAGTATTTTATCATGGAAACAAGTTGGAGGTTGCTTATTATTTTTTTATTCGATTTCAGTTCCACCATTGAAAGATGTGGATGCAGTATGCAAGTCAACATTGGATCGATGTTGTAGATCTCAAATCACGGTTCAACATTTGCCGTCTGAATTGAAGGTGTTGGGTGATGAAGCCGATCATGCAAGCATTTATGATATGAGTGTATGCTATGATGAAAAACAAATCGAAATATGTCTTCGTGATGCTGAGAACTATCGGAGTGGTGCAAAAGTTTGTATTACATTTTTGGAAAATGAATTGGAATTGTGTCAACTCTGTGAGGTTATGATTGAACTGAACCTGAGAAGATTCCTGTATAGTCTCCAACCTTACTTAACAGAATGGATTATTCATCACTTTGAACTGAATGATGAAAATCGAGAGGAAATTGAAGATGGTATCGAAAATGATTACTATGAGGAAGAAGTTATTTTGTTCTGTATGTTCCTGTAATTCACAAATGTCAAATTGAAAACTACTTATTATTTTCATGTTTCATTTATAAACATTTATATACATTTGAAAATGATTACAAAATAATAAATATGATATATATGAATTAGGAAAAAATTATGAAAATGCCTGTTAGTCTAAGAGGTCGTCAATTGATTCACAACATTACAGTGCATATTTTGGATGAAAAAAATAACCTTGTCGATTTTGGAAGTGAAGAAGATATTTTCATTATTTTGGAATTGAAGAAAATCGAATAACCATTGTTATGGGTTTCCTTTTTAATAGACAAAATTGTATTGAACAATTCCAAATCAAAACGAGCTGCACCATTTAAAAGATAAGTGTGCATAAAAAGAAGCACATTACACAAGTGTATGCTAAACAGTTAGCACATAACGCTGTGTCTGTGAGTGATCTTGAATTTTTGAAATCGATTGGATTGAAAGTGGAAAAATAATAATGGTGCTCGAAACAAACAGTGAAAAGTTGAGTATATTCGATGAACCAGTGCTTGATCATTCTCTCATAAGTTTACATGAGCACATATATAAACCCTATGGATCACCGCTATTCAGGAATTCAGATGAAATCAGAATTGCAATCAATAATAAAGATGTTATACTAGATATTGCCGAGAGCTTCATTTACATAGAAGGTGAATTCACCCCCAAAGATGAAGCGAAAACATGCTATCTCTCGAATAATGCAATTGCATTCCTTTTTGACGAAATTCGTTACGAAATGGGTGGTGAACAAGGGCTGTTGTTAGAAAACAATTGAAACAAGATATCTTGGATACGAACAATCATGTATTTATTGGAAAACTACCACTGAAATATCTGATGAGTTTTGTTGAAGATTACAACAAAAGTATCTTGAATGCTGAACAGGAGTTGATTTTGATTATCGCTCGATCATTCAAAAACTCATATATAAGTGAGGTTGGTGCTGATTTAGAAATGAATAAAATCAAATGGAAAATAAGACATATTGTACCAGATGATGAACACAAGCTCAAACTTTTGAGTAGAATAAACAAAAGCGGTCTGAATGCCAAAATCAAGTTGGCTTATCGTATGTGGGACCTCTATGAACTACCATTATTACGTGGGACTTCTTCAGACATATGGGCCATCAAATCAACTAACGCTATGGAAACTTCTCGTTTTGTCATCATCGCATTCCAAAGTACTACCACATCTGAAGATAGAACACAGGATATTACAAAATTCACAACTGCCGATATCAATAATATTCGAGAATACTTGAATTCTGAAGCTTATCCATATGAGCGTTGGAATTTGAATTTCGATAAAAAACTTGATGGTTCTGCTTATTATGCTTTCGAGAGTTTCCAGCATAGTTACTATGATAAAGATATGGGTGAACATTGGACAATTTAGAGAAAATCCACTATTCATCATCGATTGTTCCCATCAACCGAATGCAACAAAATCATCAACTATTGATATGAAGATTGAGTTTGAGACAAGGAAGACTAGGTTTCCAGAAAACACTAAAGTATATGCATTAATTTTGCATGATACAGTTTTAACATACAATGCATTGGATGGTTCAGTTATATATATATATATATATATATATATATATATATATATATATATATATATATATATATATATATATATATATGCATTGTATAAAACTGTATCATGCATATATATATATATATATATATATATATATATATATATATACCGGGTGTCCCAGAGCTTTTAGGCCAGCAGATATCTCAGTCACCTGCAGAAAAAAATTGAAAAAAAATATGTATATCTTAGAAGACCACCAGCACTTTCATGTAGCAGAGCAAAATCCACCCCCTCGCGAGCAACCCCTGCGAAACCACCCCTAACTTTTGTTTTTCAAATGGCAACCCCATGTTGTTTGTCGTTCAACTGACAGCTCTTGTTATTTCTCAACCAACGATATATCATAATTGTTCGAGAAAATTGAATACGTTAGTGGGTACTATTAACTGGACTGATCGAATTGTTCTGCATTGCAGACACCAGAAACAGTGGACGCTACGCAGAAAAAGAGGCGATAAAATGTTAGAACTTTTTGTGCTTCCTTTCATTTCTCTGATATCTGGATGACACATTGCCATCAGTCGTGATATTGTTGTTGTATATCAAAATGCCTTTTATCTTCACTCCCAACGAATACGTTGATATGCTTTTAATTTTTGGTGAATGCCGAAAGAATAAACGTGCTGCGGAGAGGCTGTATGGGCAGCGCTTTCCTGATCATCGACAACCAGGTCGTAATACGTTTTCGTATGTAGAAAATACCATGCGAACGGGATCATTTCCAGGAAAAACAGATCAAGTACATCCTACTCCCGTGCGAACTGAGGAAAATTGCATAAATGTGTTGGCCTACACCGAAGCACATCCTCATATTTCGGTTCGTGCATTGGCGGTAGAGATTGGGATCAGTAAGTCATCTGTGCAAAGAATTTTCAAACAGTACAAGTATCATCCCTTCAAAATTCATTTACACCAAGGACTCAGACCTACCGATTTCGAAAGACGAACGGCATTCATTGCTCACGTTCAAGTTTTAGTCCATGACAATCCAAACATCCTCAATCAAATCTTGTGGAGTGACGAATCCCGCTTCCATAATAATGGTACTGTTAATCGACATAACATGCACTATTGGTTACAGGACAACCCTCACTGGATTAGAGAAACCAATTTCCAAACAATGTGGGGTGTGAACGTGTGGTGTGGTTTACATAATGGACGACTCATCGGGCCCCATTTTTTTCAAGACACTTTGACGGGCCACCGATATTTACATTTCTTGGAAAATTGTTTACCTGCCCTCCTGGAAGATATTCCACTTGAAGAACGACAACAAATGTGGTGGCAACAAGATGGTGCTCCTGCACATAACCATAATGTAGTTACTACATTCCTCAATGATACTTTTCGAGACCATTGGATTGGAAATAGTGGACCTGTGCGATGGTCTGCACGTTCTCCAGATCTCACGCCACTGGACTTTTTTCTGTGGGGATATCTGAAACGAGTTGCCTTCGAAACACAACCAATGAATATTGACGATTTAACCCAAAAAATTTTAGAGGCTTGTCATACCGTTACTCAGGAAATGATTAGGGCTTTCTGTACTCGCGCGCTGATTCGGCGACTTGAAGCATGTGTGGCAAGTGCTGGCCAACATTTTGAACATTTTCTGTAGTATCATGTATCAAAATACAGATGACCTTAAACATTAATATTTCATTTGTGTTTTTATTTTCTATGATTCTGCATGTCATTCTACCTACCATGATACATCATTGACCGAGAAATGAAAAAGACTGTAAGTTGAACCAAAACAAACATGGGCGTGCCATTTGAAAAACAAAAGTTAGGGGTGGTTTCTTGGGGGTTGTTTACCAGGGGGTGGATTTTGCTATGCTGCATGAAAGTGCTTGTGTTTTCCTATGATACATATTTTTGTTTAAATTTTTGTTCTGCAGGTAACTGAGATATCTGCTGGCCTAAAAGCTCTGGGACACCCGGTATATATATATATATATATATATATATATATATATATATATATATATATATATATCATATTTATTATTTTGTAATCATTTTCAAATGTATATAATGGGATTTAAATAAATGAAACATGAAAATAATACAAAGTTTTTTATTTGACATTTATGAATTGCAGGAACATACAGACTAACTTCTTCCTCATAGTCATCATTTTTGAGACCATCTTCAATTTCCTCTCGATTTTCATCATTCAGTTCAAAGTGATGAATAATCCATTGTGTTAAGTAAGGTTGGAGACTATACAGGAATCTTCTCAGGCTCAGTTCAATCATAACCTCACAGAGTTGACACAATTCCAATTAATTTTCCAAAAACGTATTACAAACTTCTGCACCACTCTGATAGTTCTCAGCATCACGAAGACATAATTCGTTTTGTTTATCATCATAGCATACACTCATATCATAAATGCTTGCATGATCGGCTCCATCACCTAACACCTTCAATTCACACGGCAAATGTTGAACCGATGATTTGAGATCTACAACATCGATCCAATCTTGACTTGCATACTGCATCCAGATCATTGGATGGTGGAACTGAAATCGAATAAAAAAACAATAAGCAACCTCCAACTTGTTTTCATGATATAATACTCACATTCCCATTTTATTTGTATTTATAAAGTGAGTGTATTCAACTAAATTAGTAATATTTATATTCCGATATAATTATCATCTGAATCATCTAATATATGAATATTATCAAAACAACATGAAACAACATGAAAGTTTTTCTTGAAATGAAAATGCTTTCCACAGCTAGTATTTTATTGTGTAAAAATATTTTCCTATATGACGTTCTGTAATCAAGGTTGAACATTAAACTCAACATTGCCTTCTGTTTCACAAATAATTTGTCATTTTCAGTGGCTGACCCCCAGGCAGCAATGCAACATACTATGAAGTGAAATTTTGCGTTATATTGTAAGTAGATATTTGGTATCTAGTTTACTTTTTAGTGATTTCAATAGGTAACATGATTGGTCCAGTTTCTCAGATGTAAACTCAATGTGTTCTGGCCATGTGAAAAGGAATTCATTCATTGTTCCTGAAAACTCTGTACTGGTTATTGATCTCAGAGATTTATCGAGAAAATTGAAAGTGAAGTTATGTAGACTCCGATAAATAGCTGAAACTGTGAAAGTATATTCGAGACGAATGAACCAATATGAAAAAACAAAAAATCGGTAATTGAATGTACGTAGCCTGCCAAATTTGAACATTCACCTTATTTTTAGAACAGACCTCGTAATATGTGTTATGATATATATATACACTTAGAACCTTTATTGTATTTGTGTACTTACGAATCATTTTATGAATGTGTTCTAGATTATTCGATGTAGAGTTGAACTGTATTTTCATAGTTGAATATTGTTAATGATACTTGATGAAAACCATTGTTATTGAACTACTATATTTATAATATCAAAGAATATTTGTAAGCAGTTTTTTCCCATTCCTGGCCACTTCACCTGAAGTACTGGAACTTCGTCACATATTGGTCAATTCCATCACATAGAATTGGTTGGTTTTTCACAGTAAAACATACTGAAAATTATTTTTTTTTTTGTCAGTGATGGACTTTTTTCTCAGAGAAGTTGCTTAACCTCAGTTCTCCCCGTCATTATTTTGGCAGAAATTTGATTATTGAAAATATCCCTCATTCAGTTTTATATTTACTGATTTGTTGGGAAGTGTAACATACTCGTCCATTGGTAGTTTTGATAAAAGTATAAATCCATATTATCAATGTCTTCCAATGTGCGAGTTTGACGCAATTGGGTGGGGAAGGAAAAACGGGTAGATCGTCTTGGCAACACATCTGAAAACAATTGTCAGGGTATAATTCTGCCAAGTTTTTAGCCTCTCAGCTGGAAGTCTGAGGTTAATACGACATTAATTTGTGTTGGATGACTTACATCCTGAACAATACAATTTACTACTTTTTCTATAAAATGTGAAAAATTTACCTCAATTTCTGTCCTCATGATTTTTTCAGCGGGAAACATTTCAAGTAATCTTAGGAGGTCTGTTGAAGAATTCGTGAAAGAAAAGTTGGGATCCAACGCTTTTCCTACAGCGAAAGCGTTATGCCTGGCATCCACTGTTATACCGAGGTGCGCGATAGGACTTGCACTTTGTAGTATAGCACGTGACAACAAACCTGAAAAAGAATAAATCGATCATCTTATCCACTTTGCTCACAAGTAACGCGATGGCGACATTATTCTCAGGAGGATACAGTTATAAAATTCATAATATCAAAATATGACTTAAGACTTTCGCGGCCGAGATTTTCAGTGTTAGTATCTTCATTCGGGTTTGAAGGCCGTCGTAGTTTGCAACTGCATCCTATAGTTCCGACAGCACGAGTGGCTGGCTTCTTCAGAGGTTTATTCATCTTGATGATTCACCAAAAACTGGTGATTTCTAATTCGTAAGTTGTATTTATGTTGACTCAGGTGGTCGTCTTTATTGTTGATGCGTTGTTATCGGCAGAAGTGTTGGGTATTACCTGTTAATGATGTAACATTGCATTGCGCTGTTGCCGCTTCAGCATCTTTTAGAATGGGATTCCAAATCCGGTTCACCGTCACCGCATCCTCTTTTCTGTTGTAATTTTCCGTACGTTTATGGATTTCTATGGCTTCCCGTACAAGCCGACCGGGGTATTCATGATCGGGGGCAAGTAGTTTCACATCTTCAAACAAATTTTTTATATTTTCAAATCAATTGAATTAACTCGCAAACCGCCGGGAGTAGGACACCTTTTTAATGCAAATTAACGTGAGATTTGAAGATTTACTCAAATTGAACTACTTTGATTTGTTGTTGTTTGAAAAATTTTCGTCCTATACCAAAGATTTTTCCCAAAAATTTCATAACGACTTAATAGCTCAGTATCCATTTCTCGATGTTATTCAACTGAAAAATTAATTAATCGTAATGTACAGCGACCCTCAAATGTTTCAAAATTGCAAGTCTCTTTCGGTTTTATAAAATTTTATGTTCAAAAATGATTTGAGAGGTTGAGTTATATAAACTTATATCTATAATTGTGACAATTCCCATAACATCAGCGTCAGTTGAGAGAAATTTTTCAGCATTGAGAAGAATTAAATCCTTTAGTAGAAATTCTATGACTCAAAATAGATTAAGTAATATATCTCTTCTTCCAATTGAAAAAGGGTATATAAAAGAAGTGACAGGCAACCCCCGATTTTATGACGAAGTAATTGATTACTTTGCCAATTTTAAAAATAGAAGGATTCCTCTTATATTCAAAGCAGAGTAGGTAATTCAAAAAGTCTGTATATATTATAGACATACTTTATATATATATATACTAGATGATATATATAAAAATGCATATTTCATTTATTTAAGTTTACCAAAGATATTACCAAATATTAGAGTTATGTTTCATTTATTACAGTTTGTAACTCAAGCGAAGAATTTTATTTTTGTTTTTGTTTATATTTGCATTTTGTAATTTGTTTTTTTCGAGTTTTTTGTTCGTCTTGGTTGAGAAAGAATGTTATGTTCACTTTTAGTTTTTTTCCTTCCTATCCAAAATTACAAAATACACCTTTTAATTCACCTTTCAAAATGCGGGACCCTCGCAGACTAGTAGTGATTTCTCAGCAGCCACTTGTATTCGTATCCTATCAAGGCACTGCTGTTTGGTGGTCAGCAGCACGCCTAAACTTGAAGTGTGATGGATACATCGTAGTTTGACGGCTATTCGCCGCACTGCGGGGGTGAAAGGCCTGTTGTCCGCCCTGTAATCCATCACACATTGGATATGAGACGCGTGTTGTCTCGCCGACGTGATCTTAGCCTCCATATTGTGTACACGCCGTTCAATCTTCCGAATCGCAAGGCCGGGATTTCGTCCTTCCGATTCGGAAAGTGATTGGACGATGCTATACAGCGTCGTTATTATCATAGATATATTCAACCATTCATTTTAATCTTATTTGTTTTTTTAGACATTTTTATTCATATTAGAATCATATTAGACAACGGAAGCCCGAATTAGTAAAATTTACAAATGAGTACCTTTTTATTTATTTTGCAAATGCTGGTACCTAATACTCAGTTTCATTTGTCATTTCGAAAGTGTTCAATGAATACAGATTTCAGTTCTCACCTTTGGATTGTTTACTGATAACATGGAATCCTACAGAAACAGCTCCTGAACTGTGTCCAGCTAAAGTAACTTTTGAGGGATCACCTCCAAAATAATTGATATTGCTCTGAATCCATTTCAGTGCCAAATTTTGATCTTTTAAGGCTATATTGGCTGGAAATACCCCATCTTTCGTAGTGAGTAAGCCTAAGTAGAATACAAAAAAATTACAAATTAGAAATAAAATCTTTCACACCAAGCAAAAAACGTTTTTCTATGAATATCGGGAAATACGGTCATAAAGTCATAATGTGACCATTTATTATTGGGTGAATCCGTAAACCACAATTTCGGAAAAATCACAGTTGACACGATACATAATTCGCTACCTTCAAGGCAATCACAGATTAGCAAATTCATCATATATCAAAAACAAGAATGAAAACATACAGTGTCACCATTGAAGTTTGCACCATATGGGAAACTTTTTTTTCGAAAAGTTTCAATGAAGTTCAACTTCGGCACTTGTTTGTGCTTTAAATTTAACTCAAAATGATGCAGCCAACTGCGACCCACTGACGTTCAGTGTTTGTCAAATTCAACTTTTTTTTGAAAAAAATAGAAAAAGTGAGAGAAGAGTGAAATTTTATGCAACTAGTATGAAAATAACGTTTTGCTTATTTTTGACAGATATCCCCTTTATTTTAAAAAACAAGTTCGGTTAATTGTCATCAATTCATATATACATAACAAACTCATCATAGAGTTTAACTTTTCTGATACATTTTTACTCATACGGACATTTTTAGAGAGAAAATTTGCTATGAAAATTTTAACATAATTGGTGCAAAGTTTCAATCACTTGGCTATTTTCTTAAACAAACCTTTGATTTCAAAAAAGCAGAGGCAACTAAAAAAATGCAAATAATTTCGATAGAACTATTATCATTATCATAAATTTCAAACAACAATAATATTATAGAAAATTCAAATGGGTACAAAAAATTACTTATTGATCTAAATGAGGTTGTCAAACACTTATAGCCTACATTTCAGTATGTCGTCCTCCACGTTCAATACAAATTATGGTCCTTCTACTGACATCTGTGACTGCATTTTTATTTAATCGGGATTTATATTTGCACAGCACTCGCGAATGGTATTTTCCAGATGTTGTATGTCAGTGAATGGTCTACTTCGGTAGACTTTTCGTTTCAGGTAACCCCACAAGAAAAATTCTAAAGGCGTCAAGTCGGGTGATTTAGGTGGTCAATAATGTTCCCAGTTACGTCCAATAACTTTGACTCTGAACATTTGTTGGAGGGACTGTTTTACAGCAACCTTGTGATGTATTGGTGCGCCATCAAGCTGATACCATAGGTCGTATTTAATATTTGAAGGCATATTATCTAAAACTTCACTAACCTCATTATTTTAAAGGTTGAGATAACCGACGGATGATAAATTTTCCCTAAAGAAAATTGGCCCAATTATTTGGTCATCAAGTATCCAGTATCAGTATCCAGGAATACTGATCACCACATTCAACTGTGAAATTGGGATTTTCATGGGCCCACCATCGGCAATTTTGAGAACTTATCATTCCATTTGAAGAGAACGTTGCCTCATCTGTCCAGAAAATTTTATACGGAAACTTTACATTTTCTTCTCTCTCTCCTTGAAACCAGAATGAAAACCCCAAACGGACATCAAAATCTGGTTCTTTTGATGTGTTAATAAATTTTGGCTTGTAAGGCCAAAATTTATTCCTTAATGAAATTTTTCCAACAATTTCTCTCTTGAAATCGGTATTTTTTATAATATCGGTTATGCTCCTTTGCCCGTGTTCAACAACTTTTAAACAGATGTTAAGTTGGGCCTCCTCATCATATTCACTTGGAGTGTGCTTTTTCTTAAATTGATTTGCTACGGATCCTGTTTCTCTGAATTTCGACATTATCCTTGACACAGTAGTATGCTGAACATTTTTTCCTGGATGCCGTTCATTAAAAATGTTAGCTACTTGCCGGTATGGTGTATTCTCACCGCATATTGAAACTATTTCTATTCTTTCCTGAAGAGACAACATTATTGCAACAATAACTGTTGAAAATTTGACAAGTAAATCAACAACTTGACACTACTGTAGCATGCATTTTGTTTGTCAAAACCTACTTGAAAATTTTATTCAACGTGATCAAGCATTATAATAAAGGGGATATCTGTCAAAAATAAGCAAAACGTTAACTTTATCCCAGTTGCATAAAATTTGGCATATGGATATAAAATTGCCGTAGACACAACTTTTTCAAGTAACTTTTTGTTGAATTCGATCTAGAAACGCAATTTTTCAATTTTTTTCAAAAAAAAAGATGGATTTGACAAACACTGAACGTCAGTGGGTCGCAGTTGGCCACATCATTTTGAGTTAAATTCAAAGCACAAACAAGTGCCGAAGTTAAACTTTATTGAAACTTTTCGAAAAAAGTTTCCCATATGGGGCTCACTTTAATGGTGACACTGTATAACCGGAAAGTGTATCTCTAGATATATTTAGAATACAGTAAAAAATTATTATTCATTGAATATTAGTCATTATAACAAAAAATGAGAGTGGTTAAAAACTCAATTAGTTTTATGCCATGCTGATTTGTGAGGTGTTCCGTGTAGTTCACTCCCTCACCTAGACAGCGGGTTCATGGTTCAAAGATGGATCAGAAACACCTTTCGGTTCCGGTGCATGTTTTTAGTCGCAGACCCAGGACAGAGATATCCTGCCTAAGAACCTATACGACTATATTTCAAGCGAAAGTTTACGCTATTGAATTGTGTGCGGAGAAATTAGATGAATCCAACCTCATACAAGTACACAAGTCAATAAACATTTTCTCGGACAGTCAAGCGGCTTTGGAAGCTCTTGGATCCTATCGAGCAACGTTTAAATCAATCAATCAATCAATCAATCAATCAATCAAACATTTATTGAATCAGTGTTCATTTACAATCACATTAGGCAAACATCATCATAAAATACTGGCTGATACAACAGGTCAAACTATTATAGAAAAACAAATACAAAGCATAACTTAAATAAAAATAAAATCACTAAGCTACAATCAAATTATGATTATGACTCAAGGAGAAACTCATCCACAGAGTAGTATGCTTTTTGCAATAGAAAAACCTTAAGCTTCCTTTTAAAGACATTGATGTTTGAGGACTTAATGTCATTACTAAGCTTATTATATAGTTTAATCCCACAGCACATGGGGTGATTCTTCGATACTGTCAATCTACTATAAGGCTGATAAAGTTGAAGGTTATTTCTGGTGAAATGTTCATGGATTTGCTCATTTCTAGGAATAATTGAAATATTTTTTCTTATATATATCAGAGTTTGGTAGATATACAAACTAGGCATTGTTAATACACTATAACGAATGAATAATGGCCTGCAGTTTGCACTTGAAGATGCCCCAGCCAGAATTCTGATTACCTTTTTCTGAATAACAAACACTTCATCAGCTTTAGCTGATAAGCCCCACTGTTCAAGACCATAGGAAATCACTGACTGAATTAAACTGTGGTATAAAAGCATGAGAACATCAAAAGAGACTGTTTGTTTCAACCTACGAAGTAAATATATATGTTTACTGAGCTTCAGTTTGACACTATCAACATGGAAACTCCAGGTAAGTTTATTATCAATATCAACACCCAAGAATTTAGTACAATTAACTTGATGTAAAGTTTCATTATTTAATCTTACTAAATAGCTTTTATCAATAGTTGTATTTTTAGTAACAAAGTTGAGCATTTGAGATTTGGCAGAATTTAGCAGCAGACCATTTGTAGAACACCACTCCTCAATTTGATCAGTTACTTCATTAGCTTTGACAATAACTTCGGACATAGTTTCCGCAGATACCAAGATATCAGTGTCATCCGCAAAAATTATAATAATGGAAGCTTTCGAACAAAATTTCGGAAGATCGTTAATAAAAACCAAAAATAAAAGAGGTCCTAAAACAGAACCTTGAGGTACCCCTCTTACTATACATTTACTTACAGAGTTAATTCCATTCACACAGACCAGCTGACTACGGCCAGTCAGGTAAGATCTAACCCAATTCAATGCAGGACCACGTATACCATAAAACTGCAATTTGTGTAGCAGTATGTCATGGTCAACGAGGTCAAAAGCTTTGCTCAAATCAAAAAATAACCCCAGAGTTTGCTGTTTGTTTTCCAAGATTTCCAACACATGTTTAATGAGTTGATCAATTGCGCCAACAGTGGATTTATTTCTTCTATAAGCATTCTGACTAGAAGAAAATAATCTAAATGATTCAAAGTAATCATATAATCTTTGATAGAAACAGTATTCAATAATCTTAGAAAACTGACTAAGTAGCGAAATAGGCCTGTAAGATGCACAGTCAGATCTCGAGCCCTTATTTTTATATATTGGCAAAACCTTTGACATTTTCAGTATATCAGGAAACCTCCCCTCTATGAAAGTGGAGTTAACTATATGAGTCAAAGGCTCAGAAATAACATTGGCAACGTTTTTTATAACAAGACCAGGAATTTCATCAATACCGGACGATTTTTTCTTACAAACTTTTTTGATAACTTGTTCAATTTCCATCTTAGTTGCTGGATATAAAAAAATACTTTGATGTGAAGATGACATATAATTAATATTTTTAGTATCAGGTTTGGATATGCTACTGCTAACAGTTGAAAAATACTCACTAAAAAGGTTGCATATAGCAAAATCATCAGAAAGAAGGACCCCATCTTCAGCACTTTCTAGACAAGGTATTGCATTGCCAGAATAACCAGTCTGGGATTCCTTGATGATTTTCCAGGATTCTTTCACTTTATTATCAGCAGAAGAGATTCTATCATCATTGCTAGTTTTCTTAGCATGTTTCAATTTATCCTGATATATTATTTTGAGTTCCTGATATTCCCTCTGATATAAACCATTTTTATATACTTTGTTCAGCTCAGATAACTCGGTTAACCTTCTACTGATTTCTCTCAACTCAGTAGTTATCCACCTGGAGTCACCAGATTTTTTTATCTTGACTACCTTTTTTGGAAATGAAGTATCAAAATAATAGAAAAATTTATTATAAAAACTATCAAACTTAGAATTTGCTTCAACTGAGTCATACACTGAAGACCAATCAGTCTCCAGCAGTAAACTAGAAAACTTCTCAATATTGTAGTCATTAAAACATCTCTTGTGAGTTTCTTGGTTATGGTCAACCTGATCATAGCAGAAAGTTGCCAGCTGGAAAGTGTGATCAGATATATAGGAATGATTAATGGAGTAACTAATAGGATTAGAAGTAGACAAAATATTATCAATACACGTTGCTGAATCACCCCATATACGAGTAGGTTCACTTATAATAGCACTAATGTTATGTTGCTCAAGTATATTTATGAAGTCAGTTCTCTCATTAGTAAACCTTAACATATCTATGTTGAAGTCACCACAAGCTATTAATTCTAAGTTTTTATACTTACTATACAACATCACAAGTAATCGATCAAATGAATCAAAAAAAGTTAAAGTATTACCAAGAGGTGATCTATATACCGATAAAATTATTATAGTTTTATTCTTACCGTTTAACGCTAATGCACATACCTCAATATCTTGCTCTATACTAATTTCTATAGGAATGTTATTTACTTGCAAGGATTTTTTAGCAAAAATGCATACCCCTCCCCTGATACATTTCTCCCTACAGAAAAAAGAGATTAAATTATAGTCAGTTATTTGAAAAGATGAACACTCTTGTGATTTAAGCCAGCTCTCACTAATACATAGAATATCTGGAGAATGTTTGTCTAAAATCATCTCCAAATCAAGTGACTTATTGTTACAACCCTGTACATTGAAGTGCATCACACACAATTCAGCACAGATTTCAAGTTGACATATACTCTTGTTAACTACTTGACTGCTATTGGGCTTCGAAAAATCCTGACAACTGAGAACTCCTTGGTTATCAATTGATATAACTGGTACTAAGTTGTAGTTGCAGTTTGTTTGGATGGATGAAAATTTTCTCTAAACTTAAACCTCCTGATTACGGATCCCTCTGGCCAGATGGTTGGTTCGTATACTTCCTGGACCTTGTCTAAAGGAAAAGTTACTTTGTAAGTGGAATATCGCTCGTTCCTATTCCATTCTACACACTCAAATGGTATTTGAGGTGCCGAATCTTTTAATAAATTCAGTAAATCTTCAGACTTTACATCAGCACCAATACGAGAAACGTGCAAATGTCCCAATTTTGGGATTGTTTTAAAATTTGCGGATTTATTGCTACCAAGTATAGGTTTGTATTTATTTACATTGTTTTTATGTGGGGAATACCTACTGGGATTTCCACCAGTTTTTACTTCAAATTCGTTATCAGAAGACAGAGTTTTGTTCGGTATGTTGTTCACCTTTTTTACTGTATGGCTATAAAGTTTTTTTGGAATATTATCAGTTGTAGATATTTCAACTGGATTCGCTTTTCTGCTACTAGATGGCAATATTGGTAAGGAATCTGAGTTATTCAATTGTTGTTTTAATAGGTATATTAGATCTTCCTGCTCTTGGGCCCTTTTTTCTAAATGAAAAGACAGTTTACTCACAGATTCAAATTTGTCTTTGATGTCAGTCACTTCTTTCAACCTTTTATTACAGTCACCACAGGTTATGTTTGCTCTTGTAGCATGAACATTTCCTTCAACACTATTGTTTAGAACTTTATCACTGATTCTGTTTATATAATTCTTCAACTGGATGCTTGTCACCACTACTGGTACTTTTAAAGTAATTAACATATCAATTAGCTCATTTTTTTTGAGCTTATTTAGCTCTGTTGTTAAAATCGCAACTTCATGTTCAGCCGCCATATTGATTGGAAATTGGTAGTATTTTGTCAAAAACGACTCTTCCCAATGGAAATACTCAACATATTGTCTCTGGTAGGATTCCTGGCCATACTGGCCTGGAAGGCAATGAGGCTGCTGACTCCTTTGCATAGTAGGGTGCTACAAGAAGCTTCATCGGACCAGGTCCTGTCATTGGCATCGCTTCAGGCTTTGCCAAACAGTAATTATACTGCAGGAATTCCAGCCCAAAATCCCATGTATTTTCTTATGACGCTTCATTCTGGTCCTTTTTGGATCTCAGGCCCACTTCACACGAAAGGAGTAAAGGTCAGCGCCGCGTCTCTGCCAAATGTCCATTATGTGTAAACTGAGCCTTAGCCTTCAAAGCCCACTTCAGACCACCTCCACTTTTCCACTTTCACCGTCATTCAGTCAACCAGTCAGCTATCGCGCATAGAGCGGGAAATTCAAATCAGTAGATGAACAATGTATGTTCTGGACCACTTCAAGGTGGTGCGTTGCTGCTAAGTATTTCAGAGAGAAACTTTAGTGAGTGGAAGAGAGAAACGTGTGACGTAATCGACGCAGGATGGAACGAGTATCGTAGCGTTTCAAGCAGGGAACTCGGCCCCCTTAGTACTCCACATCACCGCTCAGGCCCTCTTGCGACTCTGCCTCATCCCTCGGCCGCCTTGTCACGTTCCAGTCACGTGATTTCAATTAAAAAAACTTTATAGTTATGAAATTCGAACCAAGGACGTCCGCGTGGTAGACATTGTCCTTAGCCTCTACACCAATGTAAGACATTGAAAGTAACTGCGAAAGATGGGTATTTATAACGTTAGTTTTGTCCGGACCGAAATTGACTCATTGACTTGACCGCATTTTTTTATTTCCGTAGAATGTTAGGGAAGTTGTAATCGTCATTATCATATTGAAGATAGGAAAATATACTTAGATTTGGGAAATAATCAATATTTAATGTAAAGATGTGTATGTGTGTGTGTGAGAGCGAGAGACGCGAGTGACGTAATCGATGCAAAGAGAGATGGAGATGGTATCGAGATTTACCGGTTGCTGGCGCAAGCAGGTGTTACCGGTTGTGCAATAAATTGTTGTTTGTGGGGCAATGTAGCGTTGCCGGTTTTGAAATTAATCGTAAACGATTTGATAAAAATTGGAAGCGCGAAAGTGATATATTAATAATATTGAATCAAAGTTGAGGGAAAACATTACAGATTAATGAGGCTGTATCGTTTCAAAGTGCGATCCCTCAATGTTACAAGGTATCTCAAAATGCATCATCGAAAACAAACATGGCGTCAAAGTGTACCGGGTGCGTCAAAATACATCATCAAAAAAAACATAACAGTTCCACGAGGCTGTAGGTTTTCGAAGTGCGATCTCCCTCAATGTGTACAAGGTATCTCAAAATACATCATCGAAAACAAAAATGGCGACGAAGTGTACAGGTTGTGTCAAAATATATCATTCAAGGAAAAACCATGTCGGTTTAAAATATGATATCATTGTGTATACAGGGCGTTTCAAAATACATCATTTAAAAAAAAACATGTTGGTTCAACAGAAGTCTATCGTTCCAACATGTCAGAAGAACAATAAGTCTCGTATCTTTGTTAACCAAGTTAGCATCATCAGGTAAAGAAGGAGATGGTACCAAAGGTATCAAGGAGTTACGTATTGTGGAGTTAACATTTGAAAATGGTAAAAGCGACCGTTTTACAAACGTTTCGACTGTTTTGCGTGCCACCGTTTTGAGTGCGACCGTTTTGCGTGCGTTTTCAACCGTTTTCGATCTTTTTCGATCGTTTTCGATCGTTTGCGTGCGTTTTCGATCGTTTTTCGTGCGTTTTCGACTGTTTTCCGTGCGTTTATTCGTTATCGTTCCATCGTTATTGTCGTAACGGTTTTTCGTGTTTCAATATGACAGTCATTCATCATTTAACGCGTTCCCCTAACCAAGTAAGCATCATCAGAAAATGTCTAAAGTCCATGCTTTGTAATATGAAGATTCATTTTGCGAATTTTCAGACTCTTGAACGGAACCTTGTGGAACACTCAACCTAACTTCTGTTACAGAGTAGTGCGGTCAGCTAATCAGAATGGAGGGATCAAATATCGCTCGATTGATTGTGTTAGATGAAATTGAACTGGAGAATGTGGGTCGAGTAATAATAATAATAGTGATAAAATTTAAACCTTGAAAGTGACGTAGTCAGCGTGGGAGGTGATGGCGTGTGTGAGGGTTTGTGGAAATTGATGAGTCATTACAAAAAATAATAGCGCAACCGTCAGAAGGGCACTTACTTGTATATTCACTAATAATGATCGAATCGTCGCGTACAACAAGTCAAATGAAAAGATTAGAAATGCAGAATTCATCGACAAAGAAAAAACAAAGATGACGCAACATGTCAGAAAGGCACTAAGCCAAATCTTTGTTAATGATAGTTGAATCTCAACGTGCAGCACATCAAGTGGAAGGGAAACGAATACAGAGTGTACCGACAAAGAAAAAACAAAGATGGTGTATCGAATATAATATCCAACGCTTGGTGTGAAATAGCATAGGAAGAATTGCAAATTCAACAAAAATCATTGAACAAACTTGGAATTGAAAAATGTTGGGTTATGAACAACCATAAGTTTATTCCAATTGCAAAAGCTTGATTCAAAAGGCAGAATTTATTGACAAAGAAATGAAAAAATCATTGTATACTGAAACATATGATATATTTGGATTCCTTAGGGCGAGAAGATTTCGAATCCATCAAAAAACGACCACTTCCGGTTTTCACTTACGGTCCTCCAATTTCGATGATTCCAACATCAATGGATTCGTTTACATGCCATGAAACATAATTAATCATTTTTCGAAGCAAAAAGGACCTTATAACCTATTCTCATTATACTAGCAGCAACAGACCGATATGGGTACTCATTTCAAATGATTCCATTTGTAGATTATGAAAAATATAATATACAGCGTCCTATGTAAAAAAGCATAGAAAGAATTGCACATTCAAAGAAAATCATTGAACATATTTGAAATTAAAAGTTGTTGGTTTATGAGAAACTACGAGTGTAATGTAATTGCAGAAGTTTTATTCAAAACACATAATTTGTTTAAAAAAATGGAAAAATCATCCTATACTGAAACATATATTTTTGCGATACATGAAATGTTTTTCTTGCGTGTATCGTAACGTCAGAAAATCATTTCTGACAACCTCCTGAGGGCGTGAATAAACTTCTTTACACACTATCGACACATACTTAACGTTAGTTGATAAAAGTGCTCGCGCAGCTGAGTTTTGTCATTGTGTTACAGATATTTGGAGTGGAAACATCTTATCACAGTAAAATGCCGCTCTTCGCTGACTTGTTGCAATATATCTCCTCTCTTTTGGGGTTGATAACCACTGAGTTTGATGAAAAAAGTGCTCTGGTTGGGATCAAATAATGTGATGAAGGTTCACGGAGAATAAGGAAGGCGATAAAGACCGCATCATAACTGGGTGAGAAGCAGCATTTGGAAGCCTGTTATCGTAATATCAAAAGTCTAAGGAGACAGTTCAAAGTGATACGAAAGAAGGGGGCATGACAGGTATCACGACCTGAGGGTGCTAAAAAGCGAGTTCATTGGGATGATTCCAAGGCAGCTTTCAAATCTAGAATTAGATCTGGTGTTATTTCCAATCTCAAACATAAGGATCCCTCAGCTTTTATGGTTGACTGCAAGGCTCCCTTCAAGCGAAGATTTCAGAATGCTCTGAAGAAGGATGAATCTATCAAGGTAAATACCACCTTCTGCGGAGAATTTGAGATAGTGAAGGGAGACAGAATACTGAAGGAGTACGAGTACTTCACTACTACGAACTCTTCCATATATAGAGACACCGCCCTCAACGATTGATTCGATGGAAAAGTTACAACACCAAAACTCAGAGAAAGGGACAGCGGCTGGACGCTGAAGAATATCTTGAATTTGGGTGTGAATATTAATAAGTTCACACCGCAGCTGGGGTCCTCATTCATGGACCTTTCACCTCAAATTTTGCTGAAAAATTCTTGCATAAATGTGAAAAACAATGATGAGGCTTGCTTTGCGTGGGCTGTTACCTCAGCACTCTATCCTATGCAGAAACATGCTAATCGTACTCCATCATATCCTCATTATTCTGAAGCATTGAAACTTGGAGGAATTGATTTTCCAATGACTATCAGACAAATTCCGAAATTTGAAAAACTGATTGAAATTTCTATCAATGTTTACATTCTTCAGAAGAAATGTGAAACGTTCATTACCCCACCTACATACCTCATAAAGGAAAAGAAAGCTAGACATGTTGATTCAAGATAATTATGATGAATGTGAAACTTCAGTTCGTTATCACTACGTAACGGTAAAGAACTCATCAAGACTCTTATCGAAACAGTTGAGTGGAGAATATGGTCAATGTGATCGCTGTCTACATTACTCCCCAAGAAAAACTAGAGAAACATACTGGGGATTGTCAGAGAATCAATGAAACAGCCATCAAGATGCCTGAGGAGGGTAAAAACATTCTCAAGTTCAAAAATCATAAAAATAAAGGAAGGGCCCCTTTCGTCGTATACGCCGACTCAGAATCTGTTTTGAAGCCTATTGATGATCCTAAAAAACCTCAACATCATATTCGGGCAGCAGTGGGTTACTACTTAAAGTGCTCATACGATGACACTCTTTCCTTCTATAGGGCATATCGTAGAGAGGATTGTATGCAATGGTTCGCTGATGACATGGGTCAACTAGCTGAAGATATGGCTACAGTGTTTTGGTGTCCATACGATATCGATATGACTGTAAAGCAAGAAGTTGAATTTCAAGGGGCTACACACTGCCACATCTGCGAAAAGCTCTTCACTTCTGAAGACAAGAAAGTACGCGATCATAATCATCTCATACCATGTGATAACTATCGTGGCCCCGCGAACGAAGGATGTAATATAAACTACAAAGATAGCCATGTAGTTCCCGTAGTCTCCCACAATTTGAGTGGCTATGATACACATTTCATCATCATAGATATTGCATCTAAACTGAGGGGTACGATTGACCTGCTTCCCATTACGGAAGAAAAGTACATATCCTTCACCAAACATGTGGATGATACTTCAGTGCAGTTTCGATTCTTTCCGCTTTATGAATTCATGTCTGCATATGTTAGCATCATACTTGACACAGTTTCCTAATGTTGAGGTTCAGTTCTCTGAGTTACCCGAAGACTTGGTTGCATTACTTACTGAGAAGGGAGTCATGCCCTACGATCATATTGATTCTTTCGATAGATTCGATGAAGCTTGCTTGCCCCCTATTGATGCCTTCTAGAACAAATTAGAAGATAAGCCCTGCCCCCGCAGACTATATCAACGAGCCCAGGATGTGTGGAAGAGTTTCAATTGTCAGACTTTGGGTCAATATATGGATTTATATATGAAAACAGATATCCTCCTCCTTGCTGACGTATTCGAACAATTTCGTGCAAGCTGCCTCAGAACTCATAATCTGGATCCTGCCCATTACTATACGCTACCAGGCCTTACGTGGGATGCGATGCTCAAATATACCAAAGTCGAATTGGAACTACTGACCGATCCTGACATGTTTCTATTTGTTGAACGAGGGATATTCGAGGTGGACTCAGCCAGGTTTGTTCGAAGAGAAGAGCTCATGCTAACAATAAGTATTTGAACAATTATGACGCTTCAAATCCTGACATATACCTCTTGTATTTTGACGTTAACATCCAGTATGGGTGGGCGATGTCTCAGTATTTGTCATATGAAGGGTTTAAGTGGTGCGATACCAATATTGACGTCTCATCAATACCCGATGAGAGCGACGTGGGATATATGCTTGAAGTTGATCTTGAGTATCCTGAACATCTACATGATTCGCACAAAGACTTGCCTTACTGCCCTGAACATATAAATCCAGAAACAAAAAAGCCCTCCAAATCGATAAAAGAGCTCACTAAATTGATAGCTACTCTCCAACACAGAGAAAAATATGTGATTTATTATCGCGCCCTCAAATAAGCCATTGCTTATGGTCTTATCATCACTAAAATTCATCGAGTACTTCAATTCAACCAATTACCTTGGTTGAAGTCCTATATTGATTCGAATACTCAGTTGCGGGAAAGGGCTATGAATGAGTTTGAGAAAAACCTCTTCAAACTAATGAATAATGCAGTATTCGGAAAAACGATGGAAGACATTAGAAAAAGAGTCAACTTCAAACTCGTCACCAAATGGGCTGGTCGCTACGGAGCTGAGGCCTATATTTCCAAGCCAGAATTCAAAAATTGCATGATATTCAATGAGAATTTGGTGGCAGTCGAACTGAGGAAACTGCAAGTTTATATAAATAAACCAATAAAAGCTATCTTAGACTTGGCAAAGACTACCATATACGATTTTCATAATGGCTATATGCGCCATTGATTCGAAGATAATTGTGTAATTCTCTACACCGATACAGATAGCCTGCTTTATGAAATATGCAATCAGGGTCCTTATGAAATGATATGACAAGATTGTCATAAATTCTTTGATACTTCGGATTACCCTTCCAACAATCAGTTTAATGTTCCTTTGGTGAATCAAAAGGTTCTCGGGATGATGAAAGATGAGAATAACGCAATTCCGATAACTGATTACGTAGGTCTTAGATCGAAATTGTATACAACTAGGGTATTTTTTGACGGAGGATGGTATCAATGAGAAGCGCCAGCAGTTGATATATGATGGCTACGATGAGGATGAAATTAATCAAATCATCACATGCTTGGGGGTTACCAAGAAGGCAAAGGGAGTCAAATCTTCTGTGGTGAAGAATAAACTTACTTTCGATGATTATGTGAATTGCTTATGTAGACAGCGGGTTCATGGACCGACACCCTTCAGAAAACAACTGCTCCCCTGGCTGATATCGTGAAGAGCAACAAGTGTCAGAACATGATTCTTCATAGACGGGATTGCAGATCGGTTTCGGGCTATTTGGCCTCTCGTCAGTGCAAGGTAATATCCTACCAGAGTGTCATACTTCTAACAAAGCTGAAGGAAATGACAAACAACATACCTGTTCTTGCCCCTCTGCCTGTAGACGAGATACTAATCAAATGCATATCCAAATGGCGCAAACCCATGTATAAGGAAATGAATTTCACTTATATGAAGGGTTCATACTTGAAGATTGGCCTAAAATGAAATCATCTAAAGGAGCAATTCGTTCGGGCCAATCTTTCCTTGCCTACATAGTTGGTTCATGAACTGACACCTATCAAGAAATAACTACTTTCTGGTTTCGGGTTTTATCCCTATATCAAGTATAAAACATGTGAAATCTAAAAACTAGGTTAAACAGGGTGTAACATAAGTACGTTAAAATATTCAAGTGACGTATTCCTGGGACAGTTTCAAGAAAAAAGGTTTGTATGAACTCGTGTCCGAAAATGCTTCGTTTTGGAGATACGGGGTGCTGAAATTGAATTTTTTTTGTTCGCTTTTTGAAAATAACTCTTGCAAAAAATAAGTTATTTGCACGAAATTCGATACCCTGGGTTTTTTTGATTTGTGAAATCATAATTTCGTATTAATTGTCATATAACATCTAGAGGGCGCTGCGTACACTGTCATTATTTATTTTAAATTGACCTACTTTTTTTTGACAGCAAACTTTCGGTACTTTTCATGAAAATACCTAATTTCCACACCTTTTCCAAGTAAAAAAAGGTACACGTCCTCAGCAACGATGAAGGTGATCATTTTCGAGATATTTACAATTTTCTATATCGATGCATATTAACTACTTTATAGTCAAATTTGATTTCAATAACTTTTGTCACTCTCCGAGTAGGCTATGAAAGTTTGTTTATAAAAATTGAAGTTCGCTGTCACATTTTTGACTATTAATTGACAAATTCACAGTTCGGAGTATATAAAGTGATATTTTGGTACCATGCCCGACTTTACGAATGCTGAAATGGCTGATATGGTTTTTGCATACGGCTTGGCTGACGGAAATTCAAGCGAGGCCAGACACATCTATCAGGAAAGGTATCTCCAACGAGTGACTCCTTGTGCAGCGACATTTGCGAATCTTTTCCGGCGACTTTCCGAATCTAAAAGCTTTGAAACAAATTCTGCAGTAGGACGGCCAAGGACTACAATAACTGTAGAATTGAAGGAGGCGGTTATCGAAGAAATTAGTGAACATCCAGAGACAAGTACAAGAAAAATTAGTCAAACTTTAAGTGTGAGTCACATGACAGTTTACAGAATTTTGAAAGAACAGCAATTATATCCTTATCATATTCAGCGTGTCCAGGCACTTACGCTACGTAATTTCCAACCACATATCGAATTTGCTCAATGGCTTCAAAGAAAAGTCGAACAACATCCGCAAATTTTATCGAAAATTTGATGCGAAAATCCTCTTCACAAATGAGGCTAATTTTTCAAGAACTGGTATCATGAACCATAATAACCACATCTGGGCGGAAGATAACCCACATACGATAACGCAAACTCATTTCCAAGACAGATTCTCTTTCAATGTATGGATAGGCGTAATTGGGGATTATTTGATTGGGCCCTATTTTTCCCCTTACGTTCGAATGGAGATGCTTACATACGTTTTTTGGAACACGAGCTTCCCCAACTTATGGAAGATGTCTCCGAAATCACTCTTGGTGTATGCACGATGGAGCTCCTGTTCATTTCAGTGTGATAGCAAGAAATTTTTTAGACGTAGCATATTCCCAACGATGGATAGGAGGAGGAGGTACTGAGCATTGGCTCCCAAGGTCACCGGACCCCAATCCCGTCGATGTTTTCTTTTGGGGACTCCTAAATTCACTAGTTTATGCTAGCCCCATTGAAAACTAGGAAATGTTGAGAGATCGCATCATAGCTTGCTGCGAAACGATAAGAAACACTCCGGGCATTTTTCAACGGATGAGGAATTCTTTGATGAGGAGAGCAGAAGCTTGTATTACTGTTGAGGGTCGTCATTTTGAACAGTTGTTGTAATAGTTGTTTCGTTCAATTTTTATTCGTTTATTTCCCTAATAAATAACATAGTACTTCTCCGAATTGTTTTTCTACAAACTCCGAAATGTAGCACTTTCTAATTGAATAATTAAACCTGACAATTTTTTTTGATTTGGATTGAATAAGCAGTTCGATAATGCTTAGTTTAGAAGAAGTCTGTACGAGTATACTGCGTATAAAGTTTGATAAAAATAACTGAAATTGCAAAAAAACTATAACAGAAACCTACCATGCTTTGAAAAATTTCAACAATCTGTATTTCGAAAACAAATCATTCTTCGTTAAACATTTTATAGGAAGAAATTGTTTATTTTGACGAGATCCACCACATACTTAGTTTTTGTAATGTTCTCAGCAACTTCACTTAGCGCCTTAGGAGCTAGTAATATGCATCGTTATAGAAAATTGTAAATATCTCGAAAACGATCACCTCCAGCGTTGTTGAAGACGTGTACCTTTTTTACTTGAAAAAGGTGTGGAAATTAGGTTTTTTCATGAAAAGTACCAAAAGTTTACTGTCAAAAAAGTTAGGGCAACTTGAAATAAATAATGACAGCGTACGCAGCGCCCTCTAGATGTTGCATGGAAATTAATACGAAATTATGATTTCTCACGTCAAGAAAACCTCAGGTATCGAATTTTGTGCGAATAACTTAATTTTTGCAAGAGTTATTTTCAAAAAGCGAACAAAAAAATTCAATTTCAACACCCCGTATTTCCAAAACGAAGCATGTTCGGACACAAGTTCATATAGACTTTTTTTCTTAAAATTGTCTCAGGAATACGTCACTTGTATATTTCAACGTACTTATGTTACACCCTGTAGAGGGAGTTTTTAGATAAGCCAAAGCCGGCCAAACCGGTTGGAATTTTGACGTAAGGCTCCGTGAACAGGTCTGTTTGAACAAAATATGTTCAATGCAGGAACATCTACAAGAATCATAACACAAGATGAGTAAAGATAACCTCAAAATCCTATACATATGCAATAAAGGGAAGAAAATGAATTTGTTGGAAGCCACTCCTGAATTTATGAGTTTGGCAACCCTTATAATCTTCAGTGTTGAATTTCATAGTTGGCACCCTTGTTCATTTAACTGCCTCGCCTTCTAGCTTACCTGAAAATTGCCTATATAACCTAGTTTTCAGATTTCACATGTCAGTTTTATACTTGATAATGGGCTAAAACCCGAAACCGGTCGTACAAATAAAATAACTAGTGGAAATAAGACAAAAGTGTTTATACATTTCATCAAAGTGACATTGTTAACAGTTACGAACAATTACATACCAAGAGCTCCTGAACGAAAATTGAGAGTAACAACAACAATATCTTGTTCCAGGAACAAATCAAAATTATATTCGGTAGGTTCGCCACTTTGTCCTATTCCACCATAGATATAGACCATAACTGGAAGTAGACTGGAAGTTTCTTCAAGAGGTAGCTGTAACCGAAAATAACTGAATAAGTTCAAAATCAATTACATATAAAACAACTATTATGAATATTACTGGAGTTTTTTCCCAACACCAAACCGTTATTTCAACACCTCGACACGTGTTTTGATCACCAAGTGATCATCTTCTCATACAGCGCAGCTAAATTCTACAATTTTCTCTTCAGTGTATTTAGATACTACACGTTGAGAAACTTAAAGAAAAAGACTTAGAGAGCATTTGATTGGGTGGTTCATTTTCCTCAAGCTGACCGTGGCTCATTCGTTTATGCAAAAGATTTGGTGACCGAATGATAATTATTTTTTGAACATGTAGGTTGAGTTTGAAAACAGCTTTGCTGACACTTCGCTCAATCACCTTAATAAAAATTTCATATATTCTGTATGTTCTTACTTGAGATGTTTTATCATTATTTTTTTTTACCGTAGTATGCGTTCGTCAGGCCCTATCCCCCGAAGCACCGATACATTCGGGAGGACGCGCCACCATTGGGTCCGAGAAGCATGTGCCCTGAGCAAGCGCAGTGAGTCAAGAATGGCAGCCGTCTACATCTGTCCGGCTTAGATTCCTACCTCAGTGCGGCAAGCTGGTATGATTTAAAAAATGAGAGTAGAGAGGACATCATTTCACCAAGGACTCCAATAATCAGAACAACCATCTTGACAGAGTGGTCTGGATACAGTCTGCGGAGTTCGAAGAGAAAATCTTAATATTTTATCAATTTTTCCTCCTCTTTTTGGACAATATTCTCCACGACAAGTATCATCTTGCTCTGGTGATCGAGAATGACTACATCAGACTTATTAGCTTGTATGAGCCTGAGGGTGGGGAACGAGTAGTTCCAATAAATTTGGTACTTCTCGTTTCCCACAACGGATTCAATATCCCCCGGAGCGTATATAGGGCACCACATTATTATTATTATTGAAATGTTCAGCTATTCACTTCGATTTTATCTGTTTTATCAGAGATTTCAAATCATATTAGAATCATATCAGACAACGGAAGCCCAAATTGATAAAATTCACAAATGAGTATTTTTTATTCATTTTGCAAATGGTGGTACCTAATACTCAGTATCATCTGTAATATTGAGAATGTTTCATAAATACAGTTTTCAGTTCTTACCTTTGGATTTTTTATTGATAACATGGAATCCCACGAAAACAGCTCCTGAACTGTGTCCAGCTAAAGTGACTTTTGAGGGATCACCTTCAAAATAATTTATGTTGCTCTGAATGCATTTCATTGCCAAATTTTGATCTATCAAGGCTATATTGTCCAGACCATCACTGTCAACGGCGAGCACTATAGGTCGATAATTACCAACTTCTTTTGGCCTGAATTGAATGATCTGGACACCAACGACATGTGATTTTAACAAGACGGCGCTACGTGCCACACAACTTATGCCACATTGTATATTCTCCACGAGCGATTCGAGGGCATACACACAAAAAAAAGTTCTCATATTGAGAAAAGTCATTTGTTTGAAAATTCAAGTAAATTTCTCTTTTGAATTGAGCATATGAATTATGAAAGTATGAATTATTCAACTTGATTTTGACGCTTTTGTTCATTCAAAGAAACATAATATTTTGATTCAATACTCTATTTCTTGAAACAAATATATGAATTTGCGTTGTTTTGAATGAAAAAACATTATTTCTTCAGGTTGACAATACTATTTGTTTGAATTAGAAAAAGGTGATTTTTTGATTCAACAATTATGTTTTTTCGATTCAAGAATAATCATATGCCTTTGCTTCAAATGAAGAAATAGTTTCTTCAAGTTGATATTATTAATTTTTTCGAATGAATAATCCCAATATCATGATTCTTTTACCTCTTTTTCCTCGAAACGAGAACATGAAAATGCATCGTTTTGAAAAAAAAAAGAGATGGTTTCTTAAGGTTTATGTTGACAATTTTTCGAATTGATAAACATAATATTTCGAGAGAATACTTTCTCTCCTTCATATAGAAATAAGTCAAATATGTATTTCTTTTAATCAAAAAATATGCCATTGAATGTTGTTTTGCAATTCTGTTTTATGGGTACAAGACAAAAATCCTGCCAAAAAAATCTTTCGAAAAATTATTTTTTTATTGATCATGAACAAAAAATAATGTTCAAATAGGATAGTATTTTTATTCATTGATTTCAAGAATTGAGAAGCAGGGTTGTAACACTTTCATAACTTCTCACCGCTGTATCTGGGTGGTAACCGAATCAAAAATTCTCAGTTTGTGCAAGCACACTCAGAAATTTGATCATCATTATCATTCTCACATCATAAGTAACCAATGAACTTGAAATATATATAATAAGGTAAAGAGGTGCAATCGAGTGCAATTCAGATTGTTGATTGATCTCTGTGGTCGCTTCCTTCTCAGTCATTAAGATAATGTTCGATATCACATTTAAAGAAACTTCTTGAAAACATATTTTTCAGTGGCAGGGTGTGGCAATTGTGTTTGAAACATTGGCAAGTAACTCTCTGAATTTTTGATTAATAGCGTTGACTTTTTCACATTCATTTTCGAAGTGAAACTTTATTGTAGTAAGTAAATCACTATAACCATTTGGCAATATCATTTTCTCATTTTAATAATGCTGATTTCTTGAGAATTAGTAGCTAGGCGATGATGCCACAATGACCGGTTTATTTTGATACATTCACAGGAAAGGCAAAAAGGCCAAGTTGAAAAAAAAAAGGTTGACTGAAGGGTGTCGGTACCTTATGTTACAATCTGCTCTATACATTGGGAAACAAGAATAAGCAGCTAGATCTGTAATATATATGAATAATATTTTTTAGTACCCAATACTTATACCTAATAGGTATTGGTGAGATAGCGGACAAAAATTCTTTCGAATTAATTTGATGTGTACTTGAAATGGTTATTTCGACAAACTTCAAGGTGTACCAAATCTCAACAAAACTGCAGTAACGCATAAAAAAGCACATGATATTATTTCGAAATTTACGCAATTGGGAATTCAAATTAAGATGATGGCAGCGCCAGAGATTGAACCTATGAGGTACCTACAGTTAAGTATTTTGAATGACAAGTTATTGTTGTAGTTTTATTCATATTCAAGGTATTTTATTCCTCTTCTGAATTTGCAGTTATATCAAAATATTTGTATTTCTTCAAACCAATTTAATTGGAAGCTAATTCATCAAATTCCTACAATGAATTCAACTATAGGGAATTATTCAAATCATGATATACACATTTGGCAATGGCAACAACAATATAAAAGAAACTCTCAGGGATAACTTCATATTAATAATTCAGCTATCAGAGGACGTATAACTTCTCTTGAATTTCCAATAGGCTCGCGGTGAAAAATACACTTGGCAACGACTGGACATACGTCCAGTCCTGCCACGCCACAGTTCCAAATCCAGTCTAGACTTAAGACACATTGAGGCATTAGGCGGACGCCGCCACTGTTAGAGCCGGTTTTCTGTTTTTTGCTGTGTCGCTCCTAATCGCCACTATATTACCTACTGAATGAACTGAGTAAATTGTGTTGTGTTATGAAAATGTCAACATGGATATCCAACAACTCCTGAATTTGTGGAAGGCTGATGATGAAATCATATCAAAATTCCTCGGTAAGTACCTATCACAAGATAGGTGATAGGTGATATGAAAATATCTCGGAAGATATTATATTTTCGAGATATTGTAGTTATGAGTTTAAAAGTTTATCTTTCCCTTTTTAAAAATTTTATTTCTTCATTCCCCTACATTTATTTCTCCAAATTTCAGGAATTTGCAACTCATTTTCAGGATGCATTTTGTGCTCTGAGATTGTGAGATGATGTGGCAGTGTTATTTTTCTGAAAATTTTTCTGGAAGTATCTTAAGGGATTCTTTATTTCATGCAGAAATCCATACTTATGTTTTCCGACTTTTAAAATCAAAAAATCACACAGGAATTCGGCTTTTCATTATTTTACAGTAGAAGTTGACTTTATACGATTTCAGGATTAGTTTACATGATTACTGATGACGGAACTACTATATGCAATGAAAAATATAATCTACTAGGTCATGAACAAGTAGACTTCAAGAACCTCCTTTGCAGTTGATGTTCGAGATGAATCAAATACGCAGTAGTTTTAGATTTTTTCGATGGATACGGAGGACAAAATATTTCCCAATAATTCACAAACTAGCTTGAGATGCACATATTTCAAGAAGACCAATATTTTCAGAAAAATCAATAATCTACTCGATTATTGAAGCTTACTCATATTTCACATAACTGTCACTTATTAATACTATATTATTTCAGATAACAATGTAACAGTTGAGGATTTACCTTTCCTTACTGAGGAATATTTAAAAGAATTAGTTCCTCTCATAGGGCAGCGCATTATGATTAAAAAAGGTACATGACTACATTGTTTCTCAAGTAAGTTGAATTCGGGTTTGAAGTATTATGATGTGAAAGTGGTTTTTTTCTTTCAGAAAGAAAGTATATCGGAAAATATAATCAATACAAGTCCTAAACCTCACGAGTGGATCCAAATTATCAATGAATTCAGTGATATCCAGACGCCAAGCACTAGCCATTGGACGATTGGTGGATAAATGCAGAAACATTATATATAAAATTCCACTGAAAATATTCCCGAAAAAGAAACGACAGATACAGTTGAAGATGAGTTCCTCAAAATAGTAGGTACTTATACTTGATATTATCATTATCTATTAATATTGTGTATGCTTTTTACCTTATCCAGCAGAACTTCGAGATGACCAAAACTTCGTATGGCTATTACATAATTCAGATCCACAGACCATCGTGAAAAACAAATGAATTCTGATGCTGTATAATAAAAGAAGAGAGCAAAAGTGTGAGTCAGCTGCAGAAATCTTGTTTCCCAAGATTAACGCTATGATTCTAGCTCTGAAAATGTATTTCTCCACCTGAGAAAACAATGAAAATGTGAAATTCAAAGTGAAAAATAGATTTTACCCAAGCAATTTGGATTCATTTCAAATCAAGAATATGAAATTATTCTTTGAAAGTGAGAAATGTTTGATTGAAGCTACTGGTTTTTCTGATCAAGTAAATGAATATTTTTACTGCGAGAAATGTTTTTCATAGAAAGAATGAATGGAAGTCTCATTGAGAGTATCTTATGGAATCAGATTGGGAATATATGATTTCATCTCATATTTTCATCCAAACAAATGATTTTGTTGAGGAGAGAATGAAAAAGTTTCACTATGAAAAATTCATAGATTCAGATCAGTAATATAATTCTTTCCATTCAAAGTAATCAATATTCATCACAAACTTGGAGTGAATGAATGCAATTCTCATTGTGAGTAATTCATGATTTCAGATCAAAAAAATGATGTTATATAATTGAATACATTGATTTTAAACTCAAAACCATACTCATGTTGAAGTGAATGTATCAATTTCTCAAAATGAAAAAAAATAAAATTTTTGAAATGAACAAATCGTCTCTTTCCTTATATACAAACAAATCATTTTCTTGAGTCAATGCAGTCATGCTTGATTCAAGATAATTTTTTTTGTGTGAATAGTCATCTCACGTGGTTCCAAAGACAAAAGTGACCCACTATCGGCAGAAGTAGTTTATCGAATACCGTGCACTTGTGGGAAGGTATACATCGGATTCATCAAAACATCCATGGAAATAAGTCTGACTGAGCCTGAAAAAAACTGCAGACTAGGCCAAACGGACAATCAGCTGTGGCAAAACATGCACTAAGTGAAGGAAACCACAGGATTCTGTTTGAAAATCGGAACTCATTGCCCACGACCAGTGATACCATAGCCGACTGGTACGGGAGGCAATAAAAATCCACAAGCACACGGATAATTTCAACAGAAAAGAAAAAGCTCTGAACCTCAATCGAATATGGAACTCTATTTTAAGAAGTTAAAGAATAGCAAACAGCATGACGGAAGGTAAAAATGGGTCAACGAATACCTGTACCAGGTACAGGTATTATCATTCCAGACTGAATGAATCAACATAAACATGCTTCACGTAATTTACCTATGCCAGGTACAACTATAAGCACACCAAACTACCTGAGGAGTCAAATACGCTTTACGCAGCCGTAATATCCAGTCAACGGATATATTAACTCAGGATGTATAAACCTCTGAGGAAGCTAGTAATTTGAGACAACCTAACAATAACTTCAAATACGTGATTCTACTGTATTTTATGTGCATCTAAAATATTTGTAATGAACTGGATTATATGGTAATTGAAGGAAAGTTATAAAGTTTCCTAATATTTGGGTTATTTGTGTGAATTATGTGAAAAATACAAATCTCTGTATATACCTGTATCATAATATAATTGTACAAATCCACTCTTACAAAGTTTCTACAATATTCTAAATAAATTTGAGATGAATAACACAACATTGAAGGAAATTTGAGAAATTTTGTATTTTTGAGTTATTCGTGGCAATAATGTGAGAAATACGTGATTCTACTCCAGTCTATGTGTTTCTACAATTTTTGTAACGAATTGGTGTAGAATATTAGAGAACTAAAGGAAATTTGGGATATTCCGTTTTATTTGAGTTATTGAAGATAATAAGTGGAATTTCGTGATATTTGTATGTCAGTTGAATATCTCAAAGACAGGGTGAACGGTAGGACAGTCTAACCCTATTCTTTAGATTCGCTTCAACTCCCAATACTTCACAAGGATTTACGTTTTTCTCAATATCTCGCAAATCTTGTTCAGGATCTGGTCTATCTGTAACATAAGCAGCCATAAATTCACTGTCCGTATATTAAATTGATACATTCCGGAAACCTGGAATCCAGCTGTAGTCATCCAAGAATCACAAGCACTATTGACACACTTCTTTAACAGTCCATACACACTGCGATCCAGAGGTTGGAGCTAATGTCTACAATGAGGCGAAAAGGATAACACTGTTACGCCGTAATCTTTGCAGATGTTTAGTGCTTCGGAAGATAAATGCGAATCGTGGTTGTCTATCAAAAGCACGAGAGGGTTTTCTTTAGACGCCTTGGAGTATTGAATAAAATACTGGATATATTGTATAAAATGAACTTCTTTCATCCAGCTTGATAGATGGGTACTTCCATCGATTCCAGGCGAGGCATCTTTGAGAAAATGGGGCTTGAAATGAACACGAGGAAATATGAAGAAACGTGGCACAGCATTTCCAGCAGCAGAAACAGCACATGCCAAAGTTACAAGTGTACCGCGTTCTGCCGAAGTAACTCTTCCCACTTGTTTGACACCACGTCTACCCACAATTTGGTCAGATCTCTTAACTGTAGTAATCCCTGTTTCGTCCATATTCCACAATTTGGTCAGGTCTCTTAACTGTAGTAATATTCGTCCATATTCCAGATGTCCACAGGACTAAAGTTATACCTTCTAAAAACCATTTCTAGATTGCTGAAAAATCTGTCTACATTTGTTTTATTGAAGCTCGTGGCTCTAGACGAACTGGTAGCTTAAGGTGTCCTTATAGCCAATCCAGCATTTTGCTTTGAAAATGATGTAAACCAGTCGCATCCTGCCATCTCATTTTTCTTCCAGCTATTTGGAACCGTCAGGTGCAAAGAAGTTGCATATAAATAAGCTAATCTTTTCACTTCTTTGGGCGTATGACCGTAGTAAATATCGGCAGCTTCTTTATGTAATCTGTGAGATTGGACTCTTGAAGCTCGGTGAAAATCTAAAATAAAAAATTTTACTAGAAACTAGATCATCAAGTATATTTTTTAAAAAACATACCTGTCTATTTTTAAAGTATCCAACAACAGTTAAAGGCATTTCTCTTTCTGATTGCAGTTCCTCTAGTGTAAACTGGAAGCAATATCTTTTTAATGTGTTGAATGGGATTTCGTCAATGGCAGCTGATCTTAGAGATTGCCGTTCCAATTTTACGGCTCTGACCGCCCTTAGCATAATATTTGGGAGTGTTGTTTGCCTCTTTCCGATTTTCTTTTGAAAGTACGCTCTTAAATGAAGGTTTCCTAAAAAAAGCCAGCTTGTAGCAAAACAAAAAAAAAACGTAAATCTAGCCTCCGGAGTTGCTTGGTACACTGTACCAACCAGCTCCTTGCAGTTTGTACTAACCATCCCTAATGCATTTTTTTACGTTAGAAATGTCAAAACTAAATGTTAAAACATTATAAATCAAAGTTTTATATTTGGTAAGTATTGACAAACGTGCAAATTTTCTCAATATAAATACTCTGTTGTTATCGAAAAAGCAATAAAACTGATATTATAAATATTTCCAACTCATAAATATTTACTTACGGGTGACAAAACCACGTGCACCAAGTGAAACTAAAAAAAAACGCCCACACATCAACGATAACTGTCTTCAACTGGCGCATATTCAAACACCTTCCGATAGATGCGAGCAACGCTGGTGTTAACCGAACGGATTTCGAAATTTTACGAATGTACCAACCAACCGCTGTGCCCAACAAACCCCGGTCTCCCCTACACTTTGAAAAAGATGCAAATTCAAGATGGCCGCAGCTACAAAATGACGGATTACATATTTTTCACAATTACCTCAAAATGGATATCAAATGACAAGGCTTGACTAGTAGAATAGTAGTACACACATGCAAATTCAAGATGACCACAACTACAAAATGTGGGATTACATATGAAAATATGTAGTTGTAGAAACAACTACCTCAATATGAGTATCTATCAAATGACAGGACTTCAATAGAATGAGAAGAAATGAGTAATGGAAATAAAAACTAAAAACTTGAAAATGAAATAAGTAAATAAAAATTATAATGTTGAACGGTTTCATTGAAAACAAAGATAATAATGTTGTAGATGTGTTGAAAACACAGTCCTAGGTAACAGTCATCACGCCACTCTCCCCAGCAATCTACGGTATAGATCAGATAAAAAAATAATAAAATCGTTGAGCGTAGTATTTACATATTTACTCAGGTTACGTTACGCCCAGCGATTTTATTATTTTTGTATCTGATCAATACCATTGATTGCTGAGAACCTTCTGAATTATTTTAGTTTTTAGTACATTATCTACATCATTATTATCTTTTTTTTCAATAGAACCGTCAACAATAAAAATGTTTTTTTAGAAATTATTTTAGTGAAAAAAATACCCTTTCCAACCTTGATAGTCAAGAGCATACCAGCTCGCAAGTCGGCAGCAAACTTTTGGTCGTCGAAAGGGCAGGATTATGTCACTCTCAGTTCATGTAGTACAAGATAATATAGTACAATGGGTCAAATATTTCTCACCACACACCCTTTTTATTCAAATGCACCACTTACTTTGGGAGTGAAAACGTTCAAATATAGACAGTCTTCATTTTCCCTCGGATCTGGTGTTTGGTCATCCAATGGCGGTTTTTTCTGATAACAAACTTTTGTATTTTTGGTCGTATCTAAAATACCACTCCAGGGTTCTGGTTGAATGGCTTCCTAAAATAATCAAGTGGTAAAAACTAAAACTTCTTACGTTACTTCTCACCTGAAATCTGAGTTCTCCAACGGGAGGAGCAGCATAAGGAATTTCTTGAAACGCATAATATGATTTTCCATTTTCTGTTTTGAGCGGATGTCCACGAATTTGTCCGGTATGTATTTTCAATACTGGATTACTCTATAACAATCATGACTATATACACTCTCGACCTTTTAATGGGGCCAGATATCAAAAATCGGACAAAATTTATAGGTAAATGAATCATTTTCAACACTTTTTTATGAAGTAGCTGATAGTGTGACGTCAGTTACCGCAGAAAGGGCAGCTGTCGTCACACAATTTTCTTTTTCAAAGAGGAAGGGGAATCATGTGATCTTCCAAAATATGAAATAGCAAAGATGATAATTCGTACCTTTGCAACTATAAGAGGATTGAAACAGCTACTAAGTTGGTTATTATAGTCTACACAAAGTTTCTGATGTGTGAGAGAAAAACATTGTTAACGTAAATGAATCATATACAGAATAAAATTGAACCAAAGTATTTCACAAAAAAATCTAAAGAAATGAACTTCAAACAATCAAGCCAGTCTCGAATATACCTACACAGTAGATTCAATGGACTGGCTTGAACGTTCAAAGTTATTTAGATTTGTTTACTGCCAGTCTTCAAGCATAGCCCACTGACTAATAAGAAAATTTCACAAAAAGGCGAATTTTTGTTTTCATTTTGATATAGGATTTTTCAGTGGGCTAAAAAGTTCGTAGGCTAACATTATTATTCAATATAATTCAATATATATGAATCCTTTGATACCATTTTTATAGTACGATTTGTCTTCAGCCTCGAAATAGGCCTTAGTTTTGACGATTACCCCTTCATTGGCGTCAAAAATTTTCTCAGCGAGTATTCTCTCAAGGTTTGAAAACAGGAAAAAGTCGCTGAGGGGCAAATCTGAAGAAAACGGTGGATGCGTGAGCTATTTGAAGCCCATTCATTGATTTGAGATACGGTGCATTATTTTGATGAAACAGTAAATTTTTTTCCTTGTCAGTATCATTATATTTTTTGTCAATGAATATCATACCATGATCATCACAGAATATGGACACCATAACCTTGCCAGCCGACAGTTACGATTTTGCATGCTTTGGAGTCAGTTGACCGCGTGCAGTCCACTCAGATGACGGTCATTTTGATTCTGGAGTGAATTGATGGAGCCATATTTTATTCATTGTCACATATCGACACATGAATTATAATTTTTTATGATGAAACAGTTTAGAACTTTGCTCGGAATCGTCAATTCGTTGTTGTTTGTGGTTGGTTGTGAACTCAGGTGGCATCCACTTCGAACAGAGCTTCCGCATACCCAAATATTCATGCATGATTGTTACGTTTCTCCTCGTGGGTTCAACAATAATTGATTACACTGAACAATAATCAAACTCTACTTTATTTCACTTTCATCATAACAAAACACTTTAATTCAAACTTCAACTATTATTCAAGTGTCTATCGCCTTATTAGATCGCTCCGCACTGTGACTACCACTTGACTGTGTTAATAGGCAAGTGGAGGGCACTTATATTTGTCAATCGAAGGCGCTGGAAAATTCTTCGGAATTCTATTGAAGAGGCGCAAACATCGAACAGTCGCGAAACATCGGGAGCATTATTCTCGATGCAACGCCATGTCTGGAACGGCCGTCGAGTTACGCGTGATCTTGGTCACATCACAATTGAATTATGGCTACCAGCGGCGAACGGCGTTACTTTCTGCAGGGCATGATTTACAACAATATGTTCAATACGTTCCTTTGATATCTTTAGAGCCTCAGTTATCTAGATCAACCTTACTTCGCGGTCATCCAAAATTATTTTCTGGACTTTGTTGATGTTTTCATCGGTAACAGCCTCTTTGGTGCATATACTGCGTGCATTGTTCTCATTTCTCATTCCACCCAGTTTAGACTTACCACTTCTCAACGGTTGATTTTCCTGTTGCAAGGTCCGAATAATGTTGCTTCACTGCTACACTGCTACAATTTAATAGACAGCTGTCAAATTTGAACACGTGTCTTTTGAAGATTAGGCCTAACTAAAAATCATAGCGCCATCTGCATGGTGGTCTATCAACTTTTCAGACTATCTATACTACATGGGCTGAAAAGTCTCGAGCCTAACACATATATGGCATTCACCGCTTTTTCAGTTAGTACTAACCTTCAAAAGAAATCTGTTGAAACTTCATGATATTCTACCCATAAGTTTGTTAGTTATTGTGCTAAGAGTAACACTACTTTTGTTATTTTTAAAACAATGGATCAAAAATAATATCGTTTTTCAATTTTACACTGCTTCTTGATGGAAGAAAATACCGCTCAAGCTAAGCAATGCCTTGAAAAGTGTTATAAGGACTCCGCTCTATCAGAAACAACAATTAAACGTTTGTTTGCTGACTTCAAACGTGGTCGTAGAGACACTGATGTTGCAGAACGCAGTGGACGTTCAAATGAGGCAGTAACATCAGAAAATATGAAAAAAGTCCACAAAATCGTTTTGAATGATCAAAAAGTGGAGTTACGTGAGTTAGCTGACATTGTGAAGATATCAAAAAATCGTGTTGACTTTATACTGCATGAGAATTTGACTATGAGAAAGCTCTGTTCAAAGTGGGTGCCGCGCGAGCTGTTGACCAAAAACAAGAACGCCTTGATGATTTTGAGCAGTGTTGGCCATGTTCAAACATCACAAACAGGAATTTTTGCATCGATATGTGACAATGGATGAAACATGGATCCATCACCTCACTCCGGAATCAAAACGATAGTTATCTGAGTGGAGAGTAACTGGTGAACTTATTCCAAAGCATCCGAAAGCACAAAAATTGACTGAAAAGGTTATGGCTTCGGTATTTTGGGATGTGCGTGGTGTAATCTCCATCGAATATCTTGAAAAGGAAAATACCATCAACAGCGGAGCGTTTGGAAGCCAAATTTGCCAAGAGACGGCCACATATGGCGAAGGAAAAATTATGATCCATCAAGCGACTTCTGGAGGTTCGCAGACCCCAAAACAAATGCTAATCGGTAAAAAATTATGCTAGATTGAAGAGATTATTGCTTGAACAAAATAGACCTTCTATTTTGAGGCAGAAGATAAATCGTTCTACAAAAGTGGTATTGAAATGTTAGAGCGGCGCTGGAAAATTTGAGTCGCTCTTGATGGAGATTACGTTGATTAATGAAGCCAATTTTGAAGAAAAAATAATGCGTTTTCTTTCTCAGGCCCTGGATTTTTCAGCCCATGTGTTATCTAGATAAGAATCCAAATCATATTACCCTAGTAACATAGAGTATTGTGTAAACTTGACAGCTTCCACTCTTGATGCTGAGAATACGCTTCATTTCATACCGATTGAATTTTCAAAAATGGTTCGTACCAGATCTTTACAGGAAAAAACAGAAGCAATACTCGTTTACCCCGAGACTGGCCGTTATTTGTATGAGGCAGAAAGGTTGTTCAATGGAAGATTTCCTAATAATCCGATAATTGGTTGGGAAACTTCAAACAAATGGAAGTGTAGCTAGAGCTAGATGAGCTGGAAAACTATCTATTTTTGGACGAGAAACAGGGATGAATAGTTGCGACTGTAGTTCATGAATAACCAGTAATTCATGACAACAGTTGCTAGTAAAAATGATTTCTCAAAACCACCGTCAAGAAATACCTCAGAAAATGTATGTTTCACCCCTATGAATTGGAGATATTACATGAATCAAAAAAGATAACTCTGACAAAAGAATGTAGTTTTGTGAGTTAATGTCGGAACGTATCATAGCAAATCGAAACTGCATAAATAGTGAATTTCATTAGTTCGGACTTCCATTGTCTGATATATAAAATGATTTGAAATCCCTGAAAGAATTAAAAATGAATAGCTGAAAATAACAATTGTATTAGGCAAAAAACCTGAAATGAAATAATAGTGCAATGAAATACTAGTAAAATTAGAACAATTGAACAAAAAATAAAAAGTTGAGAGATTCCAATACAAGTTACTTCAGAACGTTTCGATTGTTAGTATTTACAATCATTTTCGGGTGATGACTGGACTAATTCCTCCGAGATATGACTATATATGGGTCATTCGAGTACTTTCAGTTATCTCAGCTTTCCTTTTTCCGCTTCACTGGTTTAGTGGGAGATGACCGTTTGGCGGGAGTTGGCCATTTTTCGCTTGATTATGGGTTTCCATATGTTGCGTATCTTTACGCTAGCTTGGCTGAATACATTGTTAGACAACATGTCTGCGGCTTCTTTGAATTTCCTCCTAAGCCAATGTTCCTCTTTGTGTATGATCTCAGCTTGGGACCACTCGATGTTATTTTGATGGTTCCAAATATGCTCTGCTATTCCTGATTTGTTGGTTTCCCCTCGCTGTGTGTGTTTCTTGTGCTCGGCAATGCGAACATACAATGACCTCTTAGTTTCACCCATATAGGAATTTCCGCACTCACAGGATATCCGGTTAATGCAATTCTTGGAATTGCAGTCCGCGTTTGGTGGCCTGGTTTTCGTGAGGCTGCTACGGATAGTGTTTCCGGATCTGAAACACGTTCTGATGTTGTACTTGGAATGAATTCTTCTTATCTTTCCGATAATCCTCTGATGTAGAGAAGTGCAAGCACTGGTTTTGACGGCTTCTCTTCCTTACGAGGCTCCTGCTGTCTTTTAGACAAAGTCTGTTTCACCATCGCTTTTACCATTCCGTTGAAGATCATTTTTGATGATGTCCAGTTCCATTTCCAGACCTTTTTTCGTATTACAGAGCCCGAAAGCACGGTCTAATAGAGTCTTGAAGATTCCTTTGTTATTCGATTGATGGTGACTGGATCCGTGGTTTAGAACCTCTTCGATCTTCTGTTCTTCAGAAGGGATAATGCACGGAGATCATTCGGGACCCTATACTACAATAATTGAAAGGAAGTTGTACCAGATTTTGAAAAAACCTACCTACGGGTACTCAAAACTCCCCATAATACGACTATCACAAGGAAAAACATCGTCTTTTGTGAAGAATTCAAAGCATTTTTTCGAACTACTGAGGGTAATTGGAGTCACACAGAAAGATCAACTGATTATTTTCGCCGTGGAAAGCCTTTACACCAACGTTCTGGTCGAAGAAGCACTCCAAATCATACAGAGGAAGCTATCCTGAAAGATGGAACGAATCTACCTATAGAAGTAATTATGGAATTACTAGGATGCTGTGTACGAAACTGTCATTTCGAACTGTAGGACGAATTCTTTACACAAGATGAGGGACTGCCAATGGGATTGCCACTTTCACCTGCCATAGCCAATATATATATATGGAGTGGTTTGAAACTCTGGCAATTGAAGAAGCCCACAAGAAACCTCGTGTCTGGTTGAGATACGTTGACGACACCTTCATAATATGGGAACATGGGAATAGTGAACTAGACGTCTTCCTGAAACACATTAACAGCGTAAGATTTCACAATGGAGAAGGAAGTCCACAACGAACTTTTAGACGTATTGGTGAAGAGGACCGACACCAAGTGGGAAATATCTGTATACCGAAAACTCACTCACACGGGACAGTATCTGAACAACGGATCCAACGACCATCAATCGACTAAAAGAGGAATCATCAAGAATCTATTAGACCGTGCTTTCGGGCTCTGTAATACGAAGGAAGGTCTCGAGAATGAACTAGACATCATCAAAAATGATCTGCCACGGAATGGCTACTCCAAAGCGATGTTAGAACAGAGGAGGATTTTCGGAGAGGATAAGAAGAATTGGTTTCAAGTACAATATCAGAACGTGCTTCAGATCCGGAAATACTATCCGTAGCAGCCTCACGAAAACCAGGCCACCAAACGCGGACTGCGATTCCAAGAATTGCATTTACCGGATACCCTGTGAGTGCGTCAAATCCTATATCAGTGTAACTAAGAGGCTATTGAATGTTCGCATTTTCGAGCAGAAGAAATACACACGGCGAGGGGAAACCCGCAAATCAGGAATAGCAGAGCATGTTTGGACCCATCATCATAACATCAAGTGGTCCCAAGCTGAGATCATACACTAAAAGAAACATTGGTTTAGGAGGAAATTCAAAGAAGCCGGATACATGTTGTCCAACAATGTATTCAGACAAGCTAGCGTAGAGAGACGCAACATATGGAAACACATAATCAAACGAAAAATGGCCAACTCCCGCCAAACGGTCATCTCCCACTAAACCAGTGAAGCGGCAAAAGGAAAGCGGAGATAAATGAAAGTACTCTCGAAGGAATTATCCAGTCATCACATGAAGATGATTTTGGATACTAACAATCGAAACGTCGTGAAGTAACTTGGCTTGGAATCTTTTCTTTCATTTTTATTTGTATTTTATATCACTATTATTTCATTTCGGATTTTTTGATTAATATAATCAATATTTTCAGCTATTCATTTTTGATTATTATTTTTAGTTCTTTCAGGGATTTTAAATCATTTCATACAATATCAGACAATGGAGGTCGGAACTAATGGAATTCATCCTGAAATATTTTCAGTCACCTTCATGCATAAATAGTATTCGTTTTCTAGTGTACTTCGCTGAAATCAATTGTGTTCAAGACGAAAATGTATATTTTTGGTGCCCTTGCTACGGTGAACATACGCTATAAAATCAATACCAAGAGCACTAAAAGTGTGCATTTTCGTCTCAGGCTGAGGCCGCACTACGGTTTTTTCTCGCAAGTGGTAAACCGTATAACCGCAAAACCGCCCGAGACGCACACAATACCGTTAAAAACCGCGAATTTGGACTCAATTTTCAGTTTGTACATGAATCTCAAGAGACTGTATGTGTTGTTGCTCTGATACTAAGATGCAGAAAGAGAAAACGTCATCAAAAATTTCGCAAGTATTGGGTACACTGACTAGCCGAAGATTTAAGAAAGGTTTCTTTTATAAAAAGTATCAAGATTTAAGAAAACATCCCGAGGAATTTTTTAAATACTATCGAATATCATTAGGCAGTTTCGATAAAATTTTGCGTATTGTGCATAACGGTGTGCCGAATAATGACAGAACACAGAACTTCCCGCGGTTGCCGCGTCAAATGTGTGCGCTCCAGTATGAGTTCTATGCACTACAAATTTTGGCGCGATTTTTTCCCGCTAGACATTCTGTAACAAGTCGCGGTTTCAAAATCAATCGCGGGAAAAACGGTCAATGTGGTCGCTTCCATTAATTTCCTCTACTCACAAAAGCAGGCAGTTAAAATCCGCGGAGGTTTAGACGTACTACGGCCTAGGCCATAAATACAATTGACTCCCGCCGCCTAGTTCTCTCAATGTGGCAATGTGTTCAAAATGAATGTTTCGGAAAAACAGGAAATTTAGAGTAATCAATAACCATTTTGCATTCCATTCCGCTAGAGAACCAAAACGTCATTTTAATTGGGCATTAAAAATCGTGACTTCTTCCTCGAACTTTGAATGTCACTTCCACTCTTCAACGAATTGAAACGAAACTATAAATAACTGAATCATCTAGAAGGTTTTTCCTTGAAAATGCTATTTGAATCATATGATTTGGTAATTGATGAAAGAGAGTTGTTCCTTTCTTGAAGGGTAAAATCACGTAAATTTCATCCTCAACGGGCAATAAAATGAAAACTTATTTTCCTAATGGGACCCACTGGAGATTTTTCCATATTATTCAAATCATTTAACCATTTGTGGAAACATAATTTTCATATTCATTTTCAAGAAGGATTAATTTTTGAGAAAGATAGGTTTTGGCATTCTACTTTTCGAATTATGTTAATGATGTGTTATTCAATTCCATAAGGAACGTTTGGAAAACAAAGTGGATAGGAGAAAGTATTTTTATATAATTCAATAGAAGTAGTTGTTTCGAAAGTATTTTTTTGTATTCCAATGTTTATATGCGAGTAGTTATTTCGAGAGTGCTTTTTCTTCCAGTTTGTGCCTGGAAGTGACTTCTTTGTATGATCATTTTTATAAAGGGTTCATTTGGAAATTAATTGTCTTTTTATTTCCTTTGGGAGTTTTCCAAAATTTCTGTATGAACATGGAGAAGTAGAAATCTAAAACTTTTCTTTCCCAAAAATTAACTTCCCTTAAAAATATACCCATTTCAATTCAAACAAGATTTCTACGTCTGGGAGTAAATCAAATAGGCCAATGAACATCTTTACGCATTGCCATGTTAATAATGAACCAAATGCTTAATCTTGTGATGTTATCGATATTGGTGCTGAAGATGCAATAAGGCAAGTGTCTTATTCCGAAAAAACGATGTGCAGTACTGAATGTTCGAAGATTCAAACTTTTCATTGACATTTTGTAGGTATATATCGTAGAAGTTGCGTAAAGAAGAGATCCCTTGGAAGCAAAATAATGATATGAGCACATTCACATAAAGATTGAAACAATATTACAATATCGCTTACTGTATTTGTTATCTGATATAATTTATGTAAACACTGTTTAATGGGAACACTTTCCATTTTTAGAATATAATGCTATGATCGGAATATGAATGAGAAATCATGTATGCGATGATGACAATAATTATCAGAGATGCTCAAGGTCTGTTGAAAAAATAAGGTGATTTTTCATTTTTCTCAAAGTTTATTTATTTATTCACCAATTTCTATTTTGTCCCTTCCAAAGTAGTCCCCCTCAAATGAAATACACTTATGCCAGAGTTTTTTCCAATCCTCGAAGCAGTTCTGACATGCACTTTTTGGTATGTCCTTGATCTCTTTCAGCGATTCGGTTTTCATCTTTTCAATCGTAGCAAAACGCCGTCCCTTCATTTGTCTCTTCGATCTTGGAAATAGAAAGGAGTCGCAGGGGACCAAATCTGGTGAAACCGGTGGCTGAGGTATAACTGCGGTGTTTTTGTTGACAAAAAATTATTAACAAGCAATGACGAGTGAGTAGGTGCATTATTATGATGCATGAATTGTTTTCTCTCACTAATGGATATTTTCTTCGTATTGCTTCTGGCAAGTGACGTATAACTTCCAGATAATACTCCTCATTGCATGACCGTACTACCATGTGGCAAGAACTCCCGATGCACTACGACACGGTAATCGAAGGAAACAGTGAGCAAAGCCTTGACATTTGATCGAACTTGGCGTGATTATTTTGGTCTTGGCTCTTCCGTGATCTTTCATGATTTGTCATCAGTTATGATCCTTTCAAGCATATCTGAATCGTCATTGACGTCATTCAATAATTCATGAGCGATGTTAATGCGACGGTTTATTTGGTCAAAATCCAGCAATTTTGGAACGAACTTCGCTGCCACACGATTCATGCCCTGAATTTCCGAAAAAAATTGCACGGCATGAGCCAACTGATATGCCGACATTCTCGACAGCTCCTCTAATAGTAATTCGATGAATCTCCATAACAATTTTTTTCACTTTCTCAAAATTTTTATCGGTTGTTGATATGCTGGGGCGTCCAGGGCGAGCGTCGTCACCAACATCCTCTCGACCTTGTGTGAAAAGCTTGTACCACTTGTAAACATTCTCTGTCTCGAGAATACAATCACCATATGTCACTGTCAACATTTCGAGTGTTTTTGATCACTTAATTCCAACAGAAAATTTGATGCAAATTCTCTTTTATTCAATCAAAAGCAAAATTTCGCCGAACTCGCAAAATACTTCTCACTTTTATGCCTATCACCAACAAACTAAACATGCTAAACAGCTGAAACTGTGAACATATTTTCGAGACGAATGTAGCAGACCTCGGAGAGTGTATTTTGAATCAGATTAGATTAGATTTTTGGGGAGTTAGCCCATAACCTGATTCACTGCAACCTTTTTAGATCTATTGTGATGATTCTTGGTTGTTAGAGCTCATTGTCGAACTTGATCTCTTTGATGAGACTCCATAGCCTTGACACTCATCCCTTCATAAAGCTGGCAGCCTCTGGTTTCTCTTTCCCGCATCTTACATGTATCAGCCTTGCTATCGCTTCGCATTGACAGTGCACAAGCAGTGCGGTTTCAAAGTGTCTTTTGAATACTTGCTTCTAAAGTTTTTGACTTTCCGGCATATTTTGTTTCTCAATTTTCAAGAATTTTTGAGTTATTCTTGTTAGTTGTTTGTGTTCACTAGATTTTATTTCCACCTCATTATATACTGTGTTGTATTGAAAATTAAATATTGTGGTTTTGAAGGGGGTAGGGCTTTGCTTTTTACGAACTTTAGAAACAAGTTGATTGAAAGCTTCATTTACGTACACCTTCTGCAGTTGCATAATGGTACCCGTTGAATAACCTTACTAAAGGAATCCTAAAATTTTAATTGAAACATTTTAGTTAAGCCATCACTCTGGTGCTCAACCTATAGCTTATTTTGTTGATAGTAGTAATCTAGAGTTGATCAACTCAATCAATTTTGATATATCACCGCATTGGTGAGAGTTGGGATAATTTATATTTGTTTTTAAGGTCATAGGCATTGTGATATCGAATGGGCACTATTTAGTGAATGTGTATTTCACATTTTATGTAACCCGAATAAACCACTTGTTTCCAAATGGTGTTCATATCAAATTGTTATTGAGAAGATCAATGACTTGTTTTGATCTTTCTAGCACAAGTATGAACGCCCTGAGCGGAAGATTTCAGATCTGGCTCAGAGAACCAGAAGTGGTCGAGAGAGAGACAGTACCACTACTCGTAGGCAAATAAAACCGTCTTTTGTTTTTCTTCGGTAAGAACTCATTCTCAGAGCCAGAGCTGTACAAATAATGAGAAATATGCCATCGATAACATGAGAAGATATGAGTCATTCGTGATTTTATGAATGAATTGAGTGCTTCATCTTGTTATGTTATTCAGATAGGTGCTAGCTGAAGAGGTAATGAGAGAAGTGTCCGCCATAGACGATGAGAAGGTTTCATGTAAGTGGAATTTTATCTCTTCAACATTTTATATATTCAACATTCAATGTTATTATGAGAGGCTTTTTCTTCCAGTTTGTGTTTGAAAGTTACTTCTTTGTTTCCTTTAAAATTCTACGAAGAGATGTTTCGGAAGCCACTATTCCTAAACCGTCATGGATTTTCTGTTGAAACTTTTTACTACACCCTTCCTACTTATGAGAGTCATAGATAATTCGTTACACATGGTTTGGGTTGCAGGAGAAGTGCAGGGCGTACATCTCGACATTATCAGGTGAACGACAAATTGAAACGAGCTATTGTGTCAACGGAACCCTTAGGTACCAGTCGAGATGATGGTAAACGACCAGATGGCATGTCTGTCATACTCTGGAAATACGGTAAACCTGTGATACAGGTTTACCGTATTTCCAGAGTTTACCGAAAGTTCGAAGTCTGCTGGAACCGCAGCATTGTCTATCGAAAAATTGAAACGAAAAATATACCAAAATTTTGGTAACAACTATTTGTTCCATCCAGTAGCGGTTCAAATTTTTGGTGTTTATGGCCCGAAGTCTCGTTCATGAACTCGGAAGGAGAATAGGTCAAGCAACAAAAGATGAATGTTCTACTTCTTTTTTGATAGAAGGTTATGCTGCTTCGGTCCTTGGAACTACTTCTCCTTCACATAATTTTGATGAGATCATGCATTGCCTTAATTTCAGTACGGAACTAAAATCTCTTCGAAACAAGCCGAAATATGTGGATATTCATCAGTCTTCTGTCAAGGTTAATTCGCAAGTGATTGATCGAACTTCTTATTCAGTGCGGTTAATGGACTTAGATCATTCTTCTCCCCTCAATTACGAGTTGCAGCCCTCGTGGTTCTGGTTTCCTTTCAGTGAAACAGCTTCATGAAGCAAGTGCCGAATCAATCCCCCTACGAAACCCTTCATTATTTGGAAGGATCGATTACAGCTTGAGAAATGGTTCTTGCGCAGATTCTGTGAAACATGCTCTTTCTTACGAATCAGTAGAGAGTTGTCCTGAAAATTTTGAGAAGAAAATTGGATTGGAGAATTTAGGCAACACTTGCAACATGAATAGCATTTAACAAGTATTGTTCATGAGAAAGAATTTCAAGAACGAGGTTTTAATGATGAACGAGAACGACAATGTTTCCTACTTATTCACCAAACTCAAACAATTATTCATGCAGCTGCAGTTTCGTAAGAATGTATCATCTTTCCCTCCAACCGATTTCCTGGAGTCTTTGAAGTCCACTAGATACTCGTTAGGACAACAAGAGGATTGTTCCGAATTCTTGGGGCTCTTGTTGAATACTCTTCGTGAGCAAAACAATAGCAGAATCCATATTCCTGACCGCTCTGGACTGAATGTTTTCGTACAGTCTATCTCGTCTTGTGTTTGTCAATATTTTGCTGGAAAAATCCTCACTTGTCTACTTTGTAGAAAATGTTCAAGACGTAGCAAAAACGTATGTGAATTTGTACAACTTCAACTAGCGTTTTCTAATATGACTAATAACCAGTCCGTGCAAAGCTCATTGTTAATTCATCTGAAAATGTAACTTTTAACAGGTGATGATCGACTGTATTGCCAAACTTGCGCCAAACTAAGTGGCTGTTATAAGAAAACACGTATAGCTGAGACACCAGTCAATCTAATGATAACACTGTTGATCTTCAAACATGAATCAATCTCTGACGGAAGCACCAAACTCTTACGAAGGTTAGAAATAGATGAACACTTCAATATAGCAGACCACTATTATAATCTTCATGCAGTCATTGTTCACTGTGGTTCTGGTGTTGAATCTGATCATTATTATGCCTTGGTCAAGACGAAACATACTGGCTTGAGTTTGATGATAGTCGTGTCACTAAGTGTTCTGACGATTTCTTGAATTTATTGGAGCCTCTGGAGACATCCTACATTCTGTTTTATGAAAGAGAGGACATTGGCAGATCAAGAACTTCAGATGATGTGGTGCTGCAGGTTTTTCCGGGTTTCCTGCAGCTGAAAAAGCAAATGCCACTGGAATCAATGAAGTCGCCCCGGAGCGCCAATTAATTTTTGTTTTATAATTTCATGATTACAAATTATAATATAAATAATTAGATTTATTATCACTTGTAACCATTGATTAGTGATTTACTTGCTGTTAGAGAGGATTACAAATATTTATAAATGATACATTGAAACTCATTATGAAATCCGTCTAAAATTGGAATAATCATACGCGGAAACATCAGTTACTGGTGCTCTTCTAGGGCGCTTCTTTCTAGGGGCGGAAAATTTTACTTCTCAGTTATTCGCAGAAATTAATTCACCCCCTTCTTTAAGCACTCTTTGAATGGTTCTCATTGAAATACTCAATACAAAATAAACCTTTGTGTTGGAATAGTTATTTTTTGAATTTATTCAGTGTTACCTGTAGCGAGATATGTTTTATTTTTCAAATTTGTGCGTATCCAACTCACATTCAACACTTTATAAATAATTGATTACTTCAAAAATCATTTCACGTGCCTGACTTTTGATGACTGGTTTTTTGTTTGGTGATGAAATTTTTTCAGAAACAACACAAATTATTTGGATAATGCCAAACGCCAACAGCATTGAAAGACAAGTAATGATACGCCTCTGTACAAAAAATTTGTATGTCTTGCAAGAGCTGTAGTGAGGGTTACATTGAAAATGAGTTTGTGTGCAAGGGGGCGGGCTCGCCAACACGTTTGGCGTTTGCTGTACGAATTCTCCAATATCCATCAAGAAACATCAGTAGCTACATTCAAACAAACTATTGAAGTATGTTTTATTCGAAAAAGGATCCATCCATCCATGCAGACCAGCAAATTTGTGAACACACTGTGCGATAGAGCGCAGGATGGGCTCGAATTGATATACACATGGTGTTAGGAACACTCACTGTCGATCAATCCCAAGAAGACAGAGATGGTCGTTTTCACCAGGAAAAGAAGTTTAACGGGCTTAAAACCTCCCGAAATCTTCAAAAGCCAACTAAACTTCTCTGAACAGATGAAATACCTTGGTACTATCCTCGACAGGAAGCTAACATGGAACTCTCATCTATAGAGTAGAGCAAAAAGAGCATATGTGGCTTATGAGCAATGTCGGAGGACAGTGGGACGTACGGAGTCATTGTATGGGGACCGAAAGCTCTACAAGCAACGGCCATTCAAAAATTATATCAAATACAGCGACTGGCTTGTTTTCAAACATCACAGGAGCTATGAGAACAACACGAAACGCGGAAATGGAATTAATTACGGGTCTGACCCCTCTGAACCTGTACGTTAAGGAGGTTGTGTTAATGGCCATGGTACAATTGCGCACGGCTGGTGTAAACTTCGAAGTAGGAATGGGTCAGACTGGGCCTGTGGCACGAAGCGCTTACTGCGCAGCCTTTGCTGCAGGCAATCAGTGATGCAACTGAACCTAGGCTTGTGTTTAATAAACCCTAAAAAATACAAATTAAACTAAACTCAGAGTCAGATGCTACAAATGCAATACGCATATATACAGACGGCTCAAAAACCAAAGAAGGCTCAGGATGTGGAGTGTACTCCAGATCACTAAGCCTAAGGATTAAGTGGGAAATGAGAAACAATATCATTGTATTCCAAATAGAACCGGGTGGTATGTCAATCGTCACAAAAGAAATAACCAGGAAAGGAATTTCTGACAAAAACATAGCAATCTGCACTGACAGCAGATAGGCTCTATTAGGCTTAAACAGACCATTTGTAACCTCAGGGTTAGTACTAAAGTGTCACCAAGATTTAGCCAAAGCCTCGGTAGATAATAAAATTATCCTGAGGTGGGTTAAAGGGCACGACAGGAGTGAAGGTAATCGCATTGCCGACTCTTTAGCCTAGGAAGCGGCTGGACTAAGAATTTTAGGACCCAGTGTCACCTACGCCTACCAACTGATGACTTCGATACCTAATTGCGGAACTAGCCAAATATTACACCCATGCTCAATCCCTAGAGAGATGGGATGAAATCAAAGGATGCAATCTTGCCAGGATCACCTTGGGCGACCCTGGGAAGCTAGCGCCGAAGAAATATCTGGCAATGAAAAATCTACGCTTAGCAGAAGGATTTCTGACTGGCCACTGTCAACTGAGGAAACAACTCCATAATATGGCACTAGTGGATACACTTCTATGCAGGATGTGTGAACAGGAAGATGAGAATGTCAGGCATGTCCCATGCGAGTGCCCGGAGTTATCGTCAATGAGAGAGTGTGTGTTCGGCGAGTCTTGGCCTACACCTACCGTTATAAAGGAGATATCTCCCAGTGACCTGTCCACCTTCCTGGAAAGGACAGGATGAACGATGATCTAGGAGAACAACTCCTCGAGAGGATGCACAATAAATCACATGTGGCCTAAGTGCTGTGGGCTTATACTCATCCTTCCTACTCTACAGATACAGATACAGAAGGATCCATCTTGAATTTAACTAATAATATTTATAATGTTCCACTTGCAACCAATTGACACCTACTTCCGTTGTAACTCATTGCCACTATTTCCAAATATTTCAGCCACCATAGACACTATAAAATATTGGACAACACTTCATTGTGAGACTTTCACCTTGAATTTTACGAATCCACTAGATGTTTAGTATTGAACGAACCTGAAAAGATCAATATGTGTTGAGCTTTGTGTTCCATTTGAAAATTTCACAATTGCAAAATCTCTCGATATTATTGTACCGTCGAATTCCCACGGACTATTCGAATTATAGTTTTCTCTCCACAGTATAGAAGTTCCATAAGAATACCAAATATAAATGAAGAAAGCAGCGCTTACATTTTCAAAATAAGGAAAAGTAGGATCCTCCACTTTCACTTTCAGCCAATACGCAAAAATAACCGCACTAATAGCACAATAAACATAAAATATTTTACTCATGTCTTGCATTCGAAGCACACTTTGATAACATGCATTCACTTCATTGGCACCAACAATAAAACTCATCTACAGAATAAAGCATTATGATAAATTTAAAACAAGATGAGAATGATATTTATTTAACTGTTATCTTTTGTTTGATAACAAGGGATGTTTCAGTTATTTAAACAAACTGCAAGTTAGTCCCATTTTTTTACTAAGTAGATCAAATATTTGTTGTTCTTTCATATTTCAATTGTTGTAGTGTCTTTATGATCCCAAGAAACTAAATTAACTTAAGATACAAATTTAACTAAATAATGAAATATTGAACAAGAAAACACGAGTAATTGATATGAGCAGTGAACATTAAATTTGCTGATAGGTATTATAAACTAAAATATAAAAAATTGTAAATAATTGAGTGGAAAAATACGAGTAGAATAATCAATATGGGCAAACAGTCAAATGTGAAATTTTCATAATTAGTATCGAAATTTTAGATGATTCTGGCTATATGAAAATCGTACAATCCTGTATTTTTACTTCAGTTCATTAAATACTTTTTTATTTCTTCAGGAATTATAATATAAATTATAATTACATCATGGTGAATTTATTTCTGTCCAAAATCAGATTTGAAATTACAAACTGATAATAATTTTGTTTGTCTAGTGTTTGTCTATGAATATTATTGATTTCTATGAAATTTATGAATGTAACAACAAATTTTTTGTTTGTATAGTGTATTTAAATCTAATAATGTTTTTGTTTATACAAATTAACTGTTGGTTCTGGGTACGATGATTTATATATATGCATTCGATAATTTTATTTTGTTAAGATTTCAAAGGTCTTGTTGTGGATTTATTAGCTGATACCCGGATAGAAATCAGATAAGGCAGTTGTGAGTATAAAGGTTGGGTTAGGTCCAAAGTGTCTATTCGAAACTCCACCGCAACCCGCAAGGGTTTATTGTGGCTCACACATATTCACATTCGACCAAATAAACTCAGCTTCTTAATGAAGCCGATTGGTTTGTATGATGAGTGGTCTTTCAGGTCAGATGGTGAGAGTACGGCTCTGCCGAACTCTAAAAACCTGATTCGGTCCCCAGCGGGGCAGGCACAAAGTATGTGCTCTGCTGTTTCATTATTTTCCAAACAGAGGCACCAGAACCGGAAGGTGTTTTTGATCCATCTGTGAACCAACAACTATCTGCTCTTAATATTTACTTCTTCCGGAGGATCCAGTCCTCTTTACTTGGGAACAGTACGTTATAAGACAGTTCGTAGTTGATAGTTGGAGGCATAAAGTTGGAGGCAACGGTCTGTTGCACTCTGCATTTAATTGCAATTGAATTGTGCATTGAATTGTGCAATTGTCAATGTGCACAAGTCCATATGCAAATGAAGGTTAGATAGCCCCTCTTTCCAGAAAAATATGGAGAGGAGGTAGATCTGGAATGATCTACATGGCCGCTGACGGCCATGGAGATCCTTATGACTGTCATGATAGGTATTAAAAACTGACATAAAAGAATTATAATTAATTGAATAAAAATATACGAGTAGAAAAATCAATGGGCAAATAGTCAAATGTGAAATTTTCATAATTAGAATAACATTTTCAGATGATTCCGGCTACATGAAAATTATATAATCCTGTTTTTTTACTTCAGTTCATCAAATACTTTTCATTTCTTCAGGAATTGTTTTATATAATATAATTACAGCATGACGAATTGATTTCTGTCCAAAATCAGATTAGTAATTGCAAATTGATTTCTATGAAATTTATGTTCAGATCAAATAAATTTTTTGGTTCATGCAAATTCACTATTGGTTCTGAGTACGATGATTCATATATGCATTATGTATGTTTTATTTTGTAAATATTTCAAAAATCTTATTGTGAATTTATTGGCTGATACCCAGATAGAAATTAGATAATGCAGTTGTGAGTATTTTTTTAAATCTTAATAGGAATATAGTTCCCGATTTTCATTACAAAACCAATGAGAGATGCAATGCAATGCAAGTGTTATCAATAATTATAGTATTGGTACAACTGTGCAATATTCTTTCAGAAATATTCATATACGAACATTTTTGGAAATTCAGAGTCAGTTTATTCTATATGATGGAATTGGCCGATACTTGATGATACAGTGACTCATGTGAAGCTATTGATAGTTAGACATCGACAGATCTAATTCCTTTGAATCTGCCTATTATATATGCATTTTAGATCCCAAATTTTTTATATCTTTCTTGGGTTCATTCCGAAATATTGACAATAGTGCGGAGTTAATTTCAGTTTCATTTTCTTCCTACCCGTATTATATTGTACTTCCTTCCACTTGTTTGCATCCTAAGTTGTGAAAGAAAATTTGCTTCTTTCAGATACTCGTTTTCTTTTCTGGGATTTATGATTTCTTCAGTTACCCCTGTTTTGAAATCTTCGAACTCTTTTGTTATAATATTAATCTGACCCACTGAAATTATATTTTGACCTGTAATATCAGTAATATCGTTCCTTAATTTTGTCAGTAAATTCAGTACTTCATCCATTTCACCAGCTTCGACTATTTTTAGTTATCAAGTAGTTCCAAATAGTTTTCATTTCTTAGCATATGTTGTCGTTTTTGCACTCTCAAATATAGTTTCTTATATTAAATTCAATCCAATCTGATTCAATAATTCATAAAAAATAACTCGAGTATCGAAAAATTTAATGAGGAATCGATCTCACGTGATTATCCATCACTTTTCACTGAAAACGTAGATATGAAATTCTCTTGAACTATTACTGGTAGAACCGGGTTTTCAATACTCGCAACAACTGCAAACTTGGAATAATAATGATAATAATAATAATCTTTATTCAATCCTTACAGATCACATACAGCATAACATAGAATACGTCACAAATAAAAAACCGTGGGATGATAGACAAATTTACAATCAAAAATATTAAAATATCATTACTCAATAGATTTGTACACATATACATGAAAACATTCATTACATTCATAGTTATACATATCAGCAAACACATTTTCATTTCGCATCAAGAAATTCTCAGATACTATAGTAACATTTGTCTTGAAAATGTACTTTCAATTTTGATTTGAAAATGTTTATATTCCGTTACTCTCCCAGGGTTGCGGAAAGACGATTGAAAAACTTTATACCTCTACATGAGGGGCTTTTTTCATAGAATGATGGAGGAGCTGTGTGCAGGAATACTGATGAAGTCTCCGTTTCTAGTTGGTCGACACAATTCATCTGGATTTAGATTGAAAATGAGTCGAATAATTCTTTTTTGGGTAACAAATATTCTGCTTGAGTCACTGGAGCATCCCCAGATGTTGATGTTATAGGATATGTTGCAGTAGATTAGAGCATAATATACATTGATTAGCTGATTGGTATTGAACATATTTTTCAATTGCAATATATCATAGTAACCTCTGTTCACTTTATTGCTTATGGCATCAACATTATTTTCCCAACTTATTCCACTATCTATATAAGTTCGAAGAAATTTCGTAACTTCAGAAAGATGGATAGTGCTATTTTTGACAACCACTTGAATATCAGTCACAGATCTCCACCTAGAATGGAAATTCATAAAGACTGTATTATCTGCATTCACTATCAAAACATTTCTTTCACACCAATTTATGAATTTTTCTGCTGAATTATTTAGTTTTTTTGTAAGTCTTCAGGACTATCTGCATCAATGACCAAAATAGTATCATCTGCATAGAGAACTACTGAATCTGAAATGATATAGTCAGGTAGACCGTTTATGAATAACAAAAAAATAAGCGGTCCCAAGATCGATCCCTGAGAAACTCCCCGGTCCATCTCATAGTATTCAGCGCATGTATGACATCAGCCATGACATGAAAATTTCACGAAAATCAAAGGATTAAAATTTACTTTCGATTATCTCCAGGTCAATAATGTCGAATGCCTTCGATAAGTCGAAAAAAAGTGCTCCCACATATTTCATTTCATCTAGTGAGTCGTATATATATATATATATATTTGAAAAAATTGTACGAAACACTTCAGGTCGATTTACTTTGATATTTTGACAGTATTCGGAATTTGGATGAAAATGAGTACATTTTATTATTTATTACATATACCTTCTTGATAATGGTGGGAATTGTTATGGGTCGAAAATTAATATTTAAGAAAGGGCACCCTTATGCATATGATGATTAAAGAGGAATAAGTTTACTCTCCAGTTTCGTCAAAGACAAAACGGACTGATTTGAGTTTGACGATAGTCGTGTCACTAGTTCTGGCGATCTCTTGAATTTATTGGAGCTTCTGGAGACACCCTACATTTTGTTTCATGAAAGAGAGGACATTGGCAGATTAAGATCTTCAGATGATGTGGTGCTGCAGGTTTTTCCAGGTTTTCCTGCAGCTGAAAAATGCGCCACTGAAATCAATGAAGTCACCCTGGAGCGCCAACTAATTTTTGTTGTTTCATAATTTCATGATCGGTATTACTTTCTCCATGCAATAACTAGTTGAGATTCTTGAGTTTACTGCTATATTATTGAAGTAATCCAAATAATTTGAGTTAAAATTTCAAAATCAACTGCTATCATTTTTAACAGCAAATCACCTTCTCTCATCAAATCAGTATGGTTCTACTGAAACAGCGCTATATGATTTAAATGAACATTTGATAACTTCTCTTGAATGCAAACTTGAAAAATGCCATGTATTTGTTGATTTATCGAAAGCGTTCAATTGTGTAGATCACAAGTAATTAATTTTGAAAATGAATAGACTTGTAGTGCGGGGAATTGTTCAAGATTTGATCAAGATACATCTTCAAAATAGGAAACAACAAGTCATTTTACAAGGTGTGAAAAGTCAATGATCAACATTAAAACAGGGTGTTCTACAGGAATCCATACTGAGACCACTTTTGTTTATTTAATGCTGAAGATCTAGTAAAGTATCTTCATGACCTCACGGTGGTACATATACTTGCATATGCAGGCGAACCTTTTGATTGAAGCAAACAATCCCATAGTACCAAATAATTGAATCAGTTCATAAAAAGTAAGTACATGGGCTACTGAAAATTACCTATCATTCAACATCAAATAAACAGTGTTAATGAAATATGAATGACACTCTTAGTATATTTAAATATAACGATCTGGAGGTTACATCTTGCTCAACAACAAAAATGCTCATTCTAACTGTAAATCACAAACTTACGTGAAATCTACATATACTCTGTGATAAATTCAAAAAAATTGTTACGTAGTTATATTCATGCGAAATCATTGCAACAAGGGAGTTTTGCTGAGTCTGTACTATGCGACCATCAATTCTCATATAAGATACGGATTTCTAAACTGAGGGACCGGATCTTCTGCGCGAAGAGTTTTTATATCCTAAAATATGCTATTAGAATCATCGATGCTCTAGGACAGTCGTGTAAACATTCCAAAAATAGATCTTCATTTGAAGCGAATCGACAAAATCATGGCTACTCAACTCGATCGAAAAACTTATTGGTAACTACTACACTTCGAATCGCACTTTTTCAAAAAAGTCATCTTCACATTGGACCAAAAATTTTCAATAAGTTGGACAGCACAATTGGAAGCCTATCTTATCCAAAAAAAAGCTATAACACAATGAATTCTTCACTCTAGCCGGGCAGCTATGTTTTTTGAATTTGTATTGTATTATATTATATTCACCATGTTTCATTATTACTGTGTACTATTTAAAAAAAATTATACTTTATTTGAAGGTAATTGTTACATGATGAATTAGTTCGGACTTTCATTGTCTATTATTATATGAAATGATTTGAAATCCCTGAAAGAACCAATAAAGAAAGAAAAAGAATAGCTGAAAATACCAATTATATTGCATTTCATCAGCTCGGACTTCCATTGCCTAATATAATATAAATTGATTTCAAATCCCTGAAAGAATCTGTGAAAAAATCAAAGAAGATTAGCTGGAAAATAACAATTTTATCTAGCAAAAAACTGAAAAATACAATAAAATAACATACAAGCAACAACCAAAAATTAAAAAAAAGAACTATGAACACGAGCTGAAAAATGAAAAAATTATTAACCAAAAAATGAAAATTAAAAAATATATAAAATTAAAATATTCCAAACCAAGTTACTTCACGACGTTTCAATTGTTAGTGTCCACAATCGTCTTCGAGTGATAAATGGACTTCATTCAGATTGAAGCCTGGCTTCCTTACCCTTTGGACTGATTGGACTTATTCCTTCGAAATCTGACTATTTATAGGTCATTCGACTGCTTCCACCTATCCCCTCTTCCCTATCTCCGCTTCATTGGTTTCTAGCGGGAGCTGACCGTTTGGCGGAAGTTGGTCGTGTTCCGCTGGGTTCGAGGTTTCTATATGTTAGGTATCTCTACACTAGCTTGGCTAAATGCGTTGTTAGACAACATATATGCGACTTCTTTGAATTTTCTCCTATACCATTGTTCATCCTTGTGGGTGATTTCAGCTTGAGCCCACTTGATGTTATGTTGATGAGTTCAAACATGCTTTGCTTTTCCGGATTTGCTGGTTTCTCCTCGCTGTGTGTGTTTCTTGTGCTCGACAATGTGAACTTTCAATGGTCTCTTAGTTTCACTGATGTATGAATCTCCGCACTCGCAGGGTATCCGTAAATGCAATGTTTGAAATCGCAGTCCGCGTTTGGTGGCCTGGTTTCCATAAGACTGCTACGGATAGTGTTCCCAGATGTGAAGCAGGTTCTGATGTTATATTTGGACCCAATTCTTTTTATCCTTTCCGACAATCCTCTGATGTAGGGAAGTACAAGTACTGGTTGTGGTGGTTTCTTTTCTTGTGTAGTTCTTGTTATCTTCTAGCTAAAGCCTGTTCCACCATCACTTTGAAGTAACAATTCCGTTGCAGGTCATTTTTGATGATGCCTAGTTCATTTTCGAGACCCTCCTTTATATTGCAGAGCCCGAAAGCACGTTCTAGTACAGTCTTGATGATTCCTCTCTTAGTCGATTGATGGTTGTTGGATTTCTGATTCAAATACCGTTCCGTGTGAGTGGGTTTTCGATATATATATGTTTCCCATTTACTGTCGGTCCTCTTCACCAATCCGTTTGAAAAAGGCAAGAAACTTTTATCTATCGATACAAGGAAATAATAAATTTATTTATGTGATTGAAATCTGTTTTCTTATTTGAACAAATGTTCAATTGTGAAATGAACGACACCTCTGAATATTCAAGATGGTGGATGGTGCAAGTGGTGGTAAAGAGCTCCCAGATGAAAAAGGAGATAAAATGTTTGAATGCTGTAAAACAAAACAAGTGTCAACAATGGTGTGTGTTAAATGCGGGAAAGCGTATCATAGAAGTTGTCTGGAGAAAAAAATAGGGTGAATTTTCGTTTTGAGGGCACCCGGCGATTTTGAAAAAATTTTTGAGTGTACTTACATATTCTGATGCGTAGATTACGAATCCGAAAGAAAAAATCGGTGCTCTCTCTTACTTACAAAGTTAGGGCCCTTCAAAGTTAAAAAAAGGCAATTTTTCAGCCTTCTTTTTCACAAAATAAACATTTAAATAAACATTTAAAAACACAAGCATCTATTCACTAGGTCACTTTTTCACCTTATTTCTCCTTCTTTGACAATTTTCACTTCAATAATGAACATTTTTCTTATAAAGAACTTAATTTAAAAATGAATGCTTCTTCTGGTGACACTCTTCTATTTCTAGGTCAGTTACTAGTGACATTTAAGAAAAAAGCGGTTGGTATTTGTAATACACTACCAAAAACCAATTTACGATCTGAAGAATGAAGGTGAAAAACATTTGAATTACTTTAGGAATATTGACTGCATCAGTCGTACCAACCATGCCACCAACCTTAAAAACGTAAAATACTGAGATATGTAACCAAAAAGCAGCTCCGTAAATTTTATTACATTTTTATTGAAAAAATGTTGATTATTGAAGTGAAAAGTGTCAAAGAAGAAGGAATGAGGTGTTAAGGTTACCTAGTGAATGAATGCTTGTGTTTTTAAATAGTTTATTTTGTGAAAAAGAAGGCTTAAAAGTTGCTCTTTTCTGAACTTTGAAGGGCCGTAACTTTGTAAATAAGGGAGCGCCCTTTTTTTCTTTCGGATTCGTAATCTACGCATCAAAATACGTAAGTACACTCAAAAATGTTTTTAAAATCGGCAGGTGCCCTCGAAACGAAAATTTACCAAAAATGTTTCAAATAATAGATGAAACACGAATCTTATGTTGTAAAGCTGAAATGTCAGATAAATAATGGGTAAAAGGTTATATAGTAGTAGATGAAAAGTTTACTGATATACAGGAGAGTAACTAAGATTAGTACATAGAATGGTTGAAAAAAGAAAATGAGTTGCTCATGAAAATATTATCCGAAAACGATGAAAAATATAAAATTTTTTTGAAAATAAATGTTGGAGGAAAAAGTCAATAACCTCACGGAGCGGAACAAAAAACCTAAAACAAATACGAGTACAAATTCCCAAGAAGCCAAAAAAACTATTGAAACAAAAAATGGTTCTCTACCGAAGAATAAAAACCCGAAAAATGCTAGCCAACGAAAACCTTTTGTTTGGACAAGCAAGAATAATACCGAGGGGTCATTCAAAGAAATTATAATAAACAACGAGTCATCTAAATCAGAAAAATCAGAACTGGAAAATGAAGAGGGATTTACAGAAGTGAAGTCAAAAAGACGGAGGAAATTTGAAAAAACAGCATCCAGACAATTAGGACAGGCTAAAGATGGAAACAACTATGGCTTTGTGGGAGCACAATAAAGAGCATGGATGTATATATGCAGGGTGTTACCAGAAGTAGAAGATAAATACATTACAAGTTATTTAAAAAACAGACTGGGAAAAGATGAAAACTTCATTGTGAAAAAACTGAAATCGAATATTCCAAATGAAAAATGTTTTATGGTAGGAACTGATTTCGCATTTAGAGGGGAATTGTACAAACCAAAGAAGTTGGTTTTCGCAGGTTTGATTTTAGAAGATACAATGAATATCAACAAAAAGAATCTCCTGAAAACTTTTTTCTTCAAAGTAAATGAGCAGGCATCAAAGAATTATAAATAGTAGTGCAAAAAAAACAATAATTTCTCTAGGATAAGTCTAATACATCAAAATATGCATTCACTTAGAAAAAATGTTGAAAAAATTGAATGTTTTCTAAGAGATAATCCGAATTGCGGTTTCATTTGCGCTACATAGCACTGGAAATCACAATTTGAACTTGAAAACATAGGAATGAGAAATTTCAAATTAGCTTCATTCTTTTGTAGAGAATGGATAACCCTCCATGTCCATTTTCCCTTTAGTGTAAAAAAGGGATAAAGTGAAAATAACTGAAAAATATAGTAAATATGTCAACAAACGGTAAATTCGAGTGCTCAGCAGTCGAAGTTGCCTTACCTGAAATTAACATAATTATTGTTGCTTTGTATAGACCACCTGGTGGTTCATTGAAGGTATTTTTCGACAAATTTGAACGATTGCTACATAAACTCAATGATAGTAATAAGGTTGTATTTATCGCTGGAGACTTTAATATAGAATTGAAAGAGGAGAATGAGATAAAATCAGATTTGCTAACACTGATTCAGTGTTTTGATATTCACAAAACAATAAATGACTACACACGTATAACTCCAGCCACAAAGAGTTGTATAGACAACATATTTATAAATTATACAGAAACTTACGAGGCAAAAGTTATAGACATTCACATTTCAAATCACAAAGCTCAAATATTAACGTGGGAAATGGCAAATAAAAAGATACATCATCATACTTTTGAAAGAATTTTCTCTAAAGATAAGACAATAGAATTTAGTAACAAACTCAATACATCAATTTGGAATGAAGTATATTACTTAGATAGATCAGAGGTTGATCAACAATGGAATACTTTTATGAAAAATTTCATGATATTATTTAATGAAAGCTTTCCGATTAGGTCTAGGTACTAGGAATAAGAATATTGAATATTTCAACAATAATGAAATTTCTGGATGGAAACGCACTGTGGATGACATGTTATTTCAATATGTAAATAATAAAGTAAGTCGGCCCCAATATAATGAGGTAAAAAGAATATGATAATCGCTTGAGAAAATGAGATGAATTTTTGAATAAAGACTTCTGATGATAAAAATAAATATATGTGGACAATATGCTCGGGAAGAGAAAAATACTCCAATTGTCAACTACAAGGGGATCCAGAAAAAATTGTGAATGACTATAACAAATACTTAATTAAAATTGTTCCAGAATTAATATTAGAACTCACAAATATTTCTTTCGAATCTTCAATAAAATATAAATTTGAGTCAATGTTAGCAAAGCCAATATCTCCTCAAGAGGTAATAGAACTATCATCACATAAAGTTATAAATAAACAGTCTAGTGGGTACGATGAAATTCCCACGTCTTTTATGAAAAGAAGTATACTTAGCATAAGTGAAATCATATCATAAATAACTCCATGAAATTTGGCGTCTTCCCTTCAAGACTGAAACTGTCCCTAGTGAAACCTATTTATAAAAAGGGGGATTTTAAACTTATGGAAAACCCTCGACCTATAAATATTCTACCAAGTTTTGAAAAATTATTTGAGCTAGCTATGTGTAATAACATTACAAATATTCTATATAAATGTAATATAATTAGCAATAACCAACACGGATACTCACGAGAGAGATCAATATACAGTGCAACAATATACTGAAGAAAAAAGGCAATTTTATTGCATATTATAAAGAGGGCCATGAACAGGTCAAAATAAATGCAATAATGTATTAATCTTTCTGTCAGAAGACCTGTCAGATTCGACGAAAATGTATTCAGTTTTGTGTTGGTTTTTCGTAAATTTGAAAAATTGTTCAATTTCCAAATGCAGAAAAGTTGGATATGATATGTATTTATGGCGAAGCAAGAAGGAATTCAAAAGAAGCAGTGGGAATATACGCTAATCAATATTCTGACAGAAAATTACCGTCAGACAAAGCATTCGCTGGCTTAGCCAAATCTTTGGCACGAAATTGATGTTTTAATGAACGGAAGCGAAAAAAAAAAACCAAAAACGGCTACTGATGAGAATCACAGTAGTGCAGTGCTAGGTCAAATGGTGTTGGAAACATATAGTTCTACCAAACAAGTAGCAATACATTGTAACATTTCGAAATCGTCAATACAACGTATTTTGTCGAAAAACAAATTCCATTCATACAAAATTCATTTGGTTCAAGGACTACATCCAGGTAATAATCTCCATGTTTCATTTTTATTACCTGAAATATATTTCCATATTCAGGAGATAGATGATAGAAGATTGAACTTCATTGCATGGTTGTCCACCCGTATTCATGATGATGATCAGTTTCTGAAAAAACCATTATGGAGTGATGAAAGCGGTTTCCATAATAACGGTATAATAAGCAAACATAATTGTCACTATTGGTCTGACGTGAACCCTCATTGGGTGCAAGAGTCGAGATTTTAGTCTATGTGGGGGGTTAATGTTTGGTGCTGAATCATTGATGGTTACTTGATAGGACCTCATTTTTTCGAAGGAATTCCCAATGGGAAGAGGTACTTGGTTTTTCTACGACATGTGTTGCCGAATCTACCAATACAAACTCGACTGAATATGTGGTTTCAACAAGATGGGATACCTCCACATAATAATAGAATAGTTACCCAATGTTTGGATGATACTTTTAATGAGAAATGGATTGGAAATAAGAGCCCAATCCCATGGCCAGATCGTTGTCGAAATATCACTTGTGGGGATATATCAAAGACTTAGTTTATATGCGACGTCCACAAAATGTAGAGGATTTGAAAAATAGTATTACAAATGTTTGTGCTTCCATAACGCGAAAGACGCTTTTAGCTGTCACAAATCGGGAATTACTTAGAAGATGCAATATGTGTATTCTACGTGAAGGGAGACAGTTCGAACACTTACTAAAATTATTCTTGTTATCACTAATTAATTTCGTTATCATCATGTTAGTCGAGTTATGGTCAAAGTAACATATTTTTTGGTGATTTGAAACATTTATTTCAATTTGTACAGAAATACGCAACTAGATGAAATTGAACAGACAATGAAATCATAACTGATGGATTCATTTTATTAAACTCGTATTATTGTATTCATTCTGATTTATTCATGGCCCTCTTTATAATATGCAATAAAATTGCCTTTTTTCATCAGTATTCAAAGAAAACTACAAGTGTGCTATATGACTGAATTCAGAATTTATTGCAGAATCTAAAAATGTATCGGAAAATCTAGGTTAACATTTGAAAAAATTGTCGTCGGTGTCACGACGCCCTAATGGATAACGCCTATTGCTGTATCTCTTCGCAAATAAGAGGACCCTTTGACATCACAATCATCTGCCTTCACGAAATATGAATATTCTCTCTCAGTTTTTAGATATCTGCCCGCGAAGTTTTATATGGGACACCCTGTATATTTATGAGTATATGTAGTCTTTTTTTTTGACATCATTTCATTCTATGTAGTCTGTGTACAAGCTGTAATAGTCGGCATATTTTTGAAATAAAGATTATTATTATTATTATCATTATTATCAAGATGTAGTTTCCTCTGAAGATGACAGAAATCACTGTTGTAATTATTGGAATATATTGTCATAAGAGTACACTTTCAAGCTTGCTGCATCCCACAACACCGGGACGACCACCGATTGACTGGTTTCGAAGTACTCGTTCCTCGTTAGTACCGGTGAGGTCATTCGAGATGGAGTGAAGCGTCTGAGTATTCAAAACAGAATCAATTCCACCACTTGCAGATGAAGTTCGGTAACAATTTCTCAAACACATACTTCGGAGTGAGAATCAGAATGATAATTGAATATCTTTCGCACAGGTACATATGACATGCTCCAGTTCATGTGAAAACATCATACCTTCACCTCTTATGTGAACCTATGACTTTGAAGGTACTTGTGGCAGACACCCTACGGAAAAACAACAACTAACCCAGCTGATGCCGTGCAGATAGCTGAAGTGAAACCATCAGGCACCTGTGCTATGTCTCCTGTTTGGAATTCGTCGCAGGTAACTTCCTATATATGAAAAGCAGAAATTTCGGAGTACTTGCTCTTTGTCAGTATATATAAGATCATTTCAGATGAAGTGTATCGTCTGGGTATCCCGAACAAATAAAATTAATTTCAACTTGTCATGAGCTCTATCTGCCCCACTTTTTGTGAAGGGTCTATCATCGAGGGATTTCTATCTTTAAATTTTAATAAAGCAAAGTGAGTGTGAGATATCATCGAAATTTTTCATTCATTTGAAGGAACTATTGATGCTATTATGTGTGGAATATAACATTATTCAAATGTCCACCACGGTTTCTCTGGGTGCAGCGCATCCTCAACGTCCAATTTTCCATAACTCTGGCGCATAAATTAGGCGGAATTTGACCGATGGCATGTGTTATGTTAGCTTTTAGAACCGCCGTGGTTTGTAGCTTATTCGCATACATCTGCGAGTCAATAAAACCATACAAAAAGTCTAACGGAGTCTAATCGCACGATCTCGTTAGCCAGTTCACATCACCTCCACGTGAAATGACCATACACCCAAATCGCTCGGGCAGAATATCCGATGTGGAATGAGCTGTATGGCACATAGTGCCGTCCTGTTGAAACCACATGTCGTTGATGTCCGGATCAACCAGTTCAAGCCAAAACAGTTGGTAATCATCAACCTATAGTACTCGCCGTTTACAGTGATTACTTCGCCATCACCGAGTTGTGATAGCCAAGTTTTTGTGAGCGACGTGAAATCGACTGCCTCGAATCCTCCTGCACACTCTCATAGATAGCGGCGGTACTTTCAACAGATCTTGCGCTCGGTCAAAATACGTAGAGATATGTCAAGTATATTTGAAAATTCAAATACTATCCATTCCAGGACAGACATTGGAAGTCTCAGCCTGATTTATACTTATCTCCTTTGTTTAAATAAAAATAATTACTTTTATAACGATTAATAATTTCGTAAAGGAAACTTACAGAAATTCATTTAGTTGTAAGGGGTGTAAAACGCAACCCCTAAAATTTATTTCCAATGTAACTTTTTGTCTTATTATTTGTTCACCATTTGAAAATTTATTTCCGATAGCCTGTTTCATTCTAAACAAAAAATGTCTCGTGGGTTTTTTGCCCAAAATAAACCAGTTTGCAGCAAAAAATTATTTTAGGAACAACTACAGAGATACATCGTCATGAATGAGGAAATACGAAACTAATCTATCTAGTAGGTCGCTATTAGCTATAGTGACAATTGAATTGGTATGACGCTGTTAGTTTGTGAATTTTTGAAATTGAATTAATACTAACTGTGTGTTGTTCTGTTATTATTGTTATTAAAATAGCACACACAAATGAGGAAATGGCTAAATTGCATTACGTTTACGGTCTGTCGCAGGGGAATGGGTTAGAAGCTTCTATAGTCTATTTCAAAAGAGTGTAGAGTAATAAATCATGAAGTGTCATAAAATTTGCCTGAATTTCGTTGTCATCCATGGGCGTAGGCAAATCTTAGGATTATTAAACTTAATAATTAAAGTAAATTAAAAATTACAGACATAGATAATAATAAAAGGCCATTTTTGGGAAGTAATTTGGTCTAAAACTAAGTACCTACATGTATTTAGGTAAGTAAAATTTCTTAAAAAAAGATTAAGATTAATTTTAGTGGTTCTTGTAAACTTATTTAATATGCAATTTGGGTTCATATACTTGAGCATGATTTCTCAAAAAAGGGTTAACACTTAGTTCCGAGGTGCCATGTCATTATAATAATCCCTTTTTGACCCTGCCCACCAATCATGCAATACCTATTAAACCCAGGTAATTAAGAAAAAGGGTTTAAATATATTGTAATGGTGTCTTAAACATTCGAGTTATAATAGTAATTGTTACTACACCAATTAAACGTACAGTGATATTGTGATATAGAAATAGTGAAAAAGTTATAAAATGGGGACATTTACTCCAAAGAAAAGAAGTGTAAAAAATTCTCCGCTATCTGTTTGCGAAGAAGTTATAATTTTAAATGTATATGATTGCATAAAACACGATCACCCTAGTTTGTCTGTGCAAGAAAGTGTTGAGCGATGTGCCCGAATGACTGGAATTGGACAGTCCACGATTTTTAAATTATTGCGAGAAAGAAAGATATCAGGCCAGGTAAGTCCATGCAAGAGAAACTCAGGAAGACCAATAAAAATCTTAGATGAAGACACCAAATGTGACATTCGAAGAAAAGTTCATTCGTTTTATTTTAAAAAGGAAATACCCACTCTTGAAAAAATATTTATCGAGATAAGCCAAGATAACGATATTCCTTTGATATCCAGAAAACTTTTATGAAAAACTTTAAAAAGTATGAATTTTGCCTGGGAAAAGCACAATCGAAAGGCACTATTACTGGAAAGTGATGAAATTGTTTGCTGGAGACGAAAATATTTGACAACTATAAAGCAGTACCGCAGAGAGCAAAAGAAATTTTTTTATCTTGATGAGACGTGGATAAACGAAGGTTATATAGTCAAAAAAATGTGGCAAGATAAAAATATAACAAGTTCTCGCCAAGCTTTCATAGAAGGCCTTTCGACGGGTATTAAAGTGCCTTCGGGAAAAGGGAAGAGGCTTATAATTGCTCACATTGGAAGCGAAGACGGATTTTTAAAAGAAGGTTTGTTAAGCTTTGAGTCGTGCCGGACGGGAGATTATCATGAGGACATGAATTCGGATGTCTTCGAAGACTACTTCGGGGAAATGTTAAAATTTCTTTCAGCTGATTCGGTCGTGGTTATGGATAATGCAAGCTACCATTCAAGGCGCTTAGAGAAGGTACCAACTTCAGCTTGGAGAAAGCAAGAAATTATTAACTGGCTGTCAAATAAAGGTATTCAGTTTGAGACGAATTCAGTAAAGAAGGAACTACTAGCCATAGTAAAACAACATAAATCTCGCTTCATGAAATATGCCGTAGAAGATGTAGCAGAAAAGTATAAAGTAACTGTGCTGCGCCTACCGCCATATCATTGCGAATTAAATCCTATAGAACTTATATGGGCACAAGTTAAAGGATATGTTGCAAGGCACAATACCACATTTAAAATGAAAGATGTCAAGGTATTGTTTGATCAAGCCATTATGGAAATCACATCAGAAAACTGGCAAAAAGCAATCCAGCATGTTTTAAAAGAGGAAGATAAAATGTGGGAACTGGACAACTTGGTCGATCAGGTGGTTGACCCTATAATTATAACCCCATGGGATGATGACAGTTCTTCGGATGAAGACTATACTGATGTAGAATAATTAATTCGAATTGTAAATATACTGTAGCGGGATAAGCAATCTGGACAGAGACCAGTGTATCAGTGACAGTGACACTTTTGCTTAGGTTAGGGTTTAGAATTAAGGGTAGTCTGAATAATTATTTTCTCGGAAGGTTCTCGAAAATTGTACCTAGTAATCTCTAGAACATTCAATTAGGGTATAAATAGAGTATTGTTAAACGTTAAGGGAAGTTCACAGTTTTAGTATTGTTCAAGTGTCAAATTGTAATAACGTATCCAGTAAAGTTCTTGTCGTTTCTGTGAATAAATTGATTTAAAGTCCCCACAAGTGTTTCAATACGTAAAGTTCGTTCGTGTGTGTTTGTGAGTATTTCCCGATTTCGGTTCGTATATATTTTATTGTTACATTTTATATTTTTTTAATAACACTGTTCTGCTGTATTAAATTTTTATTTCCTTTAATATAATTTTTATGAATGCATATTCTTTTGGCAATTATCCCACTAGCGCGCCTCTGGCTCAGTATTTATCCGTCGATAACAATGGACAAATCCCTTAAAACAGGGTGATACCTACCTGCTCTTTATGAAACGACATAATTTTGCAATGCGGACTAGGGAAGTGACAGAATTTATTGACGGATCACCCTGTAGCGCTTTTGAATACTTAATGAGATTTTATTACTCTACACTCTTTTGAAATAGACTATAGAAGATATGCTGAAATGTATCCTCAACGGCAGCATCCTTCACATAGAATACTTGCTCGACTTCATCAATGATTACGAGAATATGGTTCACTCGACAAAAGAACGCAGGATTGTGGTCGCCATCGAGGAGTGCGAACACCACAGCTTGAAGAATCAGTACTTAATTTGATTGAAGAACAACCTACTACCAGTACTAGAAAGATTTCTTTCCAGCTAAATGTTGATCATATGAACGTATTTCGAATTTTAAAGAAACAACTCTTATACCCTTACCATCTGCAACGCGAACAGGCACTGTTACGGCGAAACTTTCCGAACCGTCCTGAATTATGTAATTGGATGCTGGAAATGATTGAAAGAAATTGAGACTTTCTGAAGACGACAGAATTCACAGACGAATGTAGTTTTCCTCGGGACAAGATAATTAATTTTCATAATTACCACTTATGGGCTGATGAAAACCCTCACGCTATTGTCCAAACTAACCATCAAGAACAGTTTTCTCTTAACGTGTGGCTCGGAGTTATTGGGGACGATTTAATTGGGCCTCATTTTCTACCTCCTCGATTGAATGGTGAGGCACATGAACGTATGCCTCACTATTTAAACTGGAGGTAGAAAAGGAGGAGAAAGTTCCTTTGGGCGTCAGAAGGGATATGTTTTTCAAGCATAATGGGGCTCCCGCCCATTTTAGTCAAGTAGCACGTCAGCATTCAACTGAAACATATGCAAATCAGTGGATAGGTCTAAGAGGACCACAGAACTAGCCCGCTTGATCCCCGGATCTCATTCCTCTCGATTTCTCTATTTGGGGCCATTTACAGCATTTGGTTCATCGTACTCCTGTTCGCGATTTGGAAAACTTAAGAAATCTCTAGACGCATGCGTAATGTCTGAAGATAGATATATTGAAGATTCACTATGATTTCTACATGTTGTGTGTTTTGTTATTAATAGATTGCTTTTGTTTATTACCCTTAAATCATTTAATGCAGGTACTAACTACAAAATAACAAATCCAGTTCGCTTTTGTGACAATGTATCTTTGTAGTTGAAAAAATCTAAAGCAAATGGAACTTAAAACGTTCAAGCCAGTCTCTATATACCTACATAGTAGGTTTGATGGACTGACGCCTATCAGAAAACAACTACTCCCCTGGCTAATACCACGAAGGGCGTTGGATTATATCAGACAGGCGTCAGTGCAGGAATCTTCACAGAAAATGTCCTGCATATGCAATTGGCAATACAACTGAAAGAGTCGACCTTCAATTATGGAACGGGCACACTTGCAGACCGGTTTCGGGCTTATTAGCCACTCATCAGTGCAAGATAGTGACCATCATCGACCTAAAGTCAATGATATTCCACAATTGAAAATCGGAATTCATTCAGAGTATTTCATTCCTCTTCCGAACTTGGAGCGAACATCAAAAATGTCACTCCATCTTGTGGACGAGGTACTAACCAACTGCATATCCGTAATTTGCCCGATTCCTCTGAATAAGGAAGAAAAACTTTTCTTATTAGTCAATGGGCTATGCTTGAAGACTGGCAGTAAACAAATCTAAAGCAAATGGAACTTCAAACGTTCAAGCCAGTCTGATATAATCCAATGCCCTTCGTGGTATTAGCCAGGGGAGTAGTTGTTTTCTGATAGGCGTCAGTCCATTAAACCTACTGTGTAGGTATAAAGAGACTGGCTTGAACGTTTGAAGTTCCATTTGCTTTAGATTTGTTTACTGCCAGTCTTCAAGCATAGCCCATTGACTAATAAGAACAGTTTTTCTTCCTTATTCAGAGGAATCGGGCAAATTACGGATATGCAGTTGGTTAGTACCTCGTCCACTAGATGGAGTGACATTTTTGATGTTCGCTCCAACTTCGGAAGAGGAATGAAATACTCTGAAAGAATTCCGATTTTCAATTGTGGAATATCATTGACTTTAGGTCGATGATGGTCACTATCTTGCACTGATGAGTGGCTAATAAGCCCGAAACCGGTCTGAAAGTGTGCCCGTTCCATAATTGAAGGTCGACTCTTTCAGTTGTATTGCCAATTGCATATGCAGGACATTTTCTGTGAAGATTCCTGCACTGACGCCTGTCTGATATAATCCAACGCCCTTCGTGGTATTAGCTAGGGGAGTAGTTGTTTTCTGATAGGCGTCAGTTCATTAAACCTACTGTGTAGGTATATAGCGACTGGCTTGAACGTTTGAAGTTCCATTTGCTTTAGATTTGTTTACTGCCAGTCTTCAAGCATAGCCCATTGACTAATAAGAAAAATCTTTGTAGTTGTTCGTAAAATAATTTTTTGCTGTGAACTGGTTCATTTTGTGCAAAAAACTCAGGATACTTTTTTTTGTTTAGAATGAAACAGGCTATCGGAAATAAATTTTTAAATGGTAAACAAATAATAAAACGAAAAGTTACATTGGAAATAAAATTTAGGGGTTGCGTTTTCCACCAATTACAACCATGGGGTAAACCAAATAAATTACTGGCTAAGTGTCTTTTTGGTAGTACAAAACGTCAGGTTAATTTCAATATTGTAACTTTTTCAGTGCTTGTGAAAAAAATTGTAATACAAATTTTATGTAACCCCTTTAAGGGGCTGTATCTTAACAAGGGATGCACCAATGAAGTTTCTTTATATGGAAGATCCTATCTTTTTTTCAATGAGAAATCACCTCCTTGAATGTTTTACACTTATTAAGTTACATCCTGTATATACATTGTAAAAAGGAGATGTCCAAGTCAACTGTCAATTGTAACCCTCAGTTGAATGGAAACCTTCATTTCCATAAAACTTGCACATATTAGATGTTGCAGATAAAACGTCGCAGAGCAACCTAATTGCACATTCAAGAAACTGAAGTTATTTCAGGAGGACAGATAAAGAAACAAATATTGTAGGAAACATGTTTTTATTCGAATGCTTTGATAAAGACCCCCATTTCTGTTATGAAAAAATAGAAATGATACACCAGCTTATGAGAGGTTGAAGTTCTGCAATATTTCTAGGTCAAACCTTATTTACCCTCTCAAACAAATTTGTGAAAATTTCTTTCTGCAGCAGTTGTGCTATGTTTTCGAATGCCACCTTGTGTAATCCAACTATAATTTAGAGTTATATTTTTGTTTTCAGTTCATTGGTGATGTTACTCATGCATCTGCCGTGATGCGAGTGGCGGATCTTTATTCCAAATACGCTGACCAATTTTCTTACCAAGGACCAATGAATGGATTATTGAGTCTCCGAAAACGACCTCTAGGTGAATGGTATTCCAATATAATCTTCATCATATCATATCAAATATCACTAAATATTCTGGCGATATCCTGAATTTATTGAAGCCTCTGAAGACACCCTGCATTTTATTCTATAAAAGACAGGGCATCGGCGGACCATGATCTACAGATGATGTGGTGCTGCAGGTTTTTTCGGGTTTTCCTGCAGCCGAAAAAGCGAATGCGCCACTGGAATCAATCAAGGCGCCCCGGAGCGCCAATATTTTTGTTGTTGTTTTATTATTTCACAATTTGTATTATTTTGTTTATTTTCTATCTGTTTCTATAATTGAAAATTCCTGAAGTCGAATATCTTCCCTGTACATACAGCAATCAGTTGCATCTTTACGTATCTATTGATGTAGTGATCTCCCAATTTTTTCTTTAAATTCATTTCACGCTGAGGTTTCAATTCGCTTGATTACATGAACATTCTTCAAGAAAATACGAATGAACAACACCAAATTATAATTATACCTAATTAAATATTGTTGATATTTTGAATTGACACAAATTATATTTTTGATGTTCTTGATTTTTCTGTATGAAAATTGATGACTGAAAATGTTTTGTTGCACAGTTCTTTACAAGATATTAACTTCTTCGTTTTTTGGTAATGATTACTGGACATTTCATTTGGTGCATCCCAGGTTCAATAAGTACAATAAGTACCAATTTTAAAGAAGGTAACTCTATATAAAGATGTGTAGATCATGCAAGGAAGTAACTTTCAGACACGAACTGGAAGAAAAATTACCCTCGAAACAGTTACTTTCATATAAACATTAGATTACACGAAAGAAAAATACATTCGCAACAAATATTTCTATATGAACACTGAATTATACAAAAAATACTTTTCTTTATTCAGTTTGTATTTCGAAGATTCGTATGGAATTGAATCAAATATCATACACATGATTGCTACACAATATAGTAAATGAAAGAGGTAAAATTTTACTAACATAGAACAATATCATTCTCACTGGTATACATCCGATGTTTCGCCGTAAGACAAATCTGGATAACATTATAAGAAAAAAACCCAAATTTATTCCAAAAAAGGTACCTCTTTCAATTTTGAATTGAAGTTTCATTCCGCTCTCGTAGAAACGATTAGAAGCGATTTTCAATAGGGTTTGCATTTTGTGTTTTTTCAAACCATAAACACTGCAGAAAAATCCTTAAAAACGTTCTCAGAAACTGTATTCCACATAAAAGCAATTCTCCAATTGAAAGGACTCTCGAACAGTGAAGTTCGAGGTGTACTGAGTTGAACCCCAAAACGATGAGCAGCCATAGTACGTCATGTATTTCTGAAATGTAACGCTCGTGGTGGAATCAAATGTGCCAAGTCACTTGAATATTTCCTGTGAAAGTATCTATAAAAGAGAGACAAATCTCCAACCTTTCTTTGATGTTCCAGACTACCAAGATTGCTGCAAGTGATTTTCGCATCCGTAATAGGTGGATGGTTCTCAATACATGAGAACAATGCCCCAAAGAAGGTCTAATCTGAGCTTTACAAAGCATCAAAAATTGCTGAGGTTTGTACAGTTTTCTAGTTCGGAACAGTGTTCCAAACTTTCGAGAAGTAGCCTTTGCAATTCCAGCGACATGATTGTGTCAAGACATATTGGTGTCCATTTTAACCCCAACAAACTTATCGAAGAAGAAAGCGGAATTGTCTGTCCTAACATTATTACATCCAGTTCGGAGACATTTATCTTTTTGGAAGAAACCAATGCCTAGGTTTTTGGAGCATTGAATTGAACCTGATTATACTTTCACCCCGATTCGAAATCACTTCAGGATCCTCGTTAAGATATGCAAGATATGCGTTAATATGAGAACCATACTTCAAAAAAGGTATAATCTGAGCTTTACAAAGCATAGAAAATTGCTGAGGTGTGTACAGTTTTCTAGTTCGGAACAGTGTTCCAAACTTTCGAGAAGTAGCCTTTGCAATTCCTGCGACATGATTGTGTCAAGACATATTGGTGTCCATTTTAACCCCAACAAACTTATCGAAGAAGAAAGCGGAATTGTTTGTCCTAACATTATTATATCCGGTTCGGAGACATTTATCTTTTTGGAAGAAACCAATGTCTATGTTTTTGGAGCATTGAATTGAACCTGATTATACTTTCACCCCGATTCGAAATCAGTTCAGGATCCTCGTTAAGATATGCAAGATATGCGTTAATATATGAGAACAATACCCCAAAGAAAGTATAATCTGAGCTTTACAAAGCATAGAAAATTGCTGAGGTGTGTACAGTTTTCTGGTTCAGAACAGTGTTTCAAACTTTTGAGAAGTAGTCTTTGCAATTCCAGCAAAATCATTGTGCCAGGACATTTTGGTGTCCATTTTACCCTCAACAAACTTCATCTGAGCAGAAAGCGGAATCGTCTGTCCTCACATTATTATATCTGGTTCGAAGACATTTATCTTTTATGGAAGAAACTGATGCCTAGGTTTTTGCAGTATTGAATTGAACCTGGTAACTTTCACCCCGATTCGAAATCACTTCCAGATCCTCGTTAAGATATGCAACATTTTGCTGAAGATATACATCTGCTGCCGATGTCTTGGAATTCGAATGAAATGACAAGACAAATGTCCTGTCGTCGGCAAAACAATACATTGAATTCTTGATTTTTTCCAATAAGTCGTTGATATATAATAAAACGAGATTTGATGGTAAAAGTATTCGAGAGATATCCCTTGCAGGAAACATTCTTTCAGGTTCTATCATTCATTTAAAATGGCGTCGTTCTATAAAATAAATTGGTATAAGTAGCAAGCATTTCAACGTATTTCAGCTACTATGTTACCCCTATAAAACTATTAGGAAATACTTAGTTCTGGGAGTGATGGTATTGCGCTAGAGTCAGACTACTTTTAGAGCTGTAGGTTTTTACAAAAGTGCTTGTATGAATGAAGGATTTCTCACATACAGTTTGGATAAATATTATTTGTCGGGATGTTTTGGCTAAAAAGTTTCTTTCATCGATTATAAAGGCTAAACGACGGGTTTTAACCATTATAATAAGCTTTTCCTGTTTTTGGCAAAAACTATTGAAGCACTAGGTTACGTGGGATAGTTTTAAGTGTTTTTTTCAGTATTCCCAATATACAGGGCGATTCAAAGCTTCCAGAAAGTTTTTTTTTATGGAACACCAAGTCATTTCTTCGTCTATTTGAAGCACCTTGGACTGAATCTAAAACTATTATATATCCCCAATTAATGTTCAAAATGGCCGCCATTGACTTATTATTCATTTTTATTTATTTATCCGGGATACAAACAGAAAAATTCACTACAGTATCCACACAACGAAATTATTATCAAATTGAAAGCATAAAATATATATATACACATATATATGCATATCATAGTACCTAAAATTAAGGATCAATTAAAAATATTGAATTTACTTATACTCAATAAAAATCAAATATTTGGAAATTGCTGAAGAACTAATTTCCATCACGATATCGATGGTGTCCCACTTGAATAACTAAACAAAAAAAATTTTTACTAAACGTAACTAAAATTTTGAAAAATTTTTCAAAGCTATGATGAGGAATCGATGTTAGCTGGTTGGTCTTGAATGCTGCATTTTATTCTTGGTGGCAGCAAATATATATTAGCAAAAGCAGTTTGATTTTATAATAGTTATATTAGTGTTTTTAAATTGTAGTTACTATAAAATGGTTGGGAAATGATCATTGAAGTAACAATATGGTACTGAAAATAAAATAGTATCTGAAAGCATTCCAATGAAATAATTTCATTGAAGCTACAGGAAACAGTCATAAAATAAGCTTGAAATCGTTTTATGACTATCATAAAAATCTCGCAGTAAAGTGTTATAAAACTGCTACATAACAATTTACTTTTATAGGAAAATAAGTTTTACAAGTTAGTTGCAAAAACGTTTCTGTGATAATTCCCTGACTATTTTATAATGGTTTTTTAATTTAATTCCATTAACGTTTCTATGATAAACTTATAAAACAGTTTTATTACCTACAACTGTATCACCGATTATCTAATATAATCAATTATCATTTTGAAAGTAATTATAAAATACTAATAAAATAAAACTGTTGCAACACCATGAATTTATAAAACAACTTTGGTGGTTGAGAAGCCATATTGATGATCCCTCAAAATGTTAAAGCCCTTCAAATATTTCATGATGTGGTAGTCCACGGCTTTTTCCATGATTTTTGATATTACTGATAGCAAAGCGACTGGTCTATAGTTATTTGGAAGTTTTTTTGCCCCTTTTGGAAATAGGCTGAACGCGAGTGATCTTTCAACAAGAAGGAAAAACCCCTTTCTTCTTAGACAGTTTGCAAAATACTGGTTCGAGTTCATTTGCGCACTTCTCAAGTACGATGACGAGCACTTCATCAGGACCAGAAGCCTTGTTGATATTGACCTGTTTCAAAATTCGCCTGACTATTTGTTGTAGAAGAGTAATTTCCGGCATTGTGGATTCTAGTGAGGAAATAGTGGGTGGTGCCTTTCCCAGTAAAACGACTGTGGAGTGGGGCGCAAATTGATCAGCTAGTAGATTTTCTTTTTCTATGGCTCTTTTTGCAATTGAACCATCAGCTTGTGTTAATGGTGGAATTGTGGACGTTGTAAAGTTGTGATTAACAGATTTAGCTACCGACTAGAAGGATCTACACCCGTTGGGATTGGCAAGCACTTTGTGGAATTGTGGACGTTGTAAAGTTGTGATTAACAGATTTAGCTACCGACTAGAAGGATCTACACCCGTTGGGATTGGCAAGCACTTTATTCCTAATTCTCTGATTGTGAAGTTCTTTGCATTCATTCATTCTAAGTTGGCAGCTGTCGCGAGCATTTACAAACCTAGTTCGGTTTTCGGTACTGGGATTTTCGCGCCACTGCCGGTAGGCGAGATTTTTGGAGGTGGTAGATTACTCGCAATTTTTGTTGAACCAAGGTTCGCCGTCAGAAATTCGTTTCATTGGAAAAGGAATATATACGTCCATAGATGATAGAATAACTTCCATGACTTCAGTAGCACAAGTTGGTGTATCACAAGCAATTTGTTTTAGTCTAAAAATATCTGATATTAAACATCAATCACTTGATAAAATCATATACAGAATTGTCTCTTGAAAATATCGTATGTTGAAATAAAAAGTTTTTTTTGTTCATAAAATTTCTGTCGAAAAATAAAAAAAATATTCGAGGTCACAAGAACAAACCACTTGTGTGTTGAGATGTGTTTTTTCGTCGAAACCAGATGTCGAAACTTGTACGAACTGAGAACCAACGAGGGCGTGCAATTCCGAAAACGAAATTGGTCCAAAAAATATTTTTTACACGAAAATGTCCGAATCTAATAAGTTGTGTATACTTGTGGAAGAAAGGAGGTTCTAAATATCTGATTAGAAATAAATAAATAGATAAATTTATGGATTCAGCTGTTACTACGTGGTAGAAAATCAAAATGAAGAAAGGGGAATTGAAAATTTTTATGTTTTTCTGCCACTTTTATTTGTAACTAACGTTACTGCAGTTTCGTCCTATATGGACATTTTCAAACTTGTACATTGAACTGTAATGTAATGGACATTTTCAAACTTTTACATTAGACTATAATGTAATGTATAAGTTTGAAAATGTCCTTTAGGACTAGCAGTAAGGTTAGTTACAAATAAAAATGGTAAAAACATAAAAAGTTTGAATAAACAGGTCAAATTTCAAATGTCAAACATATCTTGATATCACAAAAAAAGAACCCTACAAAAATCTAGAGGAAAATGATTTCGAGTTGACGATAATGAGTATTAATTTGGATAATTTGGTAATTTCAATTGTTTTCCAAATCTTCCTCTGAAATAATGATTATGAACATAGTCATGGTGAATACTCCAGTAACTTTTGGGACTCAAACGTTACAAAAGCACCTTTGATATAGTTGAAAATTGATCCCTGAGGATAGTGTACCCGACAAAACGGAGCATTTTGTCGAATTCCTCAATTCTCATAGTTTCCTTCTGAATAATGCTAAAAATTTTTTTTAGGATATGATTTCAATAACTTGATGTAAACAAACATTTCAAAATAATACTAATACTGTTGAAGAGTATGTTAGAGAGTCATGAAAATAGATGGTGTGTCTTCGGGTAGATTGATTTATCAGTCACACTTGTAGGGCCACCTTGAGTTTTTCTCTGATATTTTGAAAGATAAACATATCAAAAATAATTTTTGTTTGATTGAATCTCCAATTATTTTTCAGGAATTGGGAAAAATGGACATTGTGAGGAGTTACCATTTTTATATAAATACAGCTTGGATTCTTCATGGGATGTTGTTCCTTCATCATCTGACCTACTAGTTCAGAAATGCTTGATTTTGTTATGGACAAATTCCATAAAATACTCGTGTGAAATAACTATGTAGAAAATCGAAAAATCAAAATTTCTCAAGACGAAGCCACTTATTTCAATAATAGTATAGAAAACTTTAGTCATATGTCTATATTTAGAAATGAATTTGAATTAATCAAAATTGTATTGTACCTGGGTATTTTTTGAATCCAAACCTACAATGACCAGTGCCGTAGGTGATGCACTTCAACATTGAATTTGCTTAAGGATAAATCACCACATTCATTACTAATTGAATTAAAAAAAAAGAGAAGTGAGAATTGAACTCGACGGCGTGCCGGACTTGGGTATTAATCGCGACACCAACGAGGGATATCTGTCTTGGAAGTAAAAGCGAATCGGGTGATGTTAAGCTTCATCGTCATCGGTGATTTTGATTTATGTTTTTTACGAGAAATAAACCCACTGTCTCTCAACGTGGCGTTGTCTTTCATATACATTTTGATAAATCGCCACCTTCGGTTATGTGTGATATTGAATAAGTTCTAATCGGAATCGAGAATTGTGACATTATGAAATAAATTATTATCAGACTACCAGAGGAGTCATTTTCAATGAACAAGAGGTGAAGATTTTGATGTGTACCTACATCGAGCAGAAAACTTGAATTCCAAATTGGAAATTGATGTCAAAATCTGCGACAGGAACTAATTGTCAAACCAGTATCATGGTCGGTTTTTGAACAATTCATATAGATTTTCATGAATTTCGTTGCGAATGATTATTCCACCAGAAATGAACTCACATAATTTTTTTGGATTCCGGAGAAAATGGTGGATATAGAAGATTATTGCAGTTCAGATCCAGGTGACTACATAGTGTGAAAGACTCCATGCGCGTCCCACTGGCCTCCAAAATTACTCATAAGCCACATATGCTTTTTTGCTCTACTCTGTAGGTGAGAGTTTCATGTCAGCTTACTGTCGAGGATAGTACCAAGATATTTCACCTCTTCAGAGAAGTTTAGTTTGCTTTTGAAGATTTCGGGAGGTTTTAAGCCCGATAAACTTATTTTCATGGTGAAAAAGACCATCTCAGTCTTCTTGGTATTAATCGACAGTGAGTATTCCTAACACTATGTTTCTATTAATTTGAGCCCATCCTGCGCTATATCGCACAGTCTGTTCACAAATTTGCCGGTCTGCAAGATAACTATGCCATCTGCATATGCAATTGTGTAAAATCCATTAATGTTGAGGTGATTAATCAGGTTATCCAGAACTATGTTCCAAAGAAGGGGTGATGAGACCCCTCCCTGTGGACATCCCCTCATGACCATTCCTCTCACTGTGATGTCTTCTACATTGATACTTATTGCTCTACTAGAGAGAATCTTGAGTATCCATTCTCCTACTACCAGAGGTACATTCCTGGAGTGTAGTCGCTGGATAATTGTTGGAAAGGTTGTTTTGTCAAACGCTTCCCGGTAGACCTTCCCGGAGTATATACATGCTGATTTGGATGAAGTGGGTTGTGAACTAGTAATTTATCTCTTATGTACCGCTCAAATAGCCTCTCCATAGTTTTTGAAAAGAACGATGTGAAATTAATTGGTTCAGAATGCTTTTGGTAAGGTGTAGTCCATCCTACCTGATTTGGGTATGAATGCTACCCGTACTTCTCTCCACTTACTAGGAATATACTTCAGAGCTAGAGAGGCTCTGAATATTCCAACCAGATGCGTCACAAGAATATCCAGTCCCTATGGAAGTAGGGCTGGTCTTATACCTTCAGGTCCTGGTGACTTGAAGGGGGAAAAGGCCGATATGGCCCATCTTATCTTGTCGTCGTCAATGACTGCACTAGCAGATTGCCAGTCGTATTGTGAGGCTGTTGTTGATACTCCTGTCCAGTTCATCGTTTCAGGAAAGATAGAACCTGAGAAGTGAGTTTCCATAAGTTTGGCAGCTTTGTCGCCATTTTCCTTCGTCAGGAAGCCGATACTTTTATGGTGGTCATTTGAGAGTGCCTTCTGTAGCCGAGAAGCTAGTGGGGAGTCTTTGACTGACCCACAGTAGGCTCTCAAGGCTTCTCTTTGTTTTTGTCTGCAGACTTTTTTGAACTCTCTGAGGTTGAGTTGATATTTACCCCAGTTCTCATACCCATATCACACACAGCGGATTCAAGCTCTACTGCTTTTAGATTTCCACTCAAGATCAATGTTTCGCAGGTGGTTGATTCATACGATGGCACACAATTATAGTTTTTTACGAAATATTTGATTTACGGACGAAGCAAATTTTTCACGAGATGGTATTATGAACAGTCACTATTACCATTATTGTCCCGACGAAAATCACAACGGTATTAGAGAAAGTCATTTTCAGCTACAATTTTTGCTGAACGTTTGAGTGGGAATGATTGGTGACTACCTAATTGGCAAGATCAACAGGTGAATCCTACAAGGACTTTTTGGGAGATAATTTACCTAGGTCGTAGTCTTGATATGAATCTTCTAGATTTTTATTCAAAGGGTCATCTGAAAGTTTGTGATCACTAAACTCTTTTACTAGATATGAATGACTTGAGGAATCAAATAATTGACAATTGCAATGTCATAAGGAATAGTCCAGGTATTTTTGAATGTGTCAGACAATTAAAGGCAGATTGATTGCAATCGTGTATTTTATCAGAAGGCGGACATTTTGCTCATTCACTTCAAGGTCGAAATTGTTCATTATTCACTCGAAAAAAAGCTTGATATGAAGAAAACATAAACAACGAAAAAGTTTTATTTAAATTGCAACGCTCTGTATCTCAGAAACGAAGCAACTCTTTCATATTTTCACAAGAATAAACCTCTTATCAATTAGCAATTCACATTCAGAACTTGTTGAATTAGTTGTTCATGAAATGATGAATTCAATCATAGGGATTCGTACACGAAGCTATGGAATGAACTTGAAAATGATATCACTGAGTTGCCCTCAAATTATTCGCTTCATTATGCACATAATCCATTTTTTTAGTAATGCGTTTCCATCTGTATAGAGATGTGCTATGGTTACAATATTGCCAAAAAACTCAAATCCAGAATATTTCAAAGATCTACGTGGAAACAGTATATCACCTGCGATGTCAAAAATAATTTGAAAATAATGAAAATGCAAATTAAGAAATATCTTGATGATCAGATGCTCTTTCCTATCATACAGTCTAGTTTCAAAAAAAGGCCAAAGTTGCGCTTCAGCACTTTTCCATATGATATTATGGAAGTTACAGAAACGAGAAAATACACTATCTTAGTAGTTTATGCCTGATTGCAGTCGTGCATTCGATAAAATCAATCATATCTTATTTTCATTGTGGTTGCTATATTTCTTGATATTGAAGGAGCATTTGACTATGCACAACCTAAATCTATAGGATTGTCTCTGGCTAGAAAGGGTATATAATCGACCATAACTGGCTGTATCCATACCATGCTAGTAAACAGAACTGCAACTACGACTCTTCAAGGCGAGGCTATCAGGTTCAGGGTCACCAGGGGCTGCCCTCAAGGTGGGGGCTCCCCTTCTGTGGTCGCTCCTGGTGGATAGGCTGCTCGATGCCCTCGACAGAAAGAAAGTTGATCTGCAAGCTTATGCAAATCCTAGCAAGGTCCACGTCGGAAAAGGTAGCTTGTAATATCCTTCAAAGCGCGTAGGGCGTTGTTCACAGTTGGTGCCTGAGGGAGCAGATGTCTGTCAACCCCAGCAAAACTGTGTTGATCCCTTTCACAAAGAGAATGAAATTGGTCGATCTAACGCCATTTTCCCTCAATGGTGTGGTCATTTCATTTGGAAGAGAGGTGAAATATCTTAGCATTGTCCTTGATAAAAGACTCACCTGGAACGCTTACTTGGAAAAAGTTTACACAAAGCCAGACTGTATATTTGGACATGTCGAAGGATTTGTGGTAAACTAAGGGTTTAGGTCCCAAACTAATTCATTGAATCAATGATCAGTTATGGTGCAATTGCTTGGTGGCCGAATGCTTTACAGATAACGACCCAAGCGAAGCTCTCTGGCTTACAGAGACAGGCTTGTCTGGTGATCAGTGGTGCCATCAGTACCACACCGTCAGCGGCCATGGAGATCCTTCTAGATCTACCTCTTCTCCACATTTTTCTGGAAAGAGAGGCTAGATGGACTGCATACAGACTTGTGCACATTGCCAATTGCACAAATCAATTCAATGCAGAGTGCAACAGACTGTCGGTTGATATTGTAAGTCACAGCATTCTGGAAATTATCTGTGACTTTATGCCTCCAACTGTCAACTACGAACTGCCTTATATACAGTACTATTTCCGAGTAGAGAGGGCTGGATCCTGCGGGAGACGGAAATATTGAGAACATATAGTTGTTGCTTCACAGATAGATCAAAAACACCTTCCGGTTCTGGTGCAGGTGTTTTCAGTTGCAGAACCGGGACAGAGTTATCTACCTGCCTACGGACTTATGCGACTGATTCCAAACAGTTGTTGGACTACAGTAGGGATGAACTACGATGTCTACCTTCACCATCTGACCTGAAAGACCACTCACCATACAAACTAATCGGCTTCGTTAAGAAGCTGGGTTTATTTGGTCGAGTGTGAATAGGTGTGAGCCACAATGAACCCTTATGGGTTGCGGTGGAGGGTAGAATAGACCCACTCACTTTAGACCTACCTACCTTCCTATTATCAATTCTGATACAGCTCGGTATGACTGAAAGCACAGTAGCACTTCTTAGATCATATTCGACGGAAAGGCATCAAGTTGTATGTATTGACTTAAACTACTCTGATAATCAATAATTGAAATCAGATGTACTCCAAGGATCTATCCTTGGGCCTGTTCTCTTTTTTTTGCTTCATAAAAGTCCAATTATCAAACATATGCAATATTTTAGGATGCACCTTTTTTCAGACGTTACTCAAATTTACCATTCATTAGATCCCAATGACATTGTTGATGCATGTGAACAAATCAATATTGATATCGATGCATTTGTAGTTCTATCTTCATGCCACGGTCTACAAATTGATGCTAGAAAATCGAATATTCTAGTCTTTCGTCCAAAAAATAAAAGAAATTTGGTGAAAAGTCAGGATCGCCATGTAAAGGTTGTTTCATAAGGAAGGACGTGAAAATTAAAAAGCTGATGGAGTTTTCACTTCAGTCTATTGTCTTTCTTCTCATTCTGATTTACAATTGACAAATCGTTCATTATCGATACAGTTTGCATATCCTACATAAATATATTTGCAATATTAGCAAAACGTAGTTGATTTAGTTATAAATGAAAATGATTAATGTACAGGGTGTATATACATAAATAAATATTTAAAAGAATAATTACAATCATCTAAAGGGCACTACACCCCCATTGCGTAAAACACAACAATATACAAGATCTTACACTTATCAGATCTCGAAAATTTACAACGAAATGTATGTTAATGAAATTACAGTTTGACAGAGATGACGTAGATAAGTTTAAAGGGTATCTGAAAATCATTTTATTGATGAAACAGAAAACTTCTTGATTACTATGTCGAAAATTTTTGTTTTCATTTATTCACTTTTCTGTTTTATGTGGCTTCATGAAGTTTAGTGAAAGAGCATCAATTGTATAATTAAACAATATTTTTATATAATTTTTTGAAAAAGCTGAACTTCGCCTATTATGACATTAATTACTTACTTGAGTTGGAATTATTCATTATGTAAAATGAAAAATAAAGTGACTATTTTTATTTTCACCGTAGTGTGCGCTGGTCAGGCCCTATCCCCCGAAGCCTCGAGACATTCAGGAGGGCGCATCAGCATTATCAACAAATGACCACTCCCCACACCGTGGGGTAAGTGATCATTGGGTCCGAGAATCATGTGCCCTGAGCAAGCGCAGTGAGCCAAGAATGACAACCTTCTACATCTGTGCAGCTAAAATTTCTGCCTCAGTGCGGCAAGCCGGTATGATTTTAAGATTCGAGAGTAGGGAGGGCATCATTCCACCAAGGACTCCAATAATCAGAACAATCATCTTGACAGAGTGATCTGGATAGAGTCTGCGGAGTTCGAAGACAAAATCTCGATATTTTATCCTCTTTCTTTTTTTCTGACGATATTTGTCTCGCCAGGAGCTGAAAACTCCACTACAAATATCGTTTTCCTCTAGTGGTCGAGAAGGACTACATCAGGCTTGCACTTAAGTGAAGAGATGCCTAATTATCTCATCAATTTGACGAATTGAATAGAAATGTTCCTGATTAGTGATTCTGAAAGACTGAAATCATCAATTATACAGTGCATTTCTGTAATGTTCCGCCACCCCATTTATTTTTTTGAACGGGTCAATTCAGAAGATTGAAATTTGAGATAAAGAAATTAATGCATGAATACTTCATTTTGAAGTGAAATTGACAGATGAAACTTTCAAGATGGCGACTGGGCGCTATCTGGAAAAAAAATTAAATAGAAAGGGGGTCTTGTGATACATCATTTTGAAACTCCTGGCAAATGCTTCACAACCCTAGAATATAATGTCAATATCTTCAATTACTATAGAATGGCGAAACTTTCAATAATTGCCTGAAAACATTGACATTTAACTACATAATATGAAGTAATGAGCTTAAGGTCACTTCAAAAGATGCTCGAAATGGTTGCCTTGAACTTCTTGAATACGAACAGCCTATCCGATATTTCACGCGGAACATTTTCGAACACAGTAACGTCAATATCTCTACAAATATTTATTATACTCTGCCGTATATCCAATAATGAAGCAGGTTCAGTTTCGTACAGCTTTTGCTTCAAATAGCCCCATAAAAGAGTCCAAATGTGTCAAATCTGGCGAGCGGGCTGGCCATTCTGTAGGACCTCGACGGCCTATCCAACGATCGGGAAAAGTAGTATCTAAATAGTTTCTTTCTTATCTAGAGTAATGTGGTGGTACTCCATCTTGTTGAAATACAATATCCATATCTAATTCATTAGGATTCGCTTCGATGTTTTCAGTGATGAGAGGGTCAACAGTAATTTCCAACATATGCAAATACTCTGCTGAATTTTGATCAATAAATAGAGGTCCTACAATATGGTTTCCCAATATTCCCGCCCAAACGTTATTTTTTTCTGGATATTAGGTATGTGTTTCCCGGAAAACATAAGGGTTGATGTCACTCCAATTTTTTATAAACAAAAAATAACTCAACAAACTTTATCGGGTTTTTAGAATTGTCATATAGGAGATAAAAAAGAATATTTCTAGAAATATCGTTATTAATGAGTTTGTCTTCAGGAAATTATTTAATGTTTCGCCATTTTGTAGTAGGAGAAGATATTGACTTCATATTCAGGGGTTGTGAAGTATTTGTCAGGAGCTTCAGAATGATGTGTCACAAGACTCCACTTTACTTTCAATTTTTTCTTCCCAGATGGCGCCCAATCGCCATCTTGAAAGTTTCATCTGTCAATTTCACTTCAAAATAAAGTATTCGTGCATTGCTTTCATTATTCCAAATTTCATGTTTTTCAGTTGACTCGTTCAAAAAATAAAGGAGGGGATCAAAGAAATGCACTGTATATAAACTGAGAGAACAGAACACGAAAATATGGCGAAGGCAGAGGGTGTTTAAAGATAAATGTGTTTGTTAGTGAAGTTACTGAAAATATTGTAAATCTCAGCTTGACGATGAATGTGTTGATGAGTGAAGTGACTAATAATATTATAATTTGAAGCTTGAAAATAATTTCATATAATTGTCGTCTTATACAGGGTGTTTCCTAACTACGGTACGAAACTTCAGATGGAGATTCGTTAGGTCGTTTTAGGAAAAAAGTTTTTCTGAACATATGTTCCAGTAATTTTCGTATATTCCATAAATAATATGGCTATCGAAAACGGTGACACGTTTAAATATTTACGGGTCGTGTTTGATCGAAGGCTTACATTTGATACTCATATAACTCACACTGTATCGTCGGCGTTGAAGCTATAGGGATATTTCTCCAGAAACTGGGGTAACTTTCCGAATTCTAATACGCTCAAATTATTGTATATAACTATCATAAGGAGTAAGGTAGATTATGCATCGTTGATTGGGTCTCCATTATATAAAAATTCCTTTCAGCGATTAGAATCTGTTCAGCGTAAGTGCTTGTAATTTATGTTTTTAAGTACAATGCATTCTATCCAGCTAGGGGCACAGGTTAGGTTAAGTTGGGTCCAAAGTGAGTGGGTCTATCCGACGCTCCACCGCATGTGGCTCACATCTAATCACACACGACCAAATAAAACTAGCCGATTAGTTTGTAAGGTGAGTGGTCTTTCAGGTCAGATGGTAAGAGTATCGCTCTGCCGAACTCTAAAAACCTGATTCAATCCCCAGTGGGGCAGGCACAAAGTATGTGCTCTGCTATTTCATCATTTTCCAAACAGAGGCGACACAAACTGTCTTCCGACAGTTCGAGTCTCTGCATATGATGATTCAAATGACAGTGACCTATGAGGAGGCCTGTTAGATATCGTAGTTCATCCCTACTGTAGTCCAACTCTTTGGTATTAAGCTGCGAAAGGTCAATGAACACCTTGGAGTGAGACAATCCTGGAAGATTCTGCCAGAAGTCCATAAATTTTTTTGCCATCCAGGTGTTCAATCTTTGTTTGGCAAAGCCTGAAGCGATGCCAATGACAGGTTCTGTTCCGATGAAGCTGCTTGCAGCATCCTCCTTTGCAAGATAGTCAGCAGCCTCGTTGCCTACCAAGCCAGTTTGGCCAGGAATCCAGACCAGAGACAATCTTTTAAGTCTTCTTATCGAGAAGAGTCATTTTTGGCAATTTTCTACCAATGTAGATGTTGTTCGGTCGGATCCAAAAGCTTCCAACGCCGCTTGACTGTCCGAGAATATTTTTAATGACTTGTGTATGAGGTAGGATTCTTCCAATCTTTCCGCACACAATTCAATAGCGGAAATTTCCGTTTGAAATACCGTCGCATAAGTTCCTAGGCAGGTTGATTTCTATATCCTGGGTCTGCGACTGAAAACACCTGCACCAGAACCGGGAGGTGTTTTTGATCCATCTGTGAACAACTATCTGCTCTTAATATTTCTGTAGAGCCTTCGGCCACCAGGCAATTGCACCATAAGTGACCATTAGTCTGACAATCATCACATGAATTCAATGGATTTGTTTGGGACATCAACCCCACGTTTGTTTGGTGAGTTTTTCATCAAGAACAATTTCAAGATATTTCACCTCCATTCCAAATGGAATGACCCCACTATTTATGGAAAGTGGCTTTAGATCGTCCAATTTTTTCCTTCTGGTGAAGAGGGTTATCACAGTTCTGCTGGGGTTGACAGACATCTGATCCCTCAAGCACCAACTGTGAACAACGTTCATCGTGCTTTTAAGAATATTACAAGCTATCCATTCCGACGTGAACCTTGCCAAGATATCAAGGTCATCTGCATGAGCTTGCAGATCTACTTTTTTTTTGTCGAGGGCATCAAGCAGACTATCTATCAGGAGTACCACAAAAGGGGAGATAGAACCTCACCATGAGGGCAGTCTCTGGTGACCCAGAACCTGATGGCCTCGCCTTGAAGAGTCGTAGTTGCAGTTCTGTTTACCAGCATGGCATAGATTCAGCCAGTTATGGTTGATTCTATACCTTTCCTAGCCAGAGACGGTCCTATAGATGTTAATAGTGCATTGTCAAATGCTCCTTTGATATCGAGAAATTCAGCAGCCGCAATCTCCTTGTTGTCAGGGATTGGGAGATTTCCTCTACATGGTTGTTTAATGTCAATTTGCCGGTTTGATAAGCATATTGGTGGTTATTCAGAGGGGATGCATGCCACCCTCCTGATGTGTCCGTCCAGTATTCTCTCAAGTCCTTTCAACAGGAAGGATGTGAGGCTGATTGGTCGTACCAATTGAGGGTGTGGGTCTCTCCGACCCACTTCAGGTATATGTACCACCCTTTCTGTCAACCAACTGGGTGGTATATAGTTCTACTCCAGAGTATCTCTATACGATTTCATGAGAATGGGTAAAATTATATAGAGGCACAGACCGGAATAGTTTATTGTACACATTCAACTTGTAAGCCCTAGCAGATAGAAGAAAATGCACCAAAATTTGAATAACGTAGTTGATTGTAGTGACTTGTTAAGACAAATTCAGTTTCTTGTACCTAGATCACAATCTAGGCATATGATTACTTTCTTAAATAGGAATCCTAGGACAAATTTATTAAAAAAGCCGCCGATAAAGTGTCCGACGTGTGCGATATACATCATGACAGCAAACAGTTTATTTTAAGAATTATTAAAAATTCAATGTGATGACTGTTTTCCATTTTCTTTTTGTAATCTGAATCTTTTTTTATTTATATATACTCTCTAATTATTTGTATTTTCTCTAATCGTGGATGTAAACATGTTGAGGATGAATATATTATTATTATAATTATTGATAGATATCTGACGGAATGGAAATCTGTAATTTTTTGACATTATGTCAATGAATCTAGCAACAACAACAGATGTGGAAGGAATGGTACTTTGTTAGCAAAAATATTTCAATATAATGAACTAAACTGAACACAAAAAATTAACTCCAAAATTAATGAAAAAAAATACCTTTTTTCGAAGTTGAAGCAAGCATTTAGAAAAATATAAAATATCAGAAATATGTAAGATTTGTTGATGATTAAATTAATATGGAATTCATGCAGACGATAGTAGATAATTTTAAGTTGAAATAGATGGGAGTTTCCCACCTAGAGTTGATTTCATTGAGCTGAAAATGTATGACACAATTCAAAAATGAAGAATCAATAGTATTTTACATATGTTGCCATATAGAAGTTTAGGATTTTGTCCAACAATCTGAATCAACTTTCTTTGTAGATTGTACATATTAGGTACCTACCTATAAGTCCAAGAAATTATTTCTCTTTCACAGAAGTTATTTATGACGGATAACAAAAATAATACATAGGAATAATGTGATACCACCTCTAATACCCATGTTATATCTTCATCCTATGTATCGTATTCCGAATGAGATCAACAACACTAGCAAAGGCAATACTGGATTTGAATTTATCATAATCTAGTCAAATACACCTATCTTTACGAATTTACTGATCTGGAAATGATAAGAAAACCTTCAGCACAGCTTACAGGTTGAGAAAGTAGGCCGTTTGTATTTTTCAAAAGATAAACTTACACATCGAACATGGTGATTACTGGAGAATGAGCTACATTTATCAATATCCAGACGAAAAAGATTTAGAATACAGTAAATTATTTACTGAGTATTGCACCAATTATTCCCAGACGGTCACCATCATTCATAAACTAATTATATAGTAAAAAGTGATGATTAAAATTAACTGAATGTAGCTATGACACTTCAAGTTATTTCATAGTGAAAAACCTAACGTAACTTTGAAACAAGGTATAAATTTCTCACGTGAATATAGTCAAGTTGGAACTCTCGAATGAAAACTTGAAAAAAAGGCTATCAATTCTCTTCGATTTTCAAAATTATATTTTTTTTTACATTTTTCATCTCAGATGTTCACTAATTAATAACAACAAACTGTTAACTGTGCTCAATAATTATTTTCCTTTCACTGATCCACTTGTCTTTCGACATAGAAAGTGATGAGTTGGTCTGAGAAATGCGAGTGAGAGAGAAAATAGTTTTTATATGTCCTATTATATCCTAGACGTTATTATTTAACTCATTTCCAGAATTATCTTTTTGAACATGTTGTTGATTCTGTTGTAAATCATGCCCTGAAGAAAATAACGTCGGCCGCCACTGGTATCCTTAAACCAATTGTGACGTAACTAAGAGCACGCGAATGTACGATATTTGCTGCCAGTGTAGATGTAGCGAGAATAATGCTACAGGCTTCGATGGAATTTCGAAGAATATTCTACCGCATTCGATTACGATATTTTATAAACGCTTGCCACCAGCATATATCAAGTGGAAGTTACAGTGGGGTACCCGAAGCGATCTAATAAAGCAATAGAAATTCGAATAATAGTTGAAGTTTCAGTTGAAGTGTTTGTTGTATTTAAAGTGAAATTAAGTTAAGTTGGATTATTGTTCATTGTAGTCAATTATTGGTCAACCCACGGGATAAATTTAACAATACATACAAGTGAATGACGATTAAAAAACATTCACTAATTGCCCATTTCAGATCCATTCTATATGAATCAATAATTGATCTTTCATAGACATCCCTTCGAAGTGCTTTCCATGTTCATAGAAAGATATTTATAATTGGAATGTTCACAGCTCTCACTGGCACTCATTTAACGTTCATGTTTTTGGAAACAAATAATGAACTGTTTGTGGAAATCCATTAGATGTCCTTTTTTACCACTTTTATCAGTAACTGATGCTGTTACTGCCGTTTCGTCCCATAAGGAGATTTTCAAACAATTACATTGAACTGTTTATTGTAATTGTTTGGAAATGTCCTTATACGACGAAACTGCAGTAACATTAGTTACAAATGAAAGTGGTAAAAACATAGAAAATTTTATTTCTCATTTTTCATGATGATCTTATTGATGTTCAATAGATATTCACTGGGGATATTGTTACATCAATGAGTATTGGTGCTTCTTGATTTTAATAGGGCGTTCAATACTATTAACTTTAATTTAATGTTATTGATTATTGGCTATGCAGGCCGTTTCTTTTATCATATGGTAACATTGCTATATTCTAAACCGTAACAGATACAAAGACGATTAAGAGGGAAAAAAGGTAACTGTCATCGATATAACGTTTCTCGTCAACATGGCCACCATCATTTTTTTCAATGCGGACCTGTCTCATTACAGATATTGATGAAGCGATAAATCCACAATCCAAGGGTATATCACATTTGATAATTTTGTAGAGTTTCATTTAAAACAACGACCATCATCAGTGACAACAATTTTAAATTACGGTCCTGTCGTTACTTATTTTGTAAATTGGTTCGCTTTCTACAAAATATAATTCAGACAAGTCAATAAATTGAACAGGTAGGTACCCTTACACAATGTATTTTCGTACTTTTTCGTTTTGGAAATTTTTGTATTGCCGTAATCCTTCTTTCAAGGCTTATTTCTCCCTAATCAATTATAATTGGTGATATTTTTATGATTCTCAATCCTGGAAGTAACGTAAATATCAGGTTTTGGTCAAAATTCGATTGTTGTATAATTTGGTATGGTCAAATAGCATCTCAATTCATTTATCCTCTTAAACGCGTAGGCTTTGCTTGGTTCGTAAGGCTGAAAAAATGAATATGTTGTTGATATTTGTTGAGAACCATCAGACTTTTATGAACAAATCTAAGATTTATTCAAATGATGGAAGGACTGATATGCTATTTAGTTATGCAAAATCAAATAGAAATCCTTTTATGGCAAGGAATATGTATGTTGAGCTATACCCGAATGATCGTATTCCGAGCATCCAAAAGTTTAGATAATTAGAAAGAAATTTGGAAGACTATGGTGCATTTGACAGAAAGAAAACAAAGAAAATGTGTGGTCACTGGAAGTTTGAGGAATCAAATAAATGTTATGGGCAAGCAAATATTACCACATAAAAATTTACACAGTGAAAACATTGTCAAATGTGATATACTTTTGGATTGTGAATGTATTGTTTTATCAATATCTGTAATAAAAAAGAAAGGCCTGTATTGAAAAAAAAGTTGATGGTGGCCATGTAGACACGAAACGTTTCATCGAATATTTATCATTACATCGTCATACTACACTTTGAATACAATGATTTTTTCCCATTTTTGGTATTCTCCGAAATAATAATTTCATTCGAAAAAAAACGAAAAACAGCATTTTTGGTTTTTCCCGCATAACTCGAGAAGGGCGAGAGTCCCCGTAAATTTTCTTCGACCATTGTATTGTTACCGACAGTTAGATTTTTTCCCATTCAAAAGTCTTCGTATGTGCTACGGTTTAGAGTATAGAAATGTTTCCACATGTTAAAAGAAACGGCCTGTATAGGACTCTCTAAAAATGCTATATCATTAATTAGATCGCATATGAATGACCGTCAACAAAAGGTTACCATGCAAGGAAACAGCTCACAACATTCAATCCAAAGCTGATATGTGGGGTACCGCAGGGTTATATTTTGGGACCCCTTTCGTTTACCATCTACACATCTCAAATTGATGAATACTTGGAATTTAATAATATACATTTGTATGCAGACGACACCCAGTTGTATTATAGTTCTCACCTGAAATGATAGATAATGCGTTTACCAAAATTAATAGTGACATGAAATTATTTGTGAAAATTGCTACTTATCATTGCCCAAATATAAATTGTAGTAAATCCAGTGTTATTGTTTTCGGACCAAAAAACTCTAGAAATTATATTCATAAACCTGTGGAAATAGTAGTGAACGATCATGCACTTGAGGTTGTCCCAGAAGCCAAAAGCCTGGGCGTTATTTTAGATATGGACTTGAAATTCGAGAGTCACTTTAATCGATTTATCAGGTGTGCATATTGTTCACTTAAAATCATATATGGACACCATAATCTCCTACTCATGAAGGTGAAGGTGAATTCCTGTGAATCGTTAGTTCTATCTATATTCAATTATGCTGATTTTTTGTGAGGTCCTTGTTTAACAAAAAAATTCAAGAAAAAAATACAAGAAGTTCAGAATTCCTGTTTACTGTTGATTTTTGGGACTAGAAGAAGAAAATGGATATCACATAAACTGAAGGAAGCTGGATGGATAAATATGAACGATAGAAGAGTGTTACATGCTGCAACTTTGTTTCACAAAATAATTAATAGTAAAGCAGTCTCACTCACACCAAAAAATTACTTTTAAACCCGATGCGCATAATATTAATGTAAGATATAAACACCGACTAACTCCGCCACCTTTTCGCACAGAGTTCTTTAGGAGTTTCAGATCTGTGCAATTAATGACATTCTCGATCCCATGAAAGGAGATGACAAATAGTCATAGTATTAAAAAAAAAATTTCTTTCTTGTTTAATCTTTCATAAACTAAGCGACATTTTTAAGGTTAAGTGAAAGAGCACTTGAATGATAACTTACCATTATGCAAATTGAACTTCACCTTTTGTCTTCATATAATAGTCAAATTGTACCTCATTGATTTGCTTGAAAAATGTATTTGAAGATAATGATGGCAACATTATTATTATTATTATTTTTACCGTAGTATACGTTGGTCAGGCCCTATCCCTCGAAGCCCCGATACATTCGGAAGGACGCGCCAGCATTATCAACCAATGACCCCTCCCCACACCGTGGGGTGAGTGATCATTGGGTCCGAGAATCATGTGCCCTGAGCAAGCACAGTGAGCCAAGACTGACCGCCTCCTGCATCGGTTCGGCTAAGATTTCTGCCTTAGTGCGGCAAGCCGGTATGATTTCAAGATTCGAGAGTAGAGAGAGCATCATTCCACCAAGGACTCCAATAATCAGAACAAACATCTTGACAGATAGAGTCTTCGTTTTTCCTCCTTTTTTCGAACGATATTTGTCTCGTCAGGAGCTGAAAACTCCACGGCAAATGTCGCCTTGCTCTGGTGCATGAGCTTGATGGTGAGGAACCGAATAGTTCCAATAAATTTGGAATTTCTAATACTCCACAGCGGATTTTATATCCACCGCAGCGTAGGGCAACACGAGTGTCTCGTCAATACCGTGGAAGCGCCGTAGGTGATGAGGAAGCACTCTCAGGACTGCGTTATTTTGATACGCCCATTTGTCTAAATGAATACTACGCAAAAATAATAATAATAACCTTGCTCAGGGAACATGATTCTCGGACCCAATGATTACTTACCCCACGGTGTGGGGAGTGGTCATTGGTTGATTATGCTGGCGCGCCCTCCCGAATGTATCGGGGCTTCGGGGGATGATAGGGCCTAACCAGCGCACACTACGGTGAAAAAAAAAAGTTTATTCACTATATTGATCAAATGTATATAACAGAAACAACATTTTCAAAAAATGTTTCTTGTGCGTTATATTTCCAAATTCTGAAGTAACTAAACTAAAAAATACGTATGTTAACTGTTACCTATAATGAATTGAATACAATACAATGAATAGATATAAACTGATTGGCATAATTAATTGAAGGACTATATACATAAATGATATGAAACACATAAGAACATGATGGGATTGAAATTAAGTACTTTTTATTGAGTACATTCTATAGGGGTTTCCATTCTCACTTATAAAAGTCATACTGTATTTTAGTGGGGTAGGCATCACAATTTTTTTTATTTCTTTTTAGAAAGTATGCTGATTAATAATTTGATGAAACACAGTTCGATCAGAATTTTTGAGCCAATTTTTCAGTTATTTCTTGAATTTGAATTGATTTTGTTTATTAATGAGTTGTATTTTTCCGGTACTTTGCTCCAGATCTTTGGGCCATAATAATTACAGTGTCTTTGACCTACCAATTTTTGGCATCTAGGAGCTCAAAATGTATTTTCTTTTCTACATGTATTATACATGTGTTCCAATGGTTTCATTTTTATTTTGTTCTCAACGACTTGCAGAATAATCTTCTGGCAGTATAGCTGACATGTTTCTAGGACATTACTTTTTGGGAAAAGAAAGTTTTTGGCTTTCTACTACTCCATCTTGATACAAAAACAAGGATGAGGGAATCTTCCAAGGAAAGGAAGGAAGTAATCAATTTCAAAATAAGTAACTCTATACGTGGATGTGTAGATCATGCAAGATTCCCTCATCCTTGTTTTTGTATCGAGATGGAGTAGTAGAAAGCCAAAAACTTTCTTTTCCCAAAAAATTAATCACTCCTAAAAATATGACCCCTTCAATTCAAATAAGATTACTCTTGGCTATGAATAAATCAAATAGGTGAATGAATGACATTACGATTTCATCGATGACATAAGCAGATCGAGCTTATTCCGTGACATTAAAAATCGTAATTCATGATAAACTGTGTGTATTTTCTATAATGTTATCCAATTTGGTACTGAAGAGCCTTGGGGCAAGTGTCTTAAGGCGAAACATCGGTGTATACCAGTGAGGGTGACAGTGTTCCATGTAAGTGCAATTTATTACCATTCATTTAAAGTAGAACTCATATGAATGAAATCTGATTTTTGTTCCACAACGAATGTTTGAAATACAAACTGAGTAGAGAAAAGTATCTTCTGTATAATTCAGTGTTCATATGGAAGTATTTGTTTCGAAAGAATTTTTTTCTTTCGTGTAATTCAATGTTTATATGAAAGTATGTTTATAGAAAGTTACTTCTTTGCATGATCTGCACATCCATGTATAGAGTTACTTATTTTGAAATTGATTACTTTCTTTCTTTCCTTGGAAGATTCCCTCATCCTTGTTTTTGTATCATGATGAAGTAGTAGAAAGCCAAAAGCTTTCTTTTCCCAAAAAATTAATCACTCCTAAAAATATAACCCCTTCAATTAGACATTACTTTCTTCAAATAAGAAGTCACTGGAGAACGTTCTACCTTTACCTAACAAAATTTTTAGAATTTTTTTTTGTTAAGTATCCAGACATCTCAAGTGGGTATCCCTTATACATCCCCAACCTATAAATCCAAATTCCATAAGAGAGTTGTGATTGAACCAAATCATAATATACAGTAGTCATATAAGGATTTCGAGCCATTGTTTCAATAGTATGAAGCAAAACAAAAATCCTCGTAATTTTTGAGTTAAATTTAATTCACGTGAATCCCATTTGATATGTCGATCGATCATTAATCTAAGATATTCAATTGAGGTACTTTCTGGAATCAATAAGTTTTGATTGATAATCAATGGACCTAAATTCGGTAGTTTGTTGGCATGGGAGGTAAATGGTAGATATTTTGTTTTTTTTTCTACGTTTAAGGTCAATTTGTTATATTGAAACAATTCCATGATGTTTTTGAAATCTTTCTGATTTCATCTTGAGGTCATGCCATATCTCCGCATTATAAAAGATTGCTGTGTCGCCAGCAAAACTAAGAATATTTCTTTCGGAATGCATTTTTGATAAACTATTTATATAGATAATGGATATAGTATTGGTCCCAAGACCGTTCCTTGCGGAACTCCGTAAGTAATTGTTCTCGGACTACTTTTTTTTCCATCGATGTCAACTATTTGTCTTCGATTATATAGGTAGGAATAAAACAGTTCATATGCTCAGCCCCGTATGCGGATATTTCCTAATTTCCCGAGGAATCTTTTATGGCAAACAGTATCGAACTATTTCGATAGGTGAACAACAGAGATATATAATGCAGGTTTTCATAAATCCAACGATTTGTAAATTTCTGATGTTAAAGTGAATACAGCATCCTCTGTCGACCTCTGTCGACAATCAGTAATTATTAGCTCTTTTGGTCATATACGGTGAACCACCCTTATGTTCGTATTCTGAATAATTCAGAAGCATTCCATAGTACGCCTCTGAGATCGATTCACCAATTCGTCTAAACGAATACTATGAAACGATAAACAATCACTCATTTCTAGCTCTTGGAATGTTTAATGGATTTGATCAGCCGATAAACAATTAAGTATTGATAGGTCAATCATTTCCATAGTGCCAATCGTACATTTGACCTAAACAAAAGTGATGTATAAGGTTACATATCTTACAAATCATTCATGTATGAAACTTGAGTGGGTACATTAACGTGGTAGCAAGATTGACGAATTTGTTTACCTGTCTTTTGTTGAGCAATTGATTCATTCGTAGGACTATTTATAATTTATGACACAACTCAATCAATCTCCAAAAAACCATTTTACTCCTTAACCCACTGATGTGTGCTATTCAGGGTTGGGGATACCAAAAAGAAGTTGATGAAAAAATAATGAACATGAACAGAAAAAAAATTTAGAAAGCATCTTTTGTTGCGGCGCTAGTGATAATGTATCCATAAGCATCCGTGACTCTCTTGATTTCTTATAAGTTCGATGTGACTTCTTTGTAAGAAGTTTTTGAGACTTCAACCAAAAATGCGGATACAGACACAAACCAGTCTATAACATAACTTTCATTATTGATAAAGAAATGCCTAAATATTGATAAAACAGTATTACTGGAGTTTTTCCCAACACCAAACAGTTATTTTAACACCTCGTCACGTCTTTCGATCATCAAGTGATCATCTTCATGAGGAAGATCGAACTAGATCAAACTAGCTTGATCTACCTCTTGAATATGATCACTTGGTGATCAAAACAAGTGTCGAGGTGTCAAAATATCTAGATCAAAACAGTTTGATCTTCCTCTTGAAGATGATAACTTGGTGATCGAAACACGTGTCGCTGTGTTAAAATAACGGTTTGGTGTTGGGAAAAAAACTCCAATAATATTCATTACTACACCAAAGGTTCCAGACAGGCCATCACAAATTGATAAAACAGTTAACAAGAGTTTTTTATGAGAATTCGATGCTCCTCAGATGTGAAAAAAATCAAGGGATTTTAAATGATAATGAGTATTACTTGCCAATCAAATGTATGATTGATCACCTCATAAGAAGGTAACCAACAACAGTCCACTCTGAATTTTATTGGCATATGTTCTCGATAAGCAAAAATATTTTTCACAGGCAATGAGTACAACATTGAAATGTATAGTTAGTTGCATATCACAGAAAGAAATACCAGTTGAAGTTAACACATTTATACAAATAGATTTGTCATTCGAGATAGATAATAGATGAAGATTATAGCCAGAGCCACTTGAATATTACTGGAGTTTTTTCCCAACACCAAATCGTTATTTTTAACACCTCGACACGTGTTTCAATCACCAAGTGATCATCTTCAAAGATGAAGATTGAAACTAGAAACTAATGCGAGCTAACCCTATTCATGCTATATAGGTAACCCATTCAGGTAAACCATCCAGGCGTACCAACCATACATATATACCAACCTAAATTAATTTTACAATTTTGCCTTATCTATTATTTTACAATATATGTTTATATAAAACAATTGTTCATAAAGGACAAAAACCATGATAAATACATCTCAGTTCCATACCACCAATATACGAGGAACTTTGGATCCTCCTCTTGAAGATGATCACTTGGTAATTGAAACACGTGTCGGGGTGTTAAAATAACGGTTTGGTGTTGAGAAAAAAACTGCAATAATATTCATTACTACACCAAAGGTTCCAAAAAGAGCATCACAAATTGTGAAAACAGTTGACAAGATGCTCCTCAGTCCACTCTGAATTTTATTGGCATATGTTCTCGATAAGCAAAAGCCACAGACCAGAACCATAGCCTTACATCCATAGTCCGATGGAATGGTGGAACGAATGAATAAGACCATAAACCGCCACTTGTCCAAGGTAGACTCTGACCATCAAAGAGAATGGGACTAATACCTCCACCTGTTCCTGTTGGTTTATCGTTCGGAAGTGCACGAGTCAACCGGCCACAGAACAGAATCCTAAAGTCGGAGGAGTGCTACAGTTGAAGAAGGGTCAGAGAAACATTTTCTACTTGGTGACCAAAAAGCATTCTCGAGACAAATCGTCCTATGAAGATGTCTGGAGGAGTCGTACTAGACTGAAGGACACGATGCTGGACCAGAATCTCGTGGACTTGGCAATCCCGTAATTAGCCTCTGGGCTTGACAGGCTGGATTGGAGAATTGTGAGAAGCATGTTGGAAACGATCTTCAGATCCAGCGGTATCAAGATTTTGGTGTGCGGTAACCATCTTACACGACCGAGCATGAAAACTGTGTTACTTCCATCGAACTTCACAGTGCAGATATGGGACATCCTGCAAGTATCGACACACGCCAAGGATGACATTTCGGGGCGAAACGTCTTTGAGAAAGGGGCAATGTAACGAATCTGAAGCCAGCCCTGACCGATATCTCAGCCAGAAAACACATGACTCACCGCGAACCGCCGCGAAAAGTGTAGATGAGTACGGAAACCACTAGAGGTATCTAGAACAATCGTCACCGACATAAAAGGTAGGGTCTTCGCTCAGAGAGGGTGTCTGTATTCAGAAAGCGAATCGAACGGTCAACAAAGAATTCGAACAGTGAAGATAAATTAAGCGTGAGTTGCTAAGTGTTATATATAAATTAGTTGTGATAGTGAAATATTCGAACAGTTACAGTACCAACGTGGAAAAATTGCTAACCCAATGTACGTGGCCCGTGAAATTTGAACATTCAACTTATTTGTTGGACAAACCTACGACTCCTTTATCTTTATACGGAAAAAATTAGGAAATTTCCATAGGAAAGAAGCAATTGAGTTCGAAGTACCCACTTCTGGGACACATTTTCCTTGAGGAAATAGCATTTTTCTGGCCTAGATCGCGAAGTGCGGAGAATCACATGGTTGTTGTCATTGTGAATATGAAAATCTTGTTAGGTATGGCAGTTGATTATTACCATAGAAGCGAAATAACGACTGAAAGCTATTCGCTACAGCTGCTTCTACAGCACAGTTATTATTTGATCTTGAAATGGATAGATATGAATGAATGCAAAACTAATAATAATTATAATATAACTTTATTCACTAAACAGATAGCTGTACAGAATGCAAAATATAAATACATTCTAAAATAATTGTAAAGGAATTTGATTTCTTTAATTTTGAATTTGGCGCGCTTCGCGTGCTGGCATATAAATGTTAAACTTTTTGATCTGTAGTTTTTTGTTAGAGGTTAGATTTATTGAAATGTGACGTTAAGAAAAAGGCTTTGAAGTTTCATATTGAGATTCATTTTGTGACTATACAAATTGGAAAGGAAAAATATACCTTGTATGTCGTTTCATAAAACTATATCTTATGGGTTAGAATTGGAATAAACCAATGTGTTTCTGAAATGAAAGTTTTATTTTGTTAGTTACTCATCAAAAAAACATTTTATTTATTAACACTTTTGTGAAAACCTCACCTGAAATGAAAGAAATGACATACAAGGTCTATTTCTCCTTTGCATTTTCATATGATGAAAAAGCAATGAGTAAGAAAAATTTCATCTGCGAAAGATGTATTAAACTCAATCGTTAAAGTTGTGTCAAGTTCAAGTAAGTATTTGAAGTCCTAGTTCAGAGGATGTTATTCTAGCTTATTTAACAAATATCTGAAACTGTCAAATCCTCTACCTTGTGAAGCATGTACCTACCATTTCAGTGAAGAAGTATGTAAACATATTCATTTTCCCAAAGGTTATAGCATTTCCCAAAAGAAAGAATGTTGGTTATGGAGTAAAAAAATCAAAATTCTTCAAAAGCGAGCAAATCAACAGATTCATTAGGGAAGCGAATAATGAAACATACTTAATGATTGAGATAATTTCAACAAAATCTTAGGATCGTAGGGTATACTCTCAGGTTTCAGAAATTGTTGGGTTAGCCGGTGTGTGTACACAGAAAAAAATAACAAAAATATTGATCTAGACAACTAGACATGTTGCCTGTGAAAATACCAGTATTTAATACACATGTTGAGAGACATTTTGTTGGAATTGGGTAAGAAAACCTGCTGTTGTATAGGCAATATTTATCTTTACGGCTATCCTATACTAGGATTAGGAATCGCATAATTTTTGAATTAACCTCATCCTAAAAATTACACAGGCCATAGAGTCATCTTTGAAATACAGAGCCTTTAGGTTTTTTTATGTAGACTCTGAAATGCACACATTGATCAAGTAGACTTTGGACGACGGGGCGATAAAATAGAAAGAAATTGTTCAGTAGTAGCTGTCAAATGTTGAGAAAGCTTTCACCAGCAGCAATTAAAACGCATACTTTCAATAGAACTGACAAACAATTCATATTTAATTATTCACCAATGAAGGAAACTTCAACAGTAATAATGATAATGATAAAGAACAAACAATGTTCGTATTTCGAATACCTTCTTCTGAGAAGGTATTCGAAATATCAACCAGCTTCTCCTACACACAGACGACACCTTTCCTGGAAATTTTTTGCCGAATTAATTGGTTCAATAGGAGTAATAGAAGGAAAACTCTGCATCACTGCCGCTTCCAATCCGTATCTACAACTGGTCGTTAATTAAAGAAAAAATCTTTCAACTTTTGCCAGAGATAAAAGTCCATAGGCGTTAGGTCCGGTGACCTGACCGGCCAACGGTTGAGTCCTTGGTTGGCTATTCAATTATTACCAGAATTTGCAGTCAAAAAATTGGTGACAATTGCAGTGTTATGAGGCGAAGATCCGTCTTGTTGGGAAGTCCATTCATCAACTTCATCAACAAGGGATTCAATATTTCGCCTTGAAATTTCTAAATAGCTCTGAGATGTGAGAGTGCTATTATAAATGAACGTGCCGATAATTCTACCCCTGAAAACACCTGTCACACACTGAATCCAAATTTTCCTTGACTTCTCTGCTCCACAATAGAATGAGGATTTTGTTGTACCCGAGTATAACAATTGTAGCGGTTGAAAATGCTGGCACATAAGCTTCGTCTGTCCAACAGACATCCTATTTTTCATAATTCTCATACATCATTGCATATGTGTTTTACAATTGAACAAAAATCACTGATTGAAGAGCGTCTCCACTGCCTTAATCAAAATTTGACAGCTATCATTGAAGATTTGCATTCTGTTTTTATTCTGTTTTATCGCCTACATGATCAAAGTGCATTTCAAGGCTGAATGAAAAAATCTATGAGTTTTGTATTTCAAAGCAAAAAACATAAAGTGTGCTTCATTTTTGAAAAGTTAATTTTAAGCTCTATTGAAATATGCAAGAATATATAGGGTGTCTCATTTGAAAAAATTAGTTATTCACACTATTGAACTCTATGTAAAAAAAGTGTTTTGGAATAGTTTTATAGGAACAAGAAAATTTCTGAAGGAAAAAACGTTACAGCAACTTTTCAGAAACGCATATTTTTGAAAAACATGTAACTCAGAAACAATGATAGATATCGATATTGAGTTTGTCATAAAACACAGACGTCAGTTTTCATCTATCTTGTTTGATAACAGGAGTTTCCCTTTGAAAGTGTCCAATTTGGCCCACTCTGTATATGTTCAATATATAGATATTATAAGTAAATTTAGTGCCAGTTGTCAAGTGATGATTCGTTTTCGAATTCCGCCAATTCCATTAACACGGATACCTTATTCTAATATCACCCCATACTACAAAAATCCATTTGAGAATTTGACTACTTTTAAAAATTTGTCGGCCTACCTTTTCTTCTTCTTCTCATCGTCCAATAACTCGTTCAACTTCTAACATTGTTTCTAGTGCCTGTTTTCATGAACCTATTGAGACTACATAGTTTTCTCAATATAACTAACTCATCATTTTCTATTTATCTTTTCTAAACTTTCATAATTGCGAAAAGGTTTTTCCCTGGCAGTTATGTGTTGCGGTACCTATTTTATGAGCCACTGTATGTTTCCATAAAACGACTAAATTACCAACCTTCGTGAGATCCCGCCACTGCTTTTTGAACACCAAATAAATCATAAGCATTGTGGAAGGTCAACGTTTCTGACCCATTTATTTTTCTCACTCAGAAAAAGAAACAATAGCCGTTCATTATAATTATTCATTTCACATCAATAAATCCCAAACAACTTGACATTGGTACTTGAAGTAGCCATTTCCTACATCGTTTCTCATACCTGACTGAACACAAGGATTTCGACGATACTCGTAATGCTATAATGTATCTGACACAAAAAAAATCAAAGGCAGACTGTTGATAATGTCGAGTTTCAACCTTGGCGCTTTCATATACTACCAGGAAGACTATCGGAAGGAAGTTAGCATTGAAGAATCGGGAATGAGAAAAAAGAACCAGTGTGGTGACCTGCGATTTTGTTTAGGGTTGTGTTATCACATACCAAATTTCATAGAAAATATTCATATGGTGTAGGCGAACTTTGCAACGCAAGTTCCAAGAAAAAAATTCGAATTTGTTATTTAACGTTTATTGTACCAGCAATGTTCCTGTTGGAGAATAAAAAAATTGTTTATTGGAATCATTGGCCATCAAGTCAGAGACAAAGACGATCCTTTGATATTTGAACGAAAGTGATCGTACCAGTAACTTGTATTTTGCGATGCATCAAGTTCGAAAGGAGTATTTTCCTTCTGTCACTTGAGAAAATATCGCGCTGAGAAAAATTTCATCTAATAAATACGCTGTCTGTTCAAAAAGGTGAATTTTAATTTTTTTCAACAAATATTCATTTATTTTTTTCTATTTTATCCTCTTCAAAGTAGTCCCCGTCATATATAATACACTTGCGCCAGCGTTTCATCCAATTCTCGAAGCAGTCAAATCTGGTGGATACGGTGGCTGAGTCATGATTACGGTGTTGTTTTTATCCGAAAAATTACGAACGAGCAATGGTGAGTGAGTAGGTGCATTATCGTGATGCAATACCGAACGTTTTCTTCGTATTGCTTCTCGCAAGCGGCGTATAACTTCAAGATAATTCTCCTTACTGACCATACGACCATGTGGCAAGAACTTCTGATGCACTACTCTACAGTAATCGAAGAAAATAGTGAGCAGTGATCGAACTTGGTGTGCTTTTTTTGGTATTGACTCTCCAGGGCTCTTCCATTGGGACGATTGAACTTTTGTTTCAATGTTCCTTTTAAGCAAATTTGCAACAATAAAAATTTTCGGTATCTCCACGTACATACTTTTTTCTGTCAAATGATCAATGTGAAGAACTTTTGAACTAGATCTCATCACGAGTAGCACATCTCGTGTAATTCGAATCTTTTTGATCTGTAATATTTTTGGATCCCGATGACTTTGGAGAAAATTGAGCGTTTCGATTGATTACTTCTTCTTCAACAATATATCAATTCTTTCAATGTGAGAGCCAAGCCCTTTGGAACTTTGTTAGTGTAACACAGTATCAAAAACACTAAGTCATATCTTCTTCCGAACCAAGTCATTTTAATGATATTTTCCTAGATTATCAACAATAGATTGAAAACATTCTGGACAGTTTCACTGTTTTCGACTATGTTTAAGTTTCATTCGCTTCTAGTCCAGTCATTTTAGAGGGTTTGCCTAGAAAAGTGGACATACCCAGCTGTAAATTTGTATAAACTTTGTATTTTGGCATCATAAAAGTATTCTCAAAATTCACATATGATTCGACGGCCGCCACTTCAAAAATTGGTGGTAAAAATTTAAAAAAAAAACTACTTTTTGCAGGTTTTTTGCCAATATCTCGTTTCCAATGGGTTTTACGCTAATTGTATTCATCATCAATATTGTAGAGAATTGAGTTCTCTACAAATTTTGTTCCGAACATTTTTTCATACGTTGAATCGTTTTTAAAATAGAGGCAGTGCGAGCGCAGATTAAATATCATTTGAAATCAACTGGTTGTCCCGATCGAAATCAGCTCATTTAAGGTTTATAAATTATCACTTGATGAATAATTTTTATTAACAAATACATTATATTCAAATATTTTTTTCATTAATCATTTATTTTCAATTAAGTATCAATTTATTTAATAACACTTACCTGCCCGTGTTGTTATAAATTTGTAGAGGGTAAAATATATATTATATTATAATTTGATTCGGATATATAGTAATTATTCTTCAATAAATGAAAATGAATAAAAAAGAAATAAAATTTTAGATAATATTTTTATTAAAAAATTTCATTTGATACATTTGTGAATGTCAAAATGAAAAAAACAGATGAAATAATTAAACGAATAATGAATTTTAATTTCAATTTTCTTTTTTTTCATCGTCGTCGTCTTCTCGCAGCTGTAAAAATTCAAGGGCGTTATCATCTTCATTGTCATCTTCGCCCAGATTCGTTTCCAATTCTTCCATAATTTCTCGATCAAAGGACCTATCTTCGTTAACATCGGTCTCATATGGTACAGCATTGAGACAAGCTTGCCCATTACACTGGCCACAAGCTAAAGAGCATTGCAACCCCGCTTTCCTGCATCTACATCTTGAACCACAACCACTTTTGCAGTTACAGAATGAGTTACAGAGTAACTCATCTGAAGCAGGTGGTGAAATGTTCATCATAGGTTTTAGCAATCCGTTACGCATTGTCCAACCCCATTCCTGGGGTTCCAAATCATGTCCTAACCAAGTTTGAACTTAATATTACGAACGTAATAAACACGATTAAAATGTTGAAGAGCTGCTCCACTTGTTGGTGGGATATTTGATAACTGCACAGGTTTATTGAGCTTTGTTAGCTTGACATATTGTGCATAACGAAGATGATCGATAGTATCTACAGACTTTGGAGCATTATAAACAGCTAACAAAGTTTGCAATTCACTATCAAATAATCTTTGAACTGGGCAGTTTTCTTCTTCAATTGCTGCGGCAAGTTCATCCAAATTAGATAGTTTCTCGAATGTTCTCAAAAACTTTATTTTCCTTTTTTAAAGAGCGCAGAAATCGTATCACAGCCGCTTGAAGCGTGAAGGAACAAAATGTGTTTTTAGAACTTGAATATTTGTCGAAACTCTTAGAGGAGTTTATTTCTGTTTTCACATTTACTTTGCCAACTTTTTTAAAGAAAATTTCTTGTTTGAGAGATAGTGAACGCCCAAATAATATCACAAGTAAATCAATATCTTCACCGACTATAATTTCTGTTCTTTGATGTTTAGATTATTCAATAGCTGTCTCAATAATGAGAACATCCGCATCATCTCTGGCCTGTTTAGAATTAATGTCAACAGCTTCTGATTTTTCAATGAACATAGTAATCAGCTTTTCTTTATTTTTGCTATTTGATAGAAATTTTTCTTGGCTAATTGGTACAACCATGCAGACAAGCACTATTAGCCTTGAACAGACACCGTGTTACTTCAGGGCTAGCACTAGAGTGCCACCAAGATTTAGCCAAAGCCTCGGTAGATAATAACATTATCCTGAGGTGGATTAAAGGGCACGAAAGGAGTAAAGGTAATCGCATTGCCGACTCTTTAGCCAAGGAAGCGGCTGGACTAAGAATTTTAGGACCAAGTGGCACCCACGGCCTGATGACTTCGACAATTGCGGAACTAGTCAAATGTTACACCCATGCTCAATATTTAAAGAGATGGGATGAAATCAAAGGATGTAATCTTGCCAGGATCACCTTGGGCGACCCTGGGAAGCTGGCGCCGAAGAAATATCTGGCGATGACCAGGAAAAATTTACGCCTTACAGTAGGATTTCTGACTGGCCACTGTCAGCTAAGGAAACACCTACATAATATGGGGCTAGTGGACACACCTCTATGCAGGATGTGTGAACAGGAAGATGAGACTGTCAGGCATGTCCTGTGCGAGTGCCCGGAGTTATCGTCAATAAGAGAGTGTGTGTTCGGCGAGTCTTGGCCTACACCTGCCGATATAAAGGAGATGTCTCCCAGCGACCTGTCCACCTTCCTGGAAAGGACAAGATGGACGACGACCTAGGAGGACAACTCCTTGGGAGGATGTACAATGGGTCACATGTGGCCTAAGTGCGTGGGCTTACACTCACCCCCCCTACTTTACAGATACAGAGATTGGTACAACCATGGTTTCGTCGAAACAAACTTCGTATGTTTTTGAAATTGCAGCCATTCTTCTCTGCTGCTCCATAGCTCTCATGTTTTTACTGTAATATGAGTATCCATCAAATACAACAATTATCTCTGATTTATAATGTGTTCGTAAATACTTAACGTATTTATCAAAAATACTTGGAAAAATATTTTTTTTACTTCATACAGCTCGATGTAAAAGAAATCCGCCATCAATAATGAACGTTGCATTATTTTCATCGATATTAAAGTTGATAGGTGGCATATTGTCATACAGTGACGATTTCGTGGTTTTCCTCGTACCATCATTATCAAATAGCGATGTTGGATACGGACTTAATTCATATCGAAGATATTCTTGAAGATTGTTTTCAAATTGTTCACTGTTTGTTATTCTTTGGAATAATAATAATTGATCCACTGAAACTTATCAATCATTAATTTTGGCCGATTTGTTAATGACTTAATGAATTTTTGAAATACAGGAATAAGTTTCATTATTGAATTCAGATCGATTCAATAATGAAAAAAATTATACAAATTTACAGCTGAGTATGTCAACTTTCCGAAATACAGGCCTAAATCGACCTAAAATGACTGGACAATTCAGAATGCTTCAGATCCCACCTTTATAGACCCTGACAAAAGTCAAGCGATACTGTTCACCCGGAGGCTGGTATACGCAGAAGGAAACATAACCTTCAACGGACAAGAGATTCCATGGACTAACGAAGCGAAATACCTGGGAGTCACCCCTGACAGAAGACGTTCAGGACACACGTACGGCAGAAAATAGGGCTGGTGAAAGCCGCCAGATGAAACCTATATCCAATTATAGGTCGCAAAAGCAACATGGGACTCCACGTGAAGTTGCTGATGATAAAGACCGTATTACTATCATTAATCCTGTATGCCTGCACTGCATGGGGCCAGTGCGTAGCGACTTACAGACGAAATATCCAGAGGTTTATGAACGCGTGCGTGCGAGTCATCGTAAACGCTCCGAGATATATACCGAACAGTTATATATTCCGGGACCTAGACCTGAACAGCCACTACGTAGACGCGTCTATGAGAGAACACGCAGGAAACGTGTTCGAAAGAGTTCGATCACACACTAGTCCAGCGCTGCACGATCTACACGAAGCACTCAACAGGGAAGACCCAAGATTCCGATAGAGAGACAAACACAAGAGGCCAACGAAGCAGAACCAGAGACCACCCCCGAGAGACGCTATCAATATAAAAACTTTCTAACCATATTTCAAACTCACTTTTTTTGCAGATTCAAGTAAAGTCACGATTCAATAAAATATTAGATTAGAAAGTAAAGCACCTAAAGGCTGGCTTTCAGCCGCAGTGCTGCTGAAGTGCCTATCAGTAGATTGAGATCCACTCATAAGCGTGGGAGTGAATGGACGAGATGCGACGTTTTGCACATAGTAACCGTGTGGGGAATATTTCATCTCAAGGCACTCAACCCGAGAAGAAAATCACTCTGGTGTATCAATTTTTTCACAAACTGTTTTTTTTTTTCAGAAAATTGTGATGCCTACTTTTGATTGTGCCACTCTGTATATTGAATAATAATTTATTCAGAGAGTACGAAGACCCGGCGGTCAAGTGTAACCTCGCTTTGGGAGTTCTGTATTCATCTACCAAAATTTCATTGAACCGTCACTTAGTTTTATTAATTGGTTTCTTATTGAAATGTACAAATTAGAGTTGGATCGAAGATGTGTTAACGATCGCAGCACGATTCTTCGACGTTAATCTGAGTATGGTCAGAACGAAATGTTCAAATCACAAATTGAACATGAGATACTCGATAATCTTGACCCTATTACAAATATTAAGAGTAATTGGGATGATGAAGTGTTCCATTACATAAAATTCAATACTCACTTACGTGTACCGGTTATTAAGTGTTATTAAATGTTTAATGCATCCATCCATTGTCTCTAATGAAGTATCTCATTCTTTTATATTCAGCTAATAGCTGTTTGGAGAATATTTTTCTTCTTCACCTAACCCAATATGATTGAAGTTGATCCTTGACTACCTACACAATTTCACCACTGAAGAAACATTTATCTGTTTCGATTCTTCCAATAGTTTAAACAAAATATTTCTTTGGTAAACCTCTACTTGAAAAAATTTCTGATGAAAATTATTCGAAATGCGAAAACTTAATGAAATATATCTGCGTATGAACTTTTGAAATGTGTTCTCTACAATATATAAAAAAGTGAAAAGTTTTTGTTATGCGACAAAAAATTCCATTTATTATTAATAATTGAGTCATATTTTGAAAACAAGAACTAGGGTAAGGTTGCTTAAATCGTACCTCCTAAGAAAATATTTTTTTTTTTTTTAATATACTTTATTGTCTGAAGAATAAATTCTCATTGACAAAGCTTTGTGCGAAATATAAATAACATATACATGAAATCACAAAAGTAAAATCACTAAAAGTAGGTTATAACATGAACTGAAAAGAGACATGTAAATAATAACAAACGTTCCGGATATAAGAACATGGTCAACAAAATGTTAATAAATCAATTTAAACTAAATTGAATGAATGAAATCAATAAAATACCGTAGATATTACAGTTAGTCTTCTCAATTAAAATTATCATCATAGAATTCTGCTAAGCTATAATAAGGTCTCCCAGAGAGCAAGTCTTTCAACTCTTTCTTAAGAGCTCTAAGGTCATTTATGGTTCTTATAGCTTGAGGAAGGTGATTGAACATTTTAAGACCGTTGTAAATAATGGAATCTTTAACTAGCGACGAAGAAGGCAGCGGTAATTTAAAGCTGAATCTTTGCCTGGTTTGATACATTGGCGCGTCCAAGTTGTTAAACAATACCCTATTTTTGAAGACAAGGCAGATTGTCTCGTATATAAATAGGGAGACCACAGGATTTTGTTAGAGGCAAAAAGAGGTCGACAAGAGTCCCTAGGCTTGGCTTTGCATATGCATCGTATTGCACGTTTTTGTATTAGTAATACTGATTGAAGGCATGTGGTAGAACACACACCCCAAAAGCAGATACCATAACGGAGGTGTGGTTCAAAAAGGGAATGATAAACCATTCTAGCTTCTGCAGATCCGAGCTCAAATGCAGTTACTCGTATGGCATAACATCCAGAGGAGAGCTTCGATTTCAAAATATCTACATGATTGTTGAATTTTAAACTATTGTCAATGAACAAGCCAAGGAATTTAGAAGCTGGTACGTTATCTATTTGAATATTATTTAGATGTACGGCTGGAATCTGGCAACGATAGGACACTACTTTTGTTTTTGATAAATTCAAGCTCAAGACATTTGAGTCAAACCAGTCCTTCACTATCGTGATGTCATTCTCAATAACTTCATACAACGTATGGTTGTTAGGAGCATGCCATAAAATTGTAGTATCATCAGCAAATAAAGTGAATTTTCCTTGGATGTTTATAGACGATAGGTCATTAATGTAAATTAAAAATAAAAGTGGGCCCAGTACCGAACCCTGCGGGATGCCGCAAGTAATTTTACCTTCATTTGAGTATGAAGTGGTTTTGACCATCTGGGTGCGATCTGCTAAGTATGACTCAAACCATTTAAGACTTATTCCAGTTATACCGTATCTACTGAGTTTCCGCAAAAGAATTTTATGATTCACACAATCAAATGCTTTGGCTATATCACAGAAGACGGCAGCTACTATTTCTTTGTCATTTATGTTGGAATAAACATTGTAAAGAAATGAAAATATGGCATCGGAAGTGTTTTTTTGCTTTTGGAAACCAAACTGGCATTCACTTATTATTTTGTTTCCATTCAGAAAGCACAGGAGTCTTGTTTTAACTAGTTTTTCTATCAATTTAGCCATTGCAGAGATTAGAGAAATTGGACGAAGACTTGATGGACCATTGATGTTTTCTCCCTTTGGCAGTGCTAACACAATCGACTTCTTCAAAAAAACTGGAAAGATTCCTTCTCTAAATGAATTATTTATTAGACTGACTAATATATCGAGTATTCTTATCGGAATATTTTCTAGGATTTTTATAGAGATTTCGTCTGAGCCTGTGGCGTTTTTGTTTTTAATGGAAAATAATGTTTCATGCAGTTCGGTAATATTTGTATCATATAATATAAAGGTATTCGTAACTTCGATATTCACATAGTCTAAGGGGTCACGGGCTGCTTTTATATTTTCGTCAAGTCCTCCGCAATAGAGCAATAGAAGTCATTAAGTTCAGTAGGAGAAAACGGAATGTCTACAAGTTTTTTGTGTCTCTTGCCAGTAAGTTCATTAATGATACACCAAGTTTCTTTTGATTCATTCGAAGCTTTATCCATTCTACTTTTATAATATTTGCTTTTTGCTAGTTTAACTACTTTTCTGTAAATGGTGCGATAGCGGAGGAAGTAATTAAGAAAAAATGGAGCAGATGTAAATTTTCTCAAATAATGTAATACCCTCATATTTTTTGCCGAAACCCTAATACCCCTTGTCAACCAATTTTTGTTTTTGTGTCTAAAATTGATTTTTTGAACCGGAAAGCTTTTATGAAATAAATAAAGTAATTTATTATAAAATTCAAGGAAAGGGTCTTCAGAAAATTCTATATGATTCCATTCAGAGCTTAGACACAAGTTAGAGAACTTGTTATAATTAGCAGAACTAAACAATCGTTCTAATTTAAATTTCGATTTTCTCATATTAAGATTGAGATACACCTTAGAATAAACTACTTCGTGATCTGACAATCCAGAAGAAAGAACATCACAAGAAACTAGCTCGGAGTCTAAATTAGCACAGAAATAATCTATGGTGGACTTGGTAAATTCAGACACACGTGTAGGAGATTTCACATGCATTACCAAGTTATAAGTTTGCAATAAATTAATTAAGAACTGTGTTGCTTTTGAATTTTGTTCTGTGTAATTAATATTTAAGTCTCCAGTTAAAATAATTTTTGCTTTAGAAGGTAATTCAGAGAGAATAGATTCCAGTCCGTTAAGTAATTGAAAAGGATCGCTAGAAGGTGATCTGTAAAAACACAGTATGTAAATATTCATTTTAGAAGAGTAAGTTATCGAAAATTCATTCACTTTCTCTTCAAGAAAATTATTAAATTTATCTACTGCAACTAATTTGATTTGATCCTGTATTGACTCTTTTACTAAAATAATAGTTCCTCCATGTGAAGAGGACGTTCTACAGAATTTGGCTTTAACAGTACCTATAGTTTGGAATATAAACTATTTCATCTATTTTTAGCCAATGTTCGACAAGTATCACTATATCGGGAAATGATAAATTATCTAATAAAATAAAAAGTTCGGAGCATTTATTTCTCAGAGATTGAACATTCAAGAATAGGAGAGATAAATCTTGTATGTTGGAGGTTTAAGGATAGTGATAGAAATTAGACATTGACTTAGCTAGATTGTCATGAATTGGAAGTTTTGCATCTCTAAAAAAGAAACAGAATCTGCTACAGAAGGCAGAAGGCAAATTACTGTAACAATAAGTGCAATTGAAATGAAACAAAAACTACTGCAAGTACCGAATCTTTATTTAGTTACTTCTCAACTGAGTATCATAAGAACATAAACTTACTATCAAAACAGGTATTTTAGCGCTTTTCAAAAATATGCTATCGGTACGATTAAGGCGCATAGTCGCCTAACTTTTACCTTCTACAACCTTAGTCGTACTTAGAAAATATTTTTTTGTCAACATACAGTAAACTTTTATAATAATGCTTAATAAACAGAGATCACAAAAACCACTAAAAATCAGGCTAAGAGAGGGCCGTCGCCATGGGAAGGATGGGGGAAGTCTCTCCCCTTGTTTTTACGACTCGGGAAAAAGTTGGGAAAATTTGGGCTGTGAAGAAAAAAATAAAAGTAAAAAAATGAATGAAAATTAAAAAAATGCAAATGAGAGAAAAGAAAGGGAGAAACAATAAGAAAAGGAAAAGGATCAGAAGAAGGTTGGGATTTCACAACATGCATAATTTGGAGATGCCATACTTTGAAATTCTGAGTTGTTTGGAAACTCGAAAAAAGTTTGATTTCTCTCAAGTAAGAGAACAGTCTTGAACAGTCCACAAATTTTGAAATGACAATTTTACAAAATTCCCAACTTTTCGCTGTTTTTTCGACTTGGAAAAGTTGGGAAATTTCGGGCCGTGAAGATGAAAATAATAATAGTGGAAAACAATAGGCACAATATTATTCAAGTGTTGTTTTCTTTCATTTGTATTGAATATTTCTATACATGATGGATATGGTGGAAGACCAAGGACCTTGGTCCAAAGTAGAATAATTTCCATTATTATTTTTGTTATCACCAAAATTTATTTTTGTTTGTACATACCCTAACGGGCATGATCATTCAGCCAATCTTTGGATAGCTAAGTAAGGAAATGAATATATTATAGTAGTAACTAATTTCTCGACTTTCATTTTTTCGAAAGTTGGGAAATTTTGATGGTGGGTTGGAAAAATTTGGATTCCCTCCCCACTGGTTTTTCTTTTCGCTACGGCCCTGAGCTAAGATTAACTTCTTTCAGTTATTGATGGCTAACGAAGTTGAAGCTAAATTACTAACTAAAAACCAGAAAATCCAATTTTATTATAATCTCTTGAAAAACAAAATAATGCTCAGAAAATGATTGAGTTTGAACACAGATGATTATCACATAAACTTAGAATATGAAATTATAATCTCTAAATAGTAGTCAATACTTGAAAAATTATTATGATCAAATACAGATATCACAAACATATTTCTTTATTTTGTTTTCAACGCCGGCACATAGGTCATGTATCCAACTTTTACATTTTATACACTGGGTCATGTTTTCTACATTCTACATAGCCATGATTCTTCAGCTGCTTTGTTTTTCTGCTTGATTTATCTGTATTCCTTCTTTTTATAGATTATTTTCTTTTTTCAGTTTCAGATTTTTTTAAGTCTAGAACAGGCTTATTCCTTTTATTGATATTTTCCTTGATTTCTAATTCATTTTTGTAGGGACTTGAAGTTGATTCCATTGTTGTTTTCGTACCTGTTTTAATTTTTTCAATTACTGTTGTTATGTAAGGCACAGGAGATAAAATATTCAAATGAGATTTTATTTGTTGATCATTAGTAACTCTATGAATTGTTAGTATATTGGCATCATGTGAATTATCCTGTAATACTAGTGAAGGTCCAGGTTGAATGGGGGGTGGGGTGGAATCTCTTTTTGATAAAGTTGCCGTTGTAATCTTCGTTGGTGATGGTGATGTAATGGTTGGTGAAGATACAACTGTTACAGGTAGCGATGAAACTGTTGGTGGTATTAATATCGATGGTGATGTTGGTCTAGCGGGTGATTGCGATGAAACTATTGATGGTATCAATGGTGATGTCCCTAGTGGATAATTCCATGTTCTGTTCAGTTGGATCACCAAATTTTCGGTTTGATGATTCAGAGATGTATGTAGATGTTACAACATCCTCTTTTTCAAGAACGCTTCTGTCACACGATCATAACCCTGTTGCTTCAAAACCATTTAGCGCTATATCAATGCGAACCGATCTAGGATATGCTTTTCTGAGCAGTTCTGCAACGTTTGCTTGTTTTATGACTGCACCAGAATTTGAGCGTAGCCACGAAGATGCAGCTTCATTGTAACAACTTTTCAATGATTTGAAGAACGATCTGTCCGATGGTTTCAGACGATGTGTTATGTGATCAGGGAAAAATAGCATCACTATGCCATAATCACGAGCCATCTGGATAGCTTCTAAATTTGTGGTATGTGTCCTATGTTTGTTTTTGAACAATTTTTTGTAATCGCCTGCATTTAATAAAATGTTTGAGCCATTGAACAGAAAGTTCTGATGTTATGCAATTTTTCAAGCAGCCAATTGTGTATCTGGTTGAGATCTTTTTTTTAAGTAGTATAAATTAACTCGCTGCATTCATCGCGCATATTCCTGTTGTAGTCGTGGTTCCAATGTAGACCGACCCCCAGCTACAAGGAGTCCAGTATACTTAGGGTATTGCTGAATGTTCTCTGGGACCCTTCGCTGACCTTAGATTTTTCTCTGGTGGTTTTTGTGGGGTAAATATTGGTTTCACGTCGTGTTCCTCCAAAGTTCTTCCAATCCGGTCTGTAACATCTTAAACTTAGAAAAGGACAGCTTTTCCTCTGACCAGCCCAGCTAGGGTAACTATAGCGTTCTCTCCCCTGGATCGTATGGCTTGCTCGAATTCTCCTTCGCTGTACTTATTTTTCAGGTGATTGACTTTCTCGGGGAGACCCTCAGGTTCACAAATACGCCGTGCCCTCTCAACCAGTTTCAATTACCCCTCTCAGTTAAAGTTTTTGTTCAGGTACTCGTCTGTGTGTGTTGGTTTTCTGTAAACTCTGTGGCCCAATGTACCATCTTCACGTCTATTCACAAGAACATCCCTTGGGTTTCTCGTTTCATTGTAATCGCATTTTTGGGTTCAAAATTTCACATAAAAAAGTTTGCCACCACCGGACTGAATGCGGTATCATCCGTTCGTTCGTAAAAAACACCAACTCACTGGAAATAAGTTGATGATAAACCAGCTAATTTGTTGATTGGCCTCCAGAGAAAACTGCAGTATCATTCACTCGTTTCCTGCCATCTTTTCGTGACAGTCATTTCGAAAATCGTGTCCCCTATACTAGTCCTCAATTGAACGTCTATCACATTTTTTTTTACATAATTTGGATGTTCCATAAGATGACTACCTTTCGTGCAAGGAAAAAAGTTTTTTGGTCAAGTAAAGTTGTGAATAGTTCGAAGTGACCAGAATATAAGAAGTATCCCCAATCACACTGGTTGGAGGCTGAGGTGAACCGTATGACCTCGTGAGAGCGCTGAAGTGTAATTACGTGACTCCATAATTGAGAGAAGAACAATAAGGAGTGCAGTATTGTAAAAAAAATAATATTTCAACCAGGTGCGGTATTAAAATATCCAATCCCCATTGAAGTTTGGCTGGTCTTATAACGACAGGTCTACTTCACTGAAGTAGAGCTGGTCTTAACGCGGCAGGTCTACTTCATCGAAGTAGAGCTGGTCTTAAAGCAGCAGGTCTTGGTGACTTGAAAGCGGAAAAGCCCGATATGGCACATCTTATTTTGTCCTCATCAATTACTGCACTAGCAGATTGCCAGTCGTATTGTGAGGGTGTTGTTGGTACTTCCATCCAGTTCATCATTCCAGATAAGATAGAACCTGGGAATTGAGTTTCCATAAGAATCTCAGCACTCTCTTGGAGGTTGGCGACTTTGTCACCATACAATCATGGTGGTCGTTTGAAAGTGCCTTCTGTAGCCTAGAAGCTAGTGGAAAGTCTTCGACTGTCTCACGTAAGGCCCTCCAGGCTTCCCTTTGTTTTTGTCTGCAGACTTTTTTGAACTCTCTGAGGTTGGCTTGATATATACCCGAGTCCTCTTCGAGTCTTGCACGTTTTGCCTCATTATTAAAGATCGTTCTCGCTCTCTTCCTGAGGTGATCCAGTTCAGAGCACCACCATGTATTGGTTGTGACATCTGTATGAACCATCCTCATCGGACAGGATTTTTTGTTTGTGATTATAAATAAGTTGTTCAAGTCACTCAAATCAATTTGTACTTTTAGCAGAAAATCAAATAGAGCGAGTGATTCTAGTTCATCCTCGAGTTAGATACCAAACACCAGTAGGTTATTCCGACAAATTTCACGATCTAAATTCTTTGTTGTGAAATTTTGATATGTGATTGACTCATCAATATTTTGCTGCATGACTACCAAGTAATTTGTCCATTGCCTTTCGAATCACCAGAGAAAACTGCAGTATCATTAACTCATTTCTCTTTCCTTCCATCTTTTTATGACAGCCATTTCAAAAATCGTGTCCCCTGTAATAGTCCTTAATTGAACGTCTTTCACATTTTTTTCTGCGTAATTTGGGTGTTCCACAAGTTGCCTACCTTTAGTCAAGGAAAACGTTTTGGGGTCATGTAGAGTTGTGAATAGTTTGAAGTGACCAAAATTCAAGAAATACCCCCATTCACAACAGTTGGAGGCTGGAGTGGACCGAATGTCCACGTGAGGGTACTGAAATGTAACTTCATAATAAATAACCCCATAATTGGGAGAAGAACAATAAGGAGTGCAGTATTGTGAAAAGCAAGAAATATGTGCTCCCCGGACAAAGTTCCATTTGCATATATTACACAACGGGAAGAGAGGCTCATCTTATTGAGGCTGGGTCCAAAAAAAAGAAGAAACCTTCAATTAAGCATTACATTCTTTGCTGAAATGATTTCATTTGCTGGCAATACATTTTTGAAATACTTGTCGGAAAACAGTTGTTCCTTCCATTAGGAAAATGATTACGGCCCCCTCCAGAACTCCAGATCCGACCCTGAGTAAAATTAAGGATCCGGAAGTTTGGCAAACTTCACAATTGTGTCGCTATCAATAATACTGTTTTCCACAAAGCAACAAGAACGTTTTTGTGAATTTAATTATCACTTTAAGATATTGTAGAGTTAACTCAAAAATAAGAAGTACATATATGTAATTAGCTCAGTATGTCGGAACATACGATATCAAGCATACTACAGTACTTTTTCATTCAGACTAATCAACCCGACAAACCGATAATTAATAATCAAGTCGTGCGTGTTCTTGAATTTTAATGCGTTATGTGCTTGTAAACTCTAAATATCAAATTTTCTGGGAAGTAAAAATGCAGTAAACAACTCTACCTACTTGAATTGTGAGAACCTTGAAAGGGTCACTCATCGCCAAACTAAGTAGGCCACGCTAACCTTGGTACTTCAATTGTTTGTTAATCATTTTGTTTTTCTCGTACGAGTAAAAGTCAATGTGGTAGAAGAAGTGGTCTTGATGGTTTCAGGAAGTTGGAACTGATCAATTTTTGAGATTAACCACGCCTTTGTTGCACGGTGCGGAAGTAGGGAAATTATTTGTTTTGTACATATAAATTGATTTCTTGATAAAATCAGTATTTCGTAGAATATCATTCCTGAAATGTTAAAATCTCAAATAGAAAGCAAAGTTCCGGAAATATTTTTTGTGGATATCGAAACTCATTTTTCAGCTTGAGAAGTGAAAAAGTTTCACTGACGAGAAGGATATCAGAAAAATGTTTAGAAGTGAATTCGAAAAATCTGTTCCACAAATTTGATCTTACCTCTAATTCATTGATATTATGGAAAATATGTGCCACAATTCATTCATTTTCAGCTTGCTTTTATTTCTTGAATAAAGAAACAACTGGATTGGAGCATTCGGAGGCAAAAAAATGAGACACATTTTTTCTGTTCAAGCTTTCGAGAATTCATTGGCTCTTCTTCACCTCAGCAACTTTTGATGCTCCATAAAGCTCAGATCAGACGCTTTTTGGAGTATTGTTCTCTTGTATGGAGCTCCGCCCCCACACATACCCTGAAGCTGCTGGATTCCATCCAGAAAAGATCCATCCCTCTATTTGCAAGTGATGTTCGACAAGTGACAAAAACGACATATTTCTCACGAGCGCAGAAGTTTGTTGCGTGTGAGAAATATGTCATTTTCTCACGTATTGTACACTGTACTTTTTCTACGGTTGCGTTGTTTTCAAGTATTGAAAATTAAAATACATATATAATAATACTTGTATGTCCTTAACTCATTTTTATATTTTATTTAAAATAGTAATTGACAGTTATATTTGAACAATTTTGTAAAGTAATTGCTGGTAGGTCGTTTTGTATCAACATGTTTTCGGTAATTGAAATATTAGCTGCGGTCGAAGTTGAACTTGATGGGGAAACGTACTGAGATTCCACAGCATTGTTGTGTTCAGGTTCTAATGGCGCTGGAGGCTGAATGGATTCTACTATACTTTTTAAAATTTTCATTTTGTTAGCTATGAAGTTGTCGATATAAGATTCAGCAACATTGCTGGATTTCCAACCCCCATGGCGTTTTAAAGTTGAAAGATCTGCCCCTGCATTAACTAAAATAGTCGCAGATGACCTTCGGAAACAGTGGCCAGTATATAACTCAGGGTTCCATAATTGCAAAAATGTCGCTATTTCTTTCACCATGGTGCCAAATTTATTTATCCCCACAGGCTGTTTCGAACATTTGCTATTTTTGTAACTTAAATAAACCTGTTTCATTTGTGCATGGTCAAAGCTTCACATATTTTTTATAAATTTGGTAGAATTCTCCTGTGACTGTGGAATTTCTAGGAACCTTGGTTTTAGTATCGGGTTACAGTTAAAGGACTGGTCATGAGGGGATGTCCACAGGGAGGGGTCTTATCACCCCTTCTCTGGAACATAGTTCTGGATACCCTAATTAATCACCTTAACAAAAATGGATTCTACACAATTGCATACGCAGATGACATAGTTATCTTGCAGACCGGCAAATTTGTAAACACACTGTGCGATAGAGCGCAGGATGGGCTCAAATTGATAGAAACATGGTGTAAGGAACACTCACTGTCGATCAATCCCAAGAAGACTGAGATGGTCCTTTTCACCAGGAAAAGAAGTTTAACGGGCTTAAAACCTCCCGAAATCTTCAAAAGCCAACTGAACTTCTCTGAAGAGGAGAAATACCTTGGTATTATCCTCGACAAGAAGCTAACATGGAACTCTCATCTACAGAGTAGAGCAAAAAGAGCATACGTGGCTTATGAGCAATGTCGGAGGACAGTGGGACGCGCATGGGGTCTTTCACCCCGTGTAGTCGCCTGGATCTACACTGCAATAATAAGACCTATGTTAACGTATGGAGCCATTGCATGGGGACCGAAAGTTCTACAAGCAATGGCCATCCAAAAATTATATCAAATACAGCGACAGGAGCCATGAGAACAACACCAACCGCGGCAATGGAATTAATCACGGGTCTGACCCCTCTGGATCTGTACGTTAAGGAGGTTGCGTTAATGGCCATGATACGATTGCACACGGCTGGTGTAAACCTAGAAGTAGGAATGGGTCGATTGAGGCTGGGCCTATGGCGGGAAGCGCTTACTGCGCAACCTCTGCTGCAGGCAACAAGTGATGCAATTGAACCCAGGTTTGTGTTTAATAAACCCTACAAAATACAAATTAAGCAGAACACAGAGTCAGATGCTACAAATGCAATACGGATTTATACAGATGGCTCAAAAACCAAAGAAGGTTCAGGATGTGGAGTGTACTCCAGATCACTAAGGTTAAGGATTAAATGGGGAATGGGAAGAAATACCAGCGTGGTCCAAACAGAACTTGCTGGTATCTCAATCGCCACAAAAGAAATAACCAAGAAAAGAATTTCTGGCAAAAACATAACAATCTGCACTGATAGCAGACAAGCACTATTAGCCTTGAACAGACACCGTGTTACTTCAGGGCTAGCACTAGAGTGCCACCAAGATTTAGCCAAAGCCTCGGTAGATAATAACATTATCCTGAGGTGGGTTAAAGGGCACGAAAGGAGTAAAGGTAATCGCATTGCCGACTCTTTAGCCAAGGAAGCGGCTGGACTAAGAATTTTAGGACCAAGTGGCACCCACGGCCTGATGACATCGACAATTGCGGAACTAGTCAAATGTTACACCCATGCTCAATCTTCAAAGAGATTGGATGAAATCAAAGGATGTAATCTTGCCAGGATCACCTTGGGCGACCCTGGGAAGCTGGCGCCGAAGAAATATCTGGCGATGACCAGGAAAAATCTACGCCTTACAGTAGGATTTCTGACTGGCCACTGTCAGCTAAGGAAACACCTACATAATATGGGGCTAGTGGACACACCTCTATGCAGGATGTGTGAACAGGAAGATGAGACTGTAAGGCATATCCTGTGCGAGTGCCCGGAGTTATCGTCAATAAGAGAGTGTGTGTTCGGCGAGTCTTGACCTACACCTGCCGATATAAAGGAGATGTCTCCCAGCGACCTATCCACCTTCCTGGAAAGGACAGGATGGACGACGACCTAGGAGGACAACTCCTCGGCAGGATGTACAATGGGTCACATGTGGCCTAAGTGCGTGGGCTTACACTCCCCCTCCCTACTCTACAGATACAGAGATAGTATCGGGTAATTTTATTGAAAGGGCCGAATTAAGATCTTCCATGTCATCAATTTTCAATTTTCGAAGTTAATCACAACGGCATGCCCCTGTGAGGCCAATAGCTAAAGCAGCCTCAAAATCAAAACCAAACATTCATTTTTCGATAATTTAAAAATTTTCAATTTATAACTATATCAGCAAATAATTTTCATCAGGTGCATCTTTTAAAAATTGTTGAATTTTTTCAGAAGCTAATGTTTTTGACTGTTTTGGAGCATATTTTTCAGATTTGCGTTTTAAAAATGCACGTAGTTTTACGTATTTTGATATATCAACACAGTTTTTAATAATTAAGGTGTTCCTCAGCATCGAGTACTGAGGCCATGATGTTGATGATTTCAATCTTCTTGACAACTCTTCAAAATGAACTAACAAGGTATTTTCGGAACAAGAATTTATCTTGGCTTTCATTTTCCAGTCCATAAAGTTTCTGTAAGCGATTTCATATTTTTCTCTTGATGTGCTTGGTAATAAATTATTGCAAACATTTATTGCTTTCTGAACAATTTCTGGAGGTTTATTTTCCAACTCTAAATTTTCGTATTCCATTATATTCAATATTTACTAATCTGAACTGTTTATACCAGGGGTCTCCAAACTACGGCCCGCGGGCCAAATCCGGCCCGCCAGTGTCATCAATCCGGCCCGCGACAGCCAATGATTTACTGTCATCAATCTGGCCCGCGACAGCCAATGATTACCTATTTTTTGTTACTATTGCTGTGATAAGTTGAAGAAGAAAACACAAAATGATAATTACTCGGTTTTATTTACTTGCAAGGTCGAACATCACTTACAATCTTCAGTCCGGTCAAATTAGACCAAAAAGTAAGAGTAAAGCTACCTAAATTCCCAACGAGCTGAAAACCAGTTAGATTATTCAAAATATGATTAAAAATGAAATTTGTAAGTTCTCCATCTTTCCACTGTATGTAAAAAATTTTATTCAAAGTCAAAGGTCAAAATAATGAGTTTTTCGCGATTTTCAGCAAAATGGTAAGTTTTGTCATAAAAATACTTCAGAGAAAAATTGTAGACCATAAAATTATATACAAAAAATGTATCAAACTTTTTTTCCTACGAACCACCGTTTTTATGATATAACGATATAAAAAGTTGTAATCGTCATAATATGCATACGTTTCCACGCCACCTATGAGGTGGTGTACTTAGCGCGCTTTTTCAACGTGGTTTCACCAGTAAGCCTATTCCATGGGTCAGTTGTGATCCTGTTCAATTTGAAACTATTGCAAAATAATGGATATTAGCAGAAATTGAAAAGATAAAAGCAATTTAAGTTAAAAAAAGTAGTGAAATTCAATTGTCCAAGTCGTAACTTTCAAATTCTTCTTCTTGTCCTTCTTCTTGATCTTCTTGTTCGTCTTGCTCTTCTTCTTCTTGTTCTTCTTCATCTTCATCCTGAGTACATGTGAACTGCGTTAATAGCGATGTAGCGCATGTCGCCTCGTTGGAATCAAACAGATTCTCCACTGTTGGTGATTCAATATTAGAGCACGATCGGCCTTGACAATGTATACATGCCAGAGAACGAACTAGTTCGGCTTTTTTGTAACCACATTTAGCACTGCACTCCTTTTTGCAGTTGCAAAAAGGAGTGCAGTGCTGTACATTGCAGTTTTGTACATTGCAAAATGTACAAAACTTTTGAAACAACCTGATACTGTGAAATTTCCTTTATCATTTTTCCGTATTATTCTTCAGCTTGTCTACAAAAGTGAAACCTGATTTTCATAATCAGATTTAGAAATATGGAATAAGAAGCAAATCTGTACGTTTCATTTATATTAAGAAAGTATGTTTTAAATCAAAGATGATATATAGTGAGAAGGAATTGCTATACAATTATTTGAATTTGTATAAGTTTTAAACTCAATTCAGACATGTATCTAGGAAAAAGTATAACTCACAAATCAACGTATTCTAATGAATATTTTCAAATCGAATATACCAATTCTCTTTCATTATTATCCTTGTCACTCAATTTTTCAATTCAAATGAATATGTGTTCAATGCAATAACGGTAAATGAATGAATTGATGGATAAAGCCGTTACTACTACTACTACATGGAAAGAAATCATCATGAAAAATGAAAATTGAAACTTTCTATTTCTATAAGGGTATTTTAAAACTAATACATTGAATATAAGAATTGAAACTTTCTATGTTCTACAAAGGTATTTTAAAACTCATACATTGAACATAAATGTATAAGTTTAATAATGTCCTCATAGACGAAACTACAGCAACGTTTGTTACAAATAAAAGTGGTGAGAAACATAAAAAGTTTCAATTCTCATTTTTCATGATAAATGAATATTTTCAAAATGTTAATTTTTTTTAATTTCCTTAATTCGAATTTCCATTGTCTGATGTTATATAAAATGATAAAGACCTAATAAAAAAAAGATTTAAAAAATAATAGCTGAAAATAACAATTATATTGAGCAAAAAAACTGAAATGAAATAACAGTGAAATAAAATACAAGTAAAAACAGAACAATTGAACAAAAATAAAGAATAAAAATGAAAAGTTTGAATATTCCCAGCTTGGATGAATACATTGTTGGACAATATGTATGCGGCTTCTTTGAATTTTCTCCTGAACCAATGTTCCTCCCAGTGTATGATCTCAGCTTGGGACACTCGTAGTTATGTTGATTGGTCCAAACATGCTCTACTATTCCTAATTTGACAGTTTCCCCTCGCTGTGTGTGTTTTTTGTGCTCGGCAATGTGAATATTCAATAACCTCTTAGTATCACCAATACAGGATTTTCCACACTCACAAGGCACCCGCTAAATGCAATTCTTGGAATCGCAGTCCACGTTTGGTGGCCTAGTTTTCGTGAGACAACTACGGATAGTGTTTTCGGATCTGAAGCAGGTTCTGATGTAGTTGTTCGATAAGGACTGTAGTTACCATGTGAGCCGGGTGTTAGATATTTAAAAGGAGAAGATCATCTGGAAAATTAATGATGGAAGACACCAACCTTAATTTGGTTCCGAAAGATCTCCTTGCCTTCTGATCTCCCTTCCTAATTAGTTCGTGGGGTACCCCGGTGGCGATCTTGAAGAATGCTGTTTTGGTGATAAATAAAGATAATTTTCACCATACATTTAGCGGAACACACGTTTTTTTGCGGAACACACTTCTTTTTCCGAGCACACCTCTTCCTTGTCTGTGCTTTATATTTTTCTACGGTTCTCGACCTCCGCGCGTGCGTATAAGGCCAGTGTCATCAATGATCAAATGCAAGCAATAATAATATTAATAATAATCATACCTGAACCCACATACATTAACAGGTGAATACCGAATAGTTGTAATTGGACCCAATTCTTCTCAGATTTGGAAAAGCTGAATACACTTATTTGAATGAATGAATCGAAGAGGTTTTTTGTATTAAAGTGTATTATCCACTTCAATACAAAAAAAACCTCTTCGATTCATCCAATTCTTATTATCCTTTTCGATAACCCTCTAATGTAGGGAAGTGCAAGCACTGGTTGTAACGGATTCTCTTCCTTGCGTGGCTCCTGCTGTCTTTTAGCCAAAGTCTGTTTCACCATCGCTTTGGAGTAGCCATTCTGTTGAATATCATATTTGATGATTACATAGCCCAAAACCACGGTCTAATAGTCTTGATGATTCCTCTTTTAGTCGATTGATGGTGGTTGGATTCGTGGTTCAGATACTGTCCCGTATGAGTGGGTTTTCGGTATACAGATGTTTCCCACTTAGTGTCGGTCCTCTTCACCAAAACGTCTAAGAATGGCAATTCGTTGTGGATTTTCTTCTCCATTGTGAAAGTGATGGAAGGTCTTACGCTGTTGATGTGTTTCAGGAAGGCGTCTAGTTCAGTATTCTTATGGTTCCTTATTATGAAGGTGTCGTCAATGTATCTCAACGAGACACGAGGTTTATTGTGTGCTTTTCCAACAGCCAGAGGGGAAAGTGGCGATCCCATTGGGAGTCCCTCAGTCGCAAATAATGGTTTCGTACACAGCACCCTAGTAGTTCCATAATTACTTATATAGTTCTATCTTCCAGGTCTTCAGATAGCTTCCTCTGTATGATTTGGAGTGCTTCTTCCACCGGAACGCGGTGTGAAGGTTTTCCACGTCGAAACTGATTTGTTGATCTTGCTGTGCCGAATCTCTGGAGCTGATGACTGAATTGCCATTCTTAGACGTATTGGTGAAGAAGACCGACACTAAGTGAGAACCATCTGTATACCGAAAACCCAATCACACGGGACAGTATCTACACGAATCCAATCACCATCAATCGACTTAAAGAGGAATCATCAAGACTCCATTATACCGTGCTTTCGGACTCTGTAGTACACACACAGCGAGGGAAACCAACAAATCAGGAATAACAGAGCATGTTTGGACCCATCAACATAACATCGAGTGGTCCCATAATGAAATCATACACAGGAAGGAATATCGGTTTAGGAGGAAATTAAGGAAAAATAACAAATTTCAAGTGAGTATTTGATGATTTGCGAAACATCATACACAGTTTTGGGATGAAAATGTTGAATATAAAAAATATACTTAAATCGTAACGTAATACCTTCTTCGAAAAAAAAAATTAAATGAGTATTTGTTGCTTCATAAACAGAATAGTATTTATTTTTTTTGAATATATTCAATGGTTCTGAATAAATGTCTACTTTCTGACACGGTTGATTAAGTTACAGCACATTAGAAATAAGGGAGATTTGAATAACATTTTGGTTCTTGGTGTTGGTAGGTAAAAACATTGTCCAGTTCTACCATTGGTTCTTGGCATATGAAAATCTAGTTGAGACAGTAGTTTTGGTGAGTTGACAAGATTGTTCATCAGTTTGTATTTGAATACACAAGAATAATAACTTCTTCTGTCTCCAAGAGATACAAAATGAAAACGCAGTTAAAATATATTGTATGATGGAATTTCCCGATACTTGATGAGAATCCATAACTAACGTATTCAAAAAACACTTCATTTTGAGATAGTCACTAAACAATTTTACAAAAGCGCACCACATATTCCGCCATACAATTGCTTTTTCGGGCGTGTCTTCACTGAGTAAAGAGAATGAATATGTGAAGTATATATAGGTGACTAGATAACACAGCCATATTCCAAACGGCATCTAAAATGACTTGTAGAGAGTAATAAAACTTTCCATGTTTTTGAAATCTTTACAATTTCTGAATATGAGGCCGAACATTCTTTTCACAGCAGTTACAGTTTTCTCCGTGTGATGTGCGAATGAGAGTTTGGTATCAAATAATACTCCTAAGTCTTTGCTGTCTGTTTTTACAGTAAATAATGATTTATTGAATAATCGTGGTCAATAGTGGTATGTTTGTTACAAAAGGTGGTATATTTACATTTACCTATAGGAAGATTGTTCAAAGAACACCAGAGAGCTAATTTATTCAAGTCATTTTGTAGTATTTATTGTCATTAGGTGACTATGACACGAAAAACCTGCTGATCATCAGCAATGTAAATTTTTCTATCTATATCTAATCCTATGTCGTTGATGAACAGGGATAATAGAAGGGAACTGTGTTGTTTCCCTGTGGAGCGCCATTGTATTGATCAGATGTATATCGTTTGTGTTCAACAAACTGGGATCGATTCGTGAGATATGAATAAAAGGATTCCAGCACATTTGAATCGAAACCAATCTGATTGAGTTTTGAAATGAGTATGGTGTGGTCCAACTTGTCGAAGGCCTTTGAGGAGGCTGTATATAATTGTGTCTACCTGAAACTGATTTTCCAAAGCACAATTTATCGTTTGTGTAAATATTGTTAGATTAGTTATAGTAGATTTCAAATAAGTTGGAGCAATTCTAACCTTAAACGTTGACAGTGTTGATACAATAAACTCATGAATCAATTGACATTGACATTGAATTGTTTCAGGAACCTTCATGTTTGCAGATTAATTTCTGAACCAACCTACAAGAGACTTCTACTTCAAAGGAAGACTACTTAGATATTTGGTTTCATCGAGAATGTCTCCGCAGCAACCTGATCGCAGGATATGTAGCTGTTATTTCTTATTCACGAAGCAATTCTTCAAGATCAGGTTTAGGATTGCTCAACGAATTTGGAAAAAACATGAAATTGAACGACACTACGTTAGACTTGCTGATTTTAATGTCACATTATTTTGGTTGTACAACAAACTCACTTCTGTTATCCATAGTTTAGAACTTGATTGTTTACAGGCTTCTATATTGTACTTTGTGATAGATCAAGGGAATAAGAAAGTTGACATTCTCGAAAATAAACTCACTCGATTAAAACATTCTCAAAAAATTAATGATAACTTTCCTTATTCTTATAATAATAACATAATTCCTTACCATAATTTTCACACTAGAGTTTCAAATCTTTCTCATTTTAATGGCTTTTCTGAAAATGAAATGTCTTTCCTCAATTATGGTCTTGAATATAAAATTAATAAACATAACAACAAAAATAATTTTAAACTTTTAGCAGTTGAATGTGAAAAAGTTATTGAAACAAATAATCTTTCTAATGAAGATTTAATTAGAAGTGATTATATCTAGATCTCTTAATAACAATTTCTTATTGCTTAAGGATGTTCCTAAATCCAATGTTGATCATGAAATTTTCGAAAATATTTCCAAAGAAATATCTGATAATCAGTTGGTTGTAAGTAAAGCAGATGGAGGCAATCGCATTGTCATTTTAGATAGAAATGATTACAATAATGAAGTCACACAATTTTTAAGTACAGATAGTTTTTCAAAACTAACTTTTAACCATTACCAAAAGTTTTTCAATAATATGAAGATTACTTCAAATGTTTGTATTGACACTTCAAATTTTACAATTCTTCTGAATTCAAACTCACTCCTATGAATTCTGCCACCCCTTTGCTTTATGGATTACCTTAAATACATAAAGACAGTATTCCTAGTAGACCTGTTGTGTCTTATTGTAATTCTCCCGCTTCCAAGCTTGCTTCTTGGTTGAATTGACTTATTAAAGACATTACTCTTTTCAATAATCCTCGTTTTCTGTTAAATTATTTTGATCTTACTCAAAAAATCAAAGATATAGTTATACCATCTAATTTTATTCTGTTGTCTTTCAACGTTGTTAATTTGGTCTCTAGTATCCCCCTGAAGATTGCATTAGATTAGTTAGGGAATAACTATTTAAAACAGATATTTTGTCATTCCATGTCCTCAATTTGTTTTCTCATAAATATCGTTTCACAACAAAATTTCTTTCAGTTCAATAATGAATATTTTTCACAGAATTCCGGTATAGCTATGGGCAATTTGTCCCCTCTTTCAACAGAATTTTTCATGGCTGATTTAGAACAAGCTTTTCCTCTAAACAATCAAATATTATTTTGGTACAGATATGTTGACGATTGTATTATACTTTTTATTAGTAATCATCAAGAAGTAAACCTTCTATTAGATTTTATTAACTCTTCTATAAGATTCACTATGGAATTAGCAAAAGACAATTCTCTTTCTTTCTTAGATTTATTGATCAACATTAATGTTTCGAAACTTGAATTTTCAATTTATAGAAAGCCTATTCAAACCGATTCAGTAATTCCCTTTTCTTCTTGCCACCCACATTCCCATAAATCTGCAGCTTTTAATTCATTATTCCACAGATTATTTAATATTTTCATATCACCTGGAAATTTCGATATAGAGTTGAATATTATTAGACAACTAGGTCATAAAAATGGTTTCCCTGCTTTTTTAATTAATAGAATATATAACAAACTCAGAACTAGATTTCCTAATCGTAGTGTAACCTCTACCAATAACCCCATTAAATATTGTTCTATTCCCTATTTAGGTAAAATTTCATATGATATTTCATATATTCTCAGACATTACTGTAATGATATTACTATTTCATTTTATACTAAGAATCCTATTTCCAAAGTGTTAGTCAATACTAAAAATAAAGTACAAATCTCCTATAAATCAGGCGTTTACAGATTACAGAACTTCGTGTTCACAAACAAATTGTTCTGCTCAGTAGTATGTCGGACAAAGTGGAAGGAAAATTAAACCTCAACTCAGATGATTATAACACTGAAAGTTCATTCTTTAACCACATTCTTGATTACAACCATAGTTTTGATATTGATTCTGATTTAGATATTTTACACGTTTGCCAAAAAGAAACTTCACTTAATCTACTTGAAATTTTTGAAATTAATTCTACTGTTGATAACCCTAATGTCATATCTCTTAATGAATAAGTATACAGTTTGATTGTCAAAAGTTTTTCAATTCTCTTAATTTTAACTAAATTTCTCCTCCCTTAATTTACCATAAACCATCATTTTTGTAACAAAATGGCACGTATAGAGGGTATGGGATCTGTTTGCTCAGAACACGAGTCGATTTTTTATGTGGTGTTTCTCCTCTTGTTGTGTTCTGTGTTTGTGGATTTCTAGTCATTGTTCCATGTGATCTCGATTTTATCTCTTGAAAAAATTTTGAAATCCCTTTCAGTCGATTGATGACAATCAATCCACTAAAAGAGGAATCATCAAGACTCTATTAGACCGTGCTTTTGGGCTCTGTAATACGAAAGAAGGTCTCGATGAGGAACTAGACATCATCAAAAATGATCTTCAACGGAATGGCTACTCCAAAGCGATGGTAGAAAAGACTTTGGCTAGAAGACAGCAGAAGCCTCGCAACCAGTGCTTGCACTTCCCTACATCAGAGGATTATCGGAAAGGATAAGAAGAATTGGTTCCAAGTACAACATCAGAACCTGCTTCAGATCCGGTAACACTATCCGTAGCAGCCTCACGAAAACCAGGCCACCAACACTGACTGCGATTCCAAGAATTGCATTTACCGGGTACCCTGTGAGTGCGGAAAATCCTATATTGGTGAAACTAAGAGGCCATTGAATGCTCGCATTGCCGAGCACAAGAAACACACACAGCGAGGGGAAACCAGCAAATCAGGAATATCAGACCATGTTTGGACCCATCAACAAAACATCGAGTGGTTCCAAGCTGAGATCTTGCACAAAGAGGAACATTGGTTTAGGAGAAAATTCAAGGAAGCCGCATAGATGCTGTCCAACAACGTATACAGCCAAGCCAGCGTAAAAATACGCAACATATGGAAACCCATCATCAAGCGAAAAATGGCCAACTCCCGCCAAAACGGTCATCTCTCACGGAACCAGTGAAGCGGAAAATGGAAAGCGGGGATAAGTGAAAGTACTCGAACGACCTATAAATAGTCTCTTGGAGGAATCAGTCCAGTCATCACCCGAAGACGATTGTAGATACTAACAATCGAAACGTCGTGAACTAACGTGACTTGGAATCTCTCCACTTTTTATTTTTATTTTCTTTCTTCATTTCTTTATTTTTATTTATTCAATTGTTCTATTTTTACTTCTATTTTATTTCACTATTATTTCATTTCAGGTATATTTTGGTTAATATAATTGTTATTTTCAGCTATTCATTTTCAATTCTTCTATTTTAGTTGTTTCAGGGATTTCAAATAATTTTATATAGTAGACAATGGAAGTCCGAACTAGTGAAATTGGGTATAAAGGCTTCAAGCCTCCCATAGTTGAATTACTGAGAAATATGATGTTATAAATTTCTCAACTTTTCTACTGTGAAAAAATATTTTTTCACTATCAATTTGTCATTGTGACTATTTGTTTCCATTAGTAATATGGATTAATTTTCTTTTCTCCGTAATAAAATGAAATATTTTCTTCTCCATGTGAGTATTTTACACTGCATTGTATTAACTATTGTTACGTTGTTTTTATTCTATTGTAGAATTTCAAATATTACCTGATGATGAACCTATATAGTTTCGAAACATGTACTGATTGATGGTTTTACCGTTTTAACATCTGATGGTCACATTAAATTGTGGAGACGACTTTGAGTTATTATTCTTCGCCAGTATCAACATGTTCGCTCTGCTCGAATGCACTGGCGTTGAGTGAAGTTTATACATTACTATTCCCGCCCTGCTTTGAACTTAATTTTGCCTCGGTCTCCCCTATAGAAGAAAGCGAAATGTGAGAAACTAGTATGGAAAAGACAGGAGTAGAGAACGCTACAGGACAGTTAAACTCAGAATTTTAGAAACGGGCTGTTCTGCGTAGATATATTATGCTTTCCTGTTGTTTGTAATTCGTATTAATTTGTTTTGTTGGCCTAATTTGTTAGCAGTATTTCATGGTTCTTTTTGGTGTGTATCTCCGCACCCAGTCGAAATCAAAACGTATGATCTTTTCATTATTTTTATACGCTTGGCTATTATATTTCAGTTGTGATACATTAAAGCGGTTTAACCTGAAACTGTCACAAATGAATCAGCGGTGTAAAATTTGTGTCAATGTGATTTCATTTTTAAATCATAATTAGTCGCAGATCGAATACATAACAGATATATCCGTGATAATTTTGCTCAGACAGATCTTTATAAGACTAACGCTAATTATGAATTGACATTATTGATCTGTAGAAGGCTGAAACAATTCATTATATAAATTGATGAAGGTCAGGAATGGGAAACGGAGTTCACTGTCATTTGACTTTTCATTCGAGAGTGAATAAAGATGACAACATCGTAATTGCTAGAGGGTTTTATCAGAGAGAATTGAACGCAACTGGTGGTTTTATCGTAATTTGATTTTCGAAAGCATTTTGCCGTAAATTTAATGTCCTATCTATCAGCTGTGCGCGCACCCATTATTATAATTATTTGACAAACAATTTTCCAACTAAATGATCATTTTTTTGGTATGAAGAATATTTGGGATAACTATTTCGAATAGGAGAACCTTTTTTTCTTTTTTTGCCTCATCATCTTTTTATCATTTCCAAAAAACACCATTTTCCAAGCGAATGAATACTGAGGAGAGTAAAACCGGATAAGAAGGTTTCCAACCAATACAAATCCATATATTGCCAAAATACTTCCTTTCCCGAAACCTAATCTCTCTGAAAAATGTACCTCTTTCAATGTAACTCATTTTATGTTCCAAGCTTTTATGCTATATAGGTACTGCATTCATACCCACACAGCACCAGAATATTCCCTGTATATCATAAAACGAACGTATATATTCCAAATATTCATAGAATATTCTTGGAATATATACATGCCTTTAGAATATTCATAGAATATGCTTGAATGAATATGGCAGGATTATTCCCGAAAGAATGTGCATAGAATGTCTATAAATGGATTATTCTCCCTTGAATATTCTAAGAATATTGCCGATCGAATATACCATATGGTATATTCTTAGAATATATCCCCACGGTATATTTTGGAATATTCTATACAATGGAATTTGAATTATCTTATAATAACGTATTCAAATAATTCAATATTATTAAAAACAAAAATATTTGAAGATCTTAATCGAATGCATAACCTAATGTATATAACCCTGATAGTGTTAACCAGTTTTTGAACTCAACGCGAAGATTCTGGATGAATTGCTCCAACAGCAACTGTTGGAAACGACAAAAAATTTGAATGGGCCAATAAATGAACCAATTGCATCAATAAATTGGTTAATTCTCATCCTATTTGTCTTTTTGTATTTGAAAAATCCTGGAACCAGAGAAATGGGGAAGTGAAGAATTGGAGCAAACGTTTCTCATTGGTCAATTGAAGTGTAGCGCGCGACAGTCGAAAAAGCTCTGTGAAAGCGGCTGTCCCTTAATGCTTGGTACCTTTGCGTTAAATTCGACATTTGATTCAACATGGCGGTTGACGTGGCAGGTTCGCGTGTGTAATGCATGGTGTGTTGGTGTTATTATCAAAGTATAATTCTGTCACGTTCAGTGTACCAATTATAATTTGGGGTTGTCCAATTTGCAGTACAGCGAATAGTTTGATTTTGGATCTTCAAACAGGAGAGTTGCATATATTCAGTATTCAAAAAAAGTAAGTAAAATGCAATAGTATCGATAGTAAAGTCATGATTAACCTACTATACCTCATTTTAGGTTCGAGAAGAGTTGGTGTGTGGGATTTGTTGGTTTGACTAAGTACATGTTTGAACTAGAGTGATTTCAGTTGTGTATCTTCAATAGAGAAAAGTAAGTGACTGACACATTCTTTTGTATCATTTGTTTTCATAATTTTCATCACTCGTTTTCAAGATAGTATCAATTTGCCCAAAAGGAAATAGAGTGGTACCTGGTACAGGCAGGTGCGCCAAGGAACTGAAAACGTAATGAGTACTTTTCAACAAGATAATGCAAGTTGCTCTCCAAGTCATAAAATGTTGTAAATGTTCATGAGTAACCTATGCGAAAAATATCTATTTGATTTTTATTCCAGTTTTATTGTGCCACTTTCAAATAGTGATAATTAACGTTAATGTACATTTTGTTCCAGGTATTACTATTGAAAAACTGGCTGATGCATTGTTGGACAAATATAAGGAAAACTATTCTGGTGAGCAAAGTTTGGATAACTTTAAGTGAAAGTGAAATTCATTGAAGAACCCATCATACCACTCATTTCAAATACTTCATTTGTGGGTTTATTTTTTTAAGTGAGAAACCTAACCTAAATTATTTCTTGACGTAATTCATTTTTTCTTTTTCAATGAAATGATATATTTATTATTTTTTAATTAGTGCTGATGAATTGACATAGTTGTCATTTTAGTATATTTTTAGTATACATTTGTTTGAGAGTCGGAACATCCTAATTTGAATACATTTCTAATATTTGTAATATTCAGGAATATTTTATTCAGTGAATAAATATTTTGAATTAGATTTTTTATTTTTAATATTGGTTGAAACGTCAAATATTTCAGTGTATATTGTTTTTAAAATATATTTGTTTATGAATATTATGTGTTTTATTACTTGTGTGAATCTTGCATCAAAATGCAATATATAATCATGCCCAATAGCGTTTACTCGTCATACTCTTGGAATATTCCTAGAATATTCATAAAATGTATATAAAGAATATTCTATTGTGTTTCCCTATTGTATATTCCTACAATAAACTAAGAATATCCTGAATATTTTATGAATATTCCTCGGGTTCTATTCCTGGAATATTCTTAATAGAATATACCTTACATATTCTAAGAAATATTATAAGGTATTCCAAGAATATTCCCAAAGAATATTCTTAAAATAAATCAAAGGTTCGCCAGGAGCACTTCCAGGGAATATTCTCCAGAAGATATATATATATCCATGGCATATTCATAGCATAATACAATATCCTTAAATGTATATTCATGAAATATACCTGGAATATCTATTGCTATGTGGGTAGTCGACCAAGTTAAGTCTCGGGTGGAATATTAAATCATTGAAAATTTGACAAAATATTGTATTGTTTCGCATAAAAATGTTGTTCGTTTTTTATCAGTTAGATTCAAAACATCCACGGAAACTATGAATATATTACTTATATTAATTTCATAAAGAATTTCATAATACTCAGTGTTTGACTCATTCAAATCGGTTTATACGACAATTGTTTCATAAAATATAAATAAAAGAAACCAATATTCAATCAAGTCAAATCGCTTGTACTTTTTCATAGAATCTCTTTCAATGCACATAATGTGATGTGAATGACGTGATTCTTTGAATTGATATAACTTTTTCATTCATCAACCGATTTGAATAAATCAAGCGAAGTGAAGTGAAGTATTTCACAATAGATTAGTGAAAACCTCATTCAAATTGGTTAAGATAAACGCGTATAAATGCAACCACAAAGAGACAACGATCATGTTCATTATATGTACAGGGTGAGTCAACAAGACTCCCTCAGTCCATTGCTACCTGGAAAAACAATTTTTCGAATTGTTCAATATTTTTGCAGTTATATCAATCTTCAGAAATTATTTTTTCTCATACTGGGTGATTCAGCCAAGCGTGGCCAACCAGAATTATATTTTTTCAAATAGAACACCCAGTAAATGAATATGTCATTCGATTCCCGCATGTCTGCAGTGATTATGTGGATATGTTTTGGAATAGTTAGTCAACATAACTATGATAATTTCGGGAATCTCAATTTTCGGATACAATATATAGGGTGCTCGATAAAACCGGTCAAGTTTCATTCATTTTCAGACATAATTCGAGTTTTTCAAATGAAACACCCTGTATTTTTCCATTTGTATGAAATGTTTCAACATTTCACTATATTTTTCATCAGAAGTATACGAAAAACAGATATTTTACAAATTATAGCGTTTTATTAATTGTTGTAACCACAAAAAATTCATTTATTTACGTTCACTTCTTCAAAAATTTTCCAAAATGAATCCAAAAGATGCAACACATAATGTCAGCCTTTTTTTAAATGAATACTCTACACGTTCCAGCATATCCCCTGGGATTCTCCTGAAAGCTGTAGTGATTCTTCGTTTGATGTCTTCTATAGATGTTGGAGGAGTTTGGTTAACAATCCATTTGATATACTCCCATGAAAAAAATCATTTCGGCCAGGACAAGTGATCTGGGTGGCCATTCCACAGATCCATCCCTACCTATTAATTTTTTATTGAAGTTATCGTTGAGGTATTCCCGTACCTTAGTTTTAAAATGTAGTTGTCTTGTTGCAGCCACATTCTGAGTCCTATTTCATATGGAACCCCATCCAATAAATTCGAAAACTCATGCCGAAGAAATCTTAGATATTTTCTTCCAGTGAGATGCCCATCCAAAAAATACGGACCGATAACTTTTTTTCCAAGACTTCCACTTCAAACATGCAGTGACCAACGCTGTTGATGGTTCAAGCAACGAAGAAAATGGGGGTTTTCCGTTGCATAATTTTCATGAAAGTCACTTCATCAAAAGATAACACAAAATCGAAAAAATCATCTTTCTGATTGATCTTTTCTGAGCCCCATCGGCAAAATTGAACACATTTTTCAAAATCTCTTCCTCTTAACTCTTGCATCAATTCCAGGTGGTGATGATGAAATTTGCTTACTCGTATCATTCGAAACACGCTGATTTTTAGAAAATTCCAATTCCCTGTTCTCCGGTATTCACATGGGGATTTTTAAAAGGTGAAGAGCAATTTGAAAAGTATACTTTTCATTTGTTACAGAGTAAACACGTTCGAACTTCTCGTGATTGACATTACCAGTTCTATCAAACTTTGTTTTTAGAGCCTGAAATGCCCTTCCATCTGGTTGTCTTCTTTCGGGGAACTTCTCTTTGTAAATCCTAGATGCAAGGAGGCAGTTTCCGTCACTTTCCCCCAAAGTATAGACCATTTGCACCAATACATAATTCATAATGATGATGAACGATCAATTTTCACTTGCTATCGTCCAACCCGTGTTAGGAATCACACATTACAAGGTAAGACCTCGTTAATCCTTAGCTCGCATAAGTTTAGACTTCTGAGGGTTGTCGTTCGTAGGGGTGCGACAGCAGGTTAACGGCAAAACAGTTTTTTTTCAAACAGATTCAATCTACACGCGAAAGAAACTTCAACACATGGCGTTATTGACAAATTTCGAAATGATTTTTTTTTATGTAAGGAAATATATTTTTTGTGGTTACAAAAATTTCTGAAATTTGATATAATTTGTTAAATATCAGATGAGCAGTTCGAAAAATTGTTTCCTCTGATAGCAATCGACCAAGGGAATCTTGTTGACTCACCCTGTATATATGTATTCTCGTAGTTTATGAATGTATATTGATTTCTGTAGTTCATATAGAATGAAAAAAAATACGCTCACCTTCATCTATCAAAATACTCTGCTTCTCTGGACAATATTGAAAATTTTTAAAGGAATTTACACATTTGGAATTAATATGGAAAATCAAGTTAGGAAGTTATGATAATAAAAGTAAATTTTTGTGTTCACAAGATGAATATTCTCTCAATATTTCCAAATTTCTCAACTCCAAAAGTATGACATGCTTTTTTTTGACATACGTATCACTCGCAGTATTGACGACAGCAGAAGATTATGACAACTGACAAGTATTTTCACACGAAAATACTATTTGATCTAACCCAAAACAGGACTTCATTCTAGGTTGCAGAGATTCTAGTTCTGCCTTTCATCATGTCTAATGTTTGCCGACAGAAAATAAACAGGGCTATTCAAATTCGTTTCTGTACATGGCGGTCTCGTAAACGATAAGAGATAGAGTGTCGGTTAAATTGTGGTAGAGTTGTGTATTTTAGAGACCTATTCAATGATGTAATGAAATCGAATATAGCTCTTTTGGTTCTGAAGATATACAGGAAAACCAAAAATCCCAATTTTTTATTTCCTATATCTTCTTTATTCGCAGACATATTGAAAATCTGTCCACATTGTCCAAAGAACCAGGAGAAGATTGAAATTTTCCAACATGCATAACTTGGAGATCTCATACTTTGAAATTCTGAGTTGTTTGAAAACTTCAAAAAAGTTCAATATCTCCCAAGTAAGAGAACAGTCCACACATTTTGAAGTGACAATTTTACAAAATTCACAATTTTTCGCTATTTTTTCGCTTTGGAAAAGTTGGGAAATTTCGGGCCGTGAAGATAGAAAAAACAATAGTAGAAAACAATAATCACAATGTTATTTAAGTGTTGTTTCCCATACATTTGTATTGAATATTCCTATACATGGTGGATATGGTGGAAGAACAAAGACCTTTGTCCAAAGTAAAATAATTCCCATTATTATTTTTATAATTACCAAAATTTATTTTTGTTTGTGCATACCCTAACGGGCATAAACATTCAGCCTATCTTTGGATAGCTGAGTGAGAAAATTGATATATTATAGTAGTAACTAATCCCTTGGCTTTCATCTTTTCGAAAATTGGGAAATTTTGCTGATTGGGTTGGGAAAATTTGGATTTCCTTCCCCCTGGTATTTCTTTCCGCTACGGCCCTGGGCCCTTGAAATTGGTTGACTAAGTTGAATAAAAACATAATAGCAACTTTCACGTCTCCCTATGTATCGTAGAGTTTTCGAGAGTTTTTTTTTCATTTTTAGATACCTATTCATATTTTTTACATTGCTCTGAGCGTTTTCTACAATGAACTTCGAATAAAAAAAACTTTTTATGATTATTTGAAACATATCTACATCAAAAATATATCATATTTGTTTCAATAAGCAGAAAAAGAAATTATAGCAATAATAACATACGAAACGAACACTATAATTGTAATGACAATGAAATGAAGTAATAATTTATATAGGTAAGCAAAAAAAAATATTGGCGCAATAAATGTTCGAATTGGAGTCCTTTCATTTCGAGACATTTTGAAACTCGTTTTTTCATAGTATTTATTGCCCTTAATACACTTATTTGCTGCATTATTGCGAAATCATTCAAAATCTTCAATCTCGAGTCTTCCACATTTTCTATCTCTCTGCCAGCGTAAATCCTATTTTTCAATGTCACCCATAGAAAATAGTCCAACAAAGTAAGATCTGGTGATATTGCCCCATTATTTGTCTCGAAATGGAAGGACTACAATTCGAACATTCATTGCACAATTAATTTTTTGTGTATATAAATTACTTACTTCATTTCAATTTTTATATTAATTATAGTGTTCGTTTCGGATGTTATTATTGCTATCATTTTTTTTTTCTGTTCTTCAAAACACATATAATATATTTTTGTTGTAGATATGTTTCAGATAATCATTGAAGGTTTTCTTATTCGAAGTTCATTGTAGAAAACGCTCAGAGCAAAGGAAAAAATACGAATAGGTACCTAAAAATGAAAAAAACTCTCGATAAACTCTACGGTACATAGGGAGAGGTGGAAGTTGCTATTGTGTTTTCATTCAACTCAGTCAACCAATTTCCAGGGCCGTAATTCAAAAGGGAGTAATTCACAAAATTATAATCGAATATTACCGAAAAATCCCGAAATAGAAAATTGAAATTCATTTCTCAGTATGAAGTAAACGTCTACGATCCAAAAACTACAACAAAAAATACAGGTCCATATTTAAAAATGCAAATATGGGGGTGGCCCAAGTCAGATGACACCCTGTATAAAACAGTCATGGATATATTCTGATAGCCAACATCAAGTGCCACTAGCAAAATGTGGACAGATTTTCAATATGTCTGCGAATAAAGAAGATATAGCCAAAAAAATAATTTGGAATTTTTTTGTTTTTCCTGTATATCTCCAGAACCAAAAGAGCTATATTCGATTTCTTTACATCATTGAAAAAGTCTCTAAAATACGAAACTTTGCCATGATTTAACCGACACTCTATCTCTTATGTCTCATTTGAATAGCCCTGTATTAAGCTATCTATTGGCTATCTACATTTCCGGCTTCATACAAAAAATATGGGAAACTTCCAAAGGAAAAGAGAAAGTAAACAGTTTCAGAATGAACTCGTCACAAAGATGTGTAGAACTTACAGAAAAGTTACTTTCAGACACAAACTGGAAGAAAAAGGTCACTCGAAACAACTATTTTCATATAACAATTGAATTACAAGAAAGAATAAGTAATTTTTCCCTAACAATTATCTCTTCTGAAAATATATCTGCACTCTATTTGAATATCTAGTGATGAATAAATAGTTGATGAATGATAAAAACATTTTAATCTTTCCCAACATTTCCTTCTCTCTTATATTAAAAATGAACGAAAAAAATTTGGTTCCGATTAGGAAGATATACCATTACTTTCGAACTGTTTTCAGTGGTCAAGAACATCATGAAGGAGCAAGAAATTTCGAAACAAACTGTATAATCATATTACACATAAAATAATGAAACAATCACCAGTGAGTCTACCCTAACAAGCTTGTTATCATTTTTTCATATCCGGTACCCTTGAAAACAGATCAGATCTATTTAAATTTCTAATATAAAGTTTAATTTATTAGGTTAGAAATCCATTAATTGAATGACCTGAATTTACTTAACACTTTCAGCCGAGGAACGTAAGAACACAAAAATTTAATGATTAATGCTCTTAGTCATGACTCAAGTCGTGGCCTCAGCATGGCTAGTTGATGAAATATACTGAAAGTCTGGAAAGAGAGGTGAATTGTAATCAACTAAGACATATTCAAATAGTATCAGAAACGTTCAATTTCATGAATGAAAAAAGAGGGAGTTGTGAACGGAATTATTATAAGAACAATTAAATATTTATTAATATCGAGAATGCCTTTGCATTTTGCAGTTTTCAGAACCTTGAGACTTATTAGAATGGAATGGTTTGATGATACTCTTCAAACTCACTCACATTGTGAATCTTTTGATCACTTCAGATAACAATTACATAATTATAAAGAACAGGATTTCGATTCAAGCGATAGCTTATGGCCATCATCTTCAGAATATTGTGTTTATATTTTTTATGGCTTCCAATTCTCAAATTATGTTCGGAACAAGGTCGGCTTGTGAGAGTGAAACCATTATTCAACCTTCTATCGTTTCAGTTTTTTCCAAACATCATTAATGAGTTTGATTTGATTTTCATTTTTACAAAAAGTCATGGCCGATACTTGATGAAAATCCATAACATTTTCAAGGAAAAGTTCCTTGTGAGATTTTCACCAGATAGTTTACAAAACGGCAACACGTGTTTGGCTATGATAGATCACCAGAAAGAAGTAGAGACTGAGAAGAGCAGCACACATTCTTCAGAAAATTGGCAGGAATTTTTGGTGGGTACGAATATAAACAAAGTTTGAACAATCATCTAAAATAATTGTCTATTCCATATTAGCAAGAAATTATGAAAACAAAAATATCGCTCAAAAAGTAATTTGTGGATTGAGTTTGTTTTTTCCATATCTTAATTTGCAAGGATAAACCAAACATAACCTTCTCTAAATCTGAATCTGCTCATTGTTTGGGTCACATGGGCGAAAAATAAAATTACCAGAAACTTCTGAAGTTGTCATACGTGGCAGTGAGTTATGACTTTTGTTGATTAGAAAGTATAAGTGCGAACTTGAATTGTGCATTATCAGATGACATTCAAAGTGTAAAAGTATCTAACTTTCTAATTCCATAGAGGGAAGAGCCAATTAGCTGAATCATCATGGAGTCTTTGAAAAAGCTACTAACTCATCATTGCCATATCACCAATGTATAAAATTTATTATCTGGCGTTCTGGATTTCAAAGTAACCAACAAATATATCATTACCCTATAAGGATTAGTATAAACAAACCTCTTCTAGTCGATAAAGCAAAGAATTTAGTCGTTTTAGTAGATATTGATTTGCGATTCAAAATTAAGGTTAATGAGTGACTTGTCACTCTCCCTCACAGATGAAAGATTATTCGTGTAAGTCGTTGATGCAACATTGGTAGTCGCAGGTAACATTTTCGGATTAGATGTTTCCATAAAATTGATATGGTTTGTATTCATCTAACAGCGAGCGATGCACCAATATCTAGGGAGTAAAGTGAGCAGAAGTGAAGTGATCTCTGCTCTTCAGCTATCTCAACGAAAAAGTTACAATCGTTATCATTTCTATGATCTATCGACGATCTATCGACTTTCAAAACTTTTTCGGACAATAAAAGTCCAAACTTCTGATAATCTTGTATGATAATTGTTGATTTCTCAAAAAGTTTCAAATTTGTTGAATTCTTGTGTATGAAACATTCTGAATTTGAAATGCGACTATCAAACCTTTGTATTTTACCAGTCATGAAACTGGACGATATCTGTAGATCGTAAGCCTAATATACTCCTAATGATGCGTTTCCATCTGACAACAACCTGCTCAACAGCACAGGGCTTTTTTTCCAGTTTGTGTCTTAGAGTAAATTCTATGCATGATCTACACATCTTTATGAAGAGTTCATTTTGAAAGCAATTGCCTTCTTTCTTCTTTCGAAATTTTACCATATTTTTTGTATGACGATGGATAAGTAGAAAGCCAAAACCTTTCTTTCCCAAATAAAACTTTTCAAAAATATACTCCTTTCAATTCAAACATATGATAAATATTACTGGAGTTTTTTCGCAGCACCAAACCGTTATTTCAACACCTCGACACGTGGTTCGATCACCAAGTGATCATCAAGAAGAAGATGGAACAGTTTGATCTTATAGTTCCAGCAACTAATTACGTAGGAGTTTAAGTGATATTTCCTGACAATAACTTTTCACTATGCTAACCATTCATGACCAGCATCGAAGCAGTACAAAACAATACACTTCAATCTATGAGCGATACGTCTTCTTATTGATGCCCAGATAGTAAAACATTTGTATATTTTGAAGTTAATAACGGTAGCCTACACATTCATCACCTTCAAGAACTTGATGAGATACTTAACACCTCCTGCAGAACTGCAGAACTGCAGCTGAATCGTTGATATTGGTAATAATGAGATGAAATAAATGAAAGAAAAAAGGGGGCTGAAGGAATGATATTTTTCCGCAATATAATCTGCATACCTGACGCAACCAAGTGTTATAGTGAAGCTAAGTGTGTCCTCCAGAGCGACATCAGTTTTTTCAGTGATAGTAGTAGTTTGAAAATCATAATTTTCATAAACGTTGCTGTGAAAAGTATAGTCGAAGTAACCGGTATTGCACATAGTTGAAGCTGTCGGTGATCTCAAAGGTCAAAAAACCAATACAGAGAAATAAATCCGTTGCCAACTAGTCCACGTAGACTGTAGACTTGGCGGTTCGTATTGGATGATTTTTACTAACCGAGTTTTATGATTGGCTGAAGAGTCATAAAGTTAAATCTGAAGTCATGTTACGGTGACGAATAGAATGCGAGGATGGTTATAAGAGTCGTGTTGTCAATGTTCAGTTCAGGAAAAATGCGAAAAAGAGACCAGTGAATAAGATTCGAATGCATTTGAATATTGAAACAATGTATATAAGAATCTACATCTCAAGTTTGGTTTCGAGGGAAACAAATTATTACAAGCAACATCAGATTTGACCGAAATTCCTTTTTCAACTGTACGTAAAATAGTCAAAAACAAAACTTATGAACGCAAGACGCGATATGATACGGGATGACCAAATCCTTAAGATTTTCATCTGATAAAATCATTGGAAAAACAATATATGACTGTTACAAAAGCAATGAGATACCTACAATTGAAATCGTAAGGAAGAAATTGAATACTTCCGGTCATAACGTGAGCTGATGTGACAAAACTCTCCAGAATTGGATAAAGAAACTAGGATTTAGATTTAAAATTATAAACAAACGTCAAGCAGTTATGGAAAGCAGAAGAATAGTGGAGTTGCGTAACAAATACTTAGAACAAATAACTAGAGATGGACAAGAACAACGGCAAATTTTCTGTTTGGACGAAAATTGGTATGACACTCACGACACAGTTACGAAAGGGTGGACTGATGGTTCGAGAATGTGTACGCCTAACATGCCAGCAAACAAAGGATCGCGACTAATTATTATGCATTGCGAAGGAAGTGAAGGATAGGTTCCGAATTATTTTAAATTATGTGGGAAAAAAACTTGAGTACTGCAATGTTGACTATCATAAAAACATGGAAGCTAATATTTTTGACAAATGGTTTGAAAACACATCGATCCCAAATTTGAAAGCGAACAGTGTAATAATTCTTGACAACGCTTCTTATCATTCGCGGCAGCTCATCAAACTACCGAATAAAAATTCGAGGAAAGAAGAAATACAAATTTTTTCAATGGATAACAATTTGTATTTTGAAGATAACTAGACCAACCAAAAACCAATTACTTGAAGTTTTACAGACAAAAACATTTGAAAAAGTGTATGCCCTTGAGAGTATTGCTGAAATGTAAGGACACACCATACTGAGACTTCCCCCCTATTTTTGTGTTTTCAGTCCCATCGAGTTGATTTGGGAAAAATTAAAACAAAGCATCAGGCGTAAAAATATTTTTCCAAAATTTGATAAGAAAGTAATAGAGCTAGTTAAAGAAGAAGTATCTAATATTACCGAAGAATACTGGCAGAAAAGGATTAAAAAAGTAATTTTAGTTGAAAAAGACTATATAGAGATTCGACACTTCCATATTAATTGTAGAAATGAATTCATTATTGATTTGAATGACGATAAAACTGAATAAAAAGCCTGTTGAAGATTTTCTCTTCTCTTCTCTTCTCTATTCGTTTTCAGTTTCTTATTGTAAACGATTATTGTATTCATTATCCACACCGGCTTCAAAAACTGACCTGATATATTACCCAGACTCCCTTTTTCAATGACCACTCAAATAGTTCTTAATAACAAGCTACCTCCATGAATCAAATCGCCAAGGAAAATCTTCAAGCCCAACCTAACATTTGCGGACCTTGGTTAATACCATGTTCATACATACTGACATTTTTTCTTTAGTTTAATTAAATCGGAAACGAAGTAGCTGGCCTCCGGAAATCGAACAAGGTTACCAATTTATAAGCATCACAAGACTCTCTCCGACACAGGTCCGGGCTGGAAGGAGGTGGGATAATTTCTACAGTGGGTGTCGCTTTGAGCACCCATTAAAAATTGAGATGAAGGAGTGAAGTTATTAAAGAATGTTTCTGTAATCGTTAGTGATATCAGTGCATGAAGTTTTTTATATTTTCTCCAAAATAGGTACAGGATTCGGAATATAAACGTGGAGTATCAAAGTTGAGTTTTTAAATGGAATTAATTATTTATTCATTTATTCTCATTTAGGTGTAACCTAATTACATGAGAAAATCGTTGTACGAGCATCATGGATTTATAGCCAGTATACAATGAAAGAAACTAAAGAGATACCTATGTATTTCATTAGTTCGGACTTCCATTGTCTGATATTATATAAAATGATTTGAAATCCCTGAAAGAACTGAAAAAGAAGAAATTAAAAAAATGATTAGCCGAAAATAACAATTATATTAAGCAAAAAAAACGTGAAATGAAATGATAGTGAAATGAAATACAAGTAAAAATAGAACAATTGGACAAAAAATAACATCACTCGAAGATGATTGTGGATACTAACAATCGAAACGTCGTGAACTAACTTAGCTTAGAATCTCTTAATTTTTTTATTTTCATTTTGTTCAATTGTTCTATTTTTACTTGTATTTTATTTCACTATTATTTCATTTCAGGGTTTTCAGCTATTCATTTTTTAATTTCTTCTTTTTCAGTTCTTTCAAGGATTTCAAATCATTTCTTTTAATATCGGACAATGGAAATCTGAACTAATGAAATTCATCATGAAACATTGTCAATCACCATCAAACAAAAGACACCTATGTAATAAGAAAAAATAACTAACTATTTTAAAAATATAACAGATATACTATTGATTGATACTTAATATGTAATTTTTCAACCCAGTGAGAAATTATTTGGGGGGTTGGACAAAGCTGAGTTCGGACATTAACAATATTTCATTTGTGACTTTCAGCATCGTTTCGATTGGGGTACCTTAAGTCGTGGTGACTAATGAAATTTCAAAAAAAAAGGGGTCGATCTTGTAATTTTATTAGGGTTTCTTCTTTTCATTGAACTACGTAACTGAGGACAGTTAAGAGAGTATTCAAATTTTGTAACATATCGCGATTATTATGTATAACCTTCTATTCTTCGAACTCAAAATCTCAAATATTTTCAGGAGATCGTTAGTTCTCACATAATCATCTTCTGGGTAGACTCCATATTTCATAGAATATAAATACCGTAGTAGTCTATTTTGAATTATGAAATGATACAAGTGCCAAACGGCTCCACAATATTCTAGTTTGGGTCTCGCCAGAGCGTTATATATCCTAATGACTGTGGTAATTTCTAAAATACTAAGTTTGCCTCAGAACAAAACCCAAACTCAGTAAACCTTGCGAGACTACTATTTTTGAACGACAGGGTTGAGTCATATCGTACCCCCACTCGTACCTACTCGTAAATATTACTGGAGGTTTTTTCCTCGACACGTGTTTCGATCACCAAGTGATCATCTTCAGGAGCAACATTATACTTTTTCAGTTTAATCGTTCTCTTGAAGATGATCACTTGGTAATAGAAACACGTGTCGAGGTGTTGAAAATAACGATTTGGTGTTGGGAAAAACTCTATTCTTTATCTCTTTCTCGTGCAACTCATTACAAAAGATTTTGACGTATTAAATGGTTACTTATTTTTCACACTCCAGCAACTCACTATAATATTGAACACAATCTATTTTTCTATAAACTTGAAGGTCATCTGCAAACAGTAAACAATTGAAATATTTGATTTTTACTGCCAGATCAATAATAAAAATAAGAAACAGTAGAGGCCCAAAATGTAACCCTTGGGCACTCCTGATTTTGACTCGTACTCATCTGAATACTAAGTACCAAATTCCACTCTGAATGTTCTCTCATCTAAGTATGATGCTGAAAATTTCATAGTTCCTACAGTAGCTCCACATAGAGAAAGTTTGTTTAAAAACACATCATGATTTATTGGGAAAGAAAGTTTTTGGCTTTCTACTACTCCATCTTAATACAAAAAAATGATGAGGGAATCCTCCAAAGAAAGGAAGTAATCAGTTTGAAAATAAGTAACTCTATGCATGGATGTGTAGATGATGCAAGGAAGTAACTTTCAGACACAAACTTAAAGAAAGAAAGAAATACACGAAATATTTTTTTTTCTTTCGAGTAATTCAATATTTATATGAAAGTAGCTGTTTCAGGAGGACTTTCTTTCAGTTTGTGTCTGAAAGTTACTTCTTTGCTTGATCTACACATCCATGTATGGAGTTACTTATTTTCAAATTGATTACTTCCCTCCTTTCTTTGGAAGATTCCCTCATCCTTTTTTTTGTATCAAGATGGAGTAGAAGAAAGCCAAAAACTTTCTTTCCCAAAAATTTATCACTCCTAAAAATATAATCCCTTCAATTCAAATCATGATTTACTTTGTCAAACGCTTTTTGGAAATCAGTGTCGACCTTAGTAGAATTTTCCAGACTTCTGAGTACGTTATGACTAAAAGATAAAAGATTTGTGCCACCCCTCCTACGAACGACAACTCTCAAAAGTCGAAACTAAGCTAACGACTGACGAGGTCTCACCTTTCAACGTGTGATTCCTAACACGGAAAGTACTTCAATAAAATGTAATTTTGTATAGGTATTGAATAATTTATGAAGCTGATTTATTAAATTGTTCCTGTTTTCGGTGAGAACTCAATTGAGGAGTTTTTTTGTGGGGATATTTCAGAAATATAAAATTTCATCATTATCGAATAACTTGAGTTATTTCTAAATGAACAATATTTCATCCTTGATTTTCCTATGAAAAGTTCTTCCTGAAAATATGGAGTTGTATGAGTATATATCAAGCGAATCCAGCAAGTAATAATAATGTGGATAATGATAATAATAGTAATGATCATCAGAGCAAAATGATATTCATCGTAGATTTTTCAGCTCCCAGCAATCCCATTATTGTCCGAATAAAGAAAGAAAAACGGGTAGAATAACGAGGTATTTTTCTCCGAAGTCCACAGACTATTCAAAACCACTCTGTACAGATAGGTGTTCCGGTTATTGAAGTATTTCATGGAATGATGCTCTCTCTTGTCTCGAATCTCAAGATCATGTCGACCTGCTGCACTAAGGCAGAAAAATGTCATTCTTAGCTCACTGCGTGTGCTTGGCGCACATGCGTTTTGGAGCAAATGGTCACTCACCCCTCAATGAGAGGAGTGGTCATCAGTTGATAACACTGGCGCGCCCTCCCGAATGTATCGGGGCTTCGGGGGATGAGGATCGACCAGCGCAACCTCAGGAAAACAAAAATAATAATGATAATCCTTCTGAAGAAAAGTAGGTTGGGTAACAGACTAGTTTTCTTGCCGACGTTTCGAGGTTAACTAAATTCTTCTTCAGGGCTCTGTAACAAGGAACTTATACGATTATTATCGTTTCAATTGTACAGGAAATAATAAGTTCCTAATTAAATTACTCAACGAAAAGTAGTTTTTTCCTATTAATGAAATTACTTCTTTAAAAAGCCATCAGACATATTAGATACATATTAAAAAATAATAATAAAAAACATTGTAACAGATTTAGTTATTTTACCTACTTATTAAATTGAAATATGCAGTATTAAGGCCATCGATATCTCTTCTAATGTCAACGCTATCGCATTTGGAGATATTTATCATTCCGCTCAAAGGTCTTTTGGATAAATATTGTTGAACATCTAGAATAATTGGATATCAAATGATAATTTTCATTGAGTAATTTCAAAATGAACATCCTATATTTTAGTTTACAACATACATTCAATTAGCGATTTTTTATTTTTCGGCTGTTTGGCATGTTCAGTTTATTGGCGAGAAGCAAAAAAGTTAAAGGTGTTTTTCGTGTTGAGGAAGTGAATAAAATTGTTACGAAGAATCTTCAAATCACTGTTAGAACAGTTGGCCCATGCCATGCATTTTTTCGTAATTTTTGGGCTTGGAGCGTGTGGCAGCGAGGTTCGTTTCAGAATTGCTGAATTTTGACCAAAAAACCGTCGCATGAGCATCGCTCAGGAATTGTTAAATGACGTCAACGACGATCCAAATTTGCTCGGAAGGGTCATAACTGGTGACAAATCATGGTGACATCGAAAGTCCAATCGTCCCAATGAAAAAGCCCAGGAGAGCTAAGACCAAAAAAGCACGATTAAATGTGGAAGTTTTGCTCACTGTTTTTTTCGTTTACCATGGCGTAGTGCATCAGGAGTTCTTGCCACATAGTCATACGGTCAATAAGAAGTATTATCTTCAAGTTATGTGTTGCTTGCGAGAAGCAATACGAAGAAAACATCCGTTACTCTGGAAAAACTATTCATGGCTTCTGCATCACGATAATGCACCTGCTCACTCGTCATTGCTTGTTCGTAATTTTTTGGCCAAAAATAACACCGTAATCATGCTCCAGCCACCGTATTCACCAGTTTTGGTCCCTTTCAACTTTTCCTGTTCTCATGATCGAAGAGACCTATAAAAGGACGGCCTTTGCGACGATTGAGGGGATACAAACCGAATTGCTGAGAGAGATCAAGGACGTACCAGAAAGTACATATCTGAACTGCTTCGAGTATTGGTAAAAACGCTGGCACAAGTGTATTATATCTGAGGGGGACTACTTTGAAGGGAACAAAATAGAAATTGATGAATAAATGAATATTTTTAGAGAAGAATTGAAAGTCACCTCGTTCTCTGAACAGAGTAGTATATGAATATTACAGGGGTTTTTTCCAAAACCAATCCGTTATTTTAACACCTCGACACGTGTTTCGATAACCAAGTGATCATCTTCCAGAGGAAGAGTTTGGAGTTTGATCTTCTTCTTGAAGATGATCACACAGTGATCTAAACACGTGTCGAGATGTTAAAATAACGGTTTGGTATTGGGAAAAAAACTCCAGTAATACTCATTACTACACCAAAGGTTCCAAACAGTGCATCACAAGTACCTACATAATGAGAGTAGTATATCTTAATCAATAACTGTTGATGTCTCTTTCAATAATTCGAAACATACATGACAATGAGCAACCAACACTAAAAGCAATACCGTTAGCCCGGTACGGTCCACATAAAACACACAAGAACCTTCCTAGCGGTTGATGTCTCGGTCGTTTTTTATCGATGAAACATGTTATTGATTCTTTTGTATCGATTGTGTTCATTCAGGAATATCGTTGTCGGAATATGGAGGATCCATTATCTTCGATCTCTGTTATATAAATAAATTCCGACAAGGTCAAAAAGCAAAATTGTCCCAGTTATACATTATGTTGCTGTTTTGGACGGAGGGTAGCAGGTTGACTTTTATGTCTTGTTGAGTACCCACATTGTATACAATGCGTTCCAACGAAAAATTGACCTCCCCTGTGAGTCAGAAACGGATGAGAGTTTCAAAGAACACGTCAATTTTCTTTTCTAGGGGGACTAATTCTGATATGAAAATCATACCCGAAACTTCACTCCCTACGGTCAGCAACTACCCCCTCACTGGCATGGGGGTCGAGTGATACATCATTTGAAAAGTCTATTATCCCTCTATTACCTCTGTAATTTTTTTTAATTGTTTCTTTCGTTATTGAGAAATTAAATGTTGAAGGTTTTATTTAAGAAAAAACAGAAAATTTGCTGTCGTTCATTTTAATGAGGAAATCAACAACAATAATATCAGTGGAAACAAAATCAACGGATAAATTGTTCAAATTGACCTTCATCTAGTTCCATACAATAATACAGTCTACTCTCGAAAGCGTTCCGTATATTATTCAAGATGTCCGGAGTCAGCAATCGGCATTACCGAACAATTCTCTGTCGCAGGTCTTCTACACTTGTAGGTTTAGTAGAGTACACTTTCGCCTTCAGGTGTTCACACAGAAAAAAATCCATCGGTATGAAATCAGGTGATCTAGCTGGACTGCTTCTGCCGATACAACGTATTGGAAAACATTTGTCTAAAAACTATCTCACCCGAACATCAAAATGTGGGGGTGCCATCATTTTCTAAAGTTTATGTAATCATAGGATCTACACAGTCTTCTGATAGATTCAAGTGTGTATCTCCATTGAGAGTACCTTCAATGAAGAGTGGTCCAACAATATGATTACCAAGAAAGCCGGCTCAGACATTCAATTTTTGTGGAGTTTGTGAATGTGTTTCCATCACGAAAAGAGGATTCACATCGCTCCAGAAAATTATGTCTATTCACTCCACCATTCAACATGAAAGAACTTTCGTCTGAAAAACATATATTGTATAATAGGTTTGGGTTATTGGTCAAGTTCTGACTGAACACCTCACAAAACTAAAGTCGACGATCAGGATCATCCTCGTTTGATTCCTGAACTAGCCTCATTTTGAAAGGATGGAATTTGCAGGCTTTTAAAATCCGAAAAACACTAGTACTGTGAACGGATCCTGATGGTCGAAACTTATCCATTAACTGTTTAACGTATTGATGGCTCACGCTGTGGTCTGTATGAATTGTATTATACATTCTTGCAGCAGCTTCAGCACATTCAGTATTTCGCTATAGGCTGCAACAATTTCTATTCTTTCTTCAGTAGAATGAGCCATGTTGGAACACAATGAACAAGGATGACTGAATAATACATAATTCGTGAAGAAGTGACAGTGGCCAACTATCTACTTTTTATTCTGCGACAACTGGATTGAAAAAAAACTACCAGTGCAGAAAAACTAACAGTGTCGTCCAGTTCAAAACGTTCACTACTTATTAAATTAATTTTACAAATCTAGAAGAACTACGACAGAGAATTGTTCTGAAATGCGGATTTCTGACTCCGAATATCTTCAATAATATGAGGAACGCTTTCGAAAGTAGACTGTATTATTGTATGGAATTAGATGAAGGTCATTTTGAACACCTTTTTCATTGATTGTGTTCCCATTGATATTATTTTTGTTGATTTCCTCAATAAAATGAGCGACAGCGAATTTTCTGTTTTTTCATAAATGAAACGTTCAACATTTAATTTCCCAATAACGAATGAATCAATTTCGAAAAAAAAGCAGAGGTAGTGAAGAAACAATGATGTACAACAACAAATGATGTATTACTCGACCCCCATGCCATGGAAAAAAAAATAGAGGGGGTAGTTGCTGACCGCAGGTGGGTGAAGTTTCGGGTATGATTTCCATATCAGAAATAGTCCCCCTGAATAAAAATTGACGTGTTCTTTGAAATTTTCGATTACACGTCCGTTTCTGACTTACAGGGGGGTCAAGTTTTCGTTGGATCGTCCTGTATCACTGGTATAAAATTTTCAGGAAATTACCGATCAATACTGACTATACTTCCACATCGAGATATAATACAATATATAAATTCGAAAGCATTTGTTAACGACGGATTGAATACTAGTTAATATGATTCATTTTTTAATCCGTTTATTGTGCCGATCGCATTACTCACATAATAAATCAATGTTTGATAAAGAATTATTTTCCCACATCATGGAAATCTACAAATATTATCCCTTCATCTAAAATAACCACCCACTGGAGTTCATCGATCTTCTTTCAATTAGTTTGCTTCCAATTTGCTCGAAAATTATTGAGAAGATAATGGACGCCCAGATAAGACATTTCTTGACTTATAATCACTTATTACCTCAAAAGCAATCAGGGTATAGGAAAGGTTATAGTTACGCGACAATGGCTGATATGTTATATGATACTATTGATGCTCATGATGAAAATGAAGTGAATATATTGCTTTTGTTCGACTACTCAAAGGTATTCAACCTAATAACTTGACAACGTTACACTATTTGAGGATTAGTCGCTCAGCATGTATGTTAATGACTTCATACTTATACAGAAAAAACAGAGTTGATAAAACTGGATGATGAAGAGTCAAAAGTAACTTTCAGGAGTCCCTCAGGGTAGTATCTTAGGGCCACTTTTATTAAACACGATATATTGAGATATTGTAGCTATCACCTTTATCATCTCGAATACATTATTATTTCAATCTAATAGATCTCGAGTTGTCAGAATGATGATGTTAGTTTATTATATAAAATATATGAAAATAAAAGATAAAAATCAGTGCCTTTGATATTCAGTGATATAAATGTATCAAACTTTTTGAAAATCATGTGAATTTAATAATCGTTCAAGCAAAAATATCTATCGAATCATCCCATAAAAGTTTAGGATTGACAATCGATACATCTCTACGTTTCAGAAATTATGTTACCAATAAACTCAAAAATGATTTTATTCTTCGAGAGCATTCTACTTCCAAAGACAGCGTTTATTAGTTGATTTAAAAAAATGCCGTGTAATTCTCTAGTACTATCTTATTTTAACTGCTGTGATGCAATATATAGCCCTTGCTTAAATTGCTCATAAATAGGTTGTATCCGTAAAATACAATTATCATTTGTTCGACTAATCTATGGAATTCATGGATTCGAGCGCAACTTAAATAGCTCACTATGCACAACAGACGACGACATCATATTGCTTACATGTTCTACAATAGATTCAAGTCGGGTACACCTCTCTATTGGCACAAAAATTTAAATCTAGAAAAGCATTTAGCCATAAATTCTAAGAGTATTTTCTGAGCATTCATAAAATCTAACTTAGCACCAAAAACGCTTATCTTAACCGGATTGTCATTTTTCACTATGAACCTTTTATATATAGTGTCATGTATTATTACCTAATATTATATCCTCAATTAGAACATTTGCATTAATAGAAATGGCAAATAATAGAAGTATGATTATTATTATAATTATATCGAATACGATGGTTCAGTGTGAGGCCAAGATTTTTAATATTTTTCAACACCTATAGTGTCTATTCAGTTTGCATTCATTAGCAAAAGTATAATACGGGTGGTCCCAACAGTATCCGATCCAACAGAAAAAACGCAAAAATTTTGGAAAAAAATGTATTTATTTCTTAACATAACCTCCTTGCAACTCTATACACTTGTCCCAGCGACGTCCAATAAGAACTGTCTTGCTCCTGAAAATAGTCATTAACTGCCTACATCACTTCTTCATCGTTGAAAAATATTTGACCACTGAGTCATTTTTTCAAGTTAAGGAACAGAAAGTGATCCGAGGGGCTGAATGTGGCGAATAAAGTGCATGAGGCAGCAAGTCAAGCTTTAATTCGTTAATTTTGGTCATTGTGATAATGGATTTGTGAGTTGGTATTCAAATTGTGAAAGGACTGATATGCTATTTAGTTATGCAAAATCAAATAAAAATCCTCTTTCGGCAAAGAATATACCCGAATCGTCATATTCCAAACATCCAAATATTTGGATGATTAGAAAGAAATTTAAGGGACTATAGTGCATTTGACAGGAAGAAAACAAGAACATGTATGGTTACTCTAAAGTGTGAGGAATGAATTAAATATTATGGGTAAGCAAATGTTAGGTACCACATAAAAATTTTCACATTGAAAACGAGAAATTGCCTACGAAATGGGAATCTCTTTAAAATCCACCAGAACTATTTCGAAAAAGAACAAATATAAATGCTACAGGATACGCAAAGTTTCTAACCTCAATAAAAAGGATTACGGAGGGAGATTACGATTTGCGAAGTGGTTAAGACGTAGAAATATTTGTAAAAAATAATATGCATTGAAGAGTCAAAATTCACCAACAATAGTTGGTTTGACAGAAATATCCATTATAGGTGGAACAATACAAATGAACATTTACATAGGAAAACCAATTTCCAAGAAAGGTTCAGAATAAATAAATTGATGGATGTAGCCGTTACTACGTTGTAGGAAATCATAATGATGAAAAGAGAAATGAAACTTTCCATGTTTTTTACCACTTTTATTTGTAACTAACGTTACAGAATAAATTTTTGGTTGGGTATTGTGGGAACAAACATCCTTGGTTCTTCCTTTCACGATGATCATTTGGATAGTGACATGTATCTTCATTTTATATTCAATTAATTCGATGGCTACTTAGATGAATTTCACTGAATATCCGCTATGAAATTCAATATTTTCTAGAGGACGGCGATTCTCCTCATAATGCAGCCATAAAAAGGGAACATTTAGATGCAATATTCCCAAGAAAATGGATTGGTAACAATGGATCAATTAACTGGCCAGCTCGATCCCCAGATCTTACTCCTTTAGATTTTTTGTCTGAGGATATATAAAGGATAAAGGATATGAAGGATAACAGCATTTTTGGTTTTTCCGTATAACTAGAGAAGGGCAAGAGTCCCCGTAAATGTAAATTTTTTTCGACTATTATATTGTTCCCGATGACAGTTACCTTTTTTCCCATTTAATCGTCTTCGTATCTGTTACGGTTTAGAATATAGCAATGTTACTACATGATAAAAGAAACGACCTGTATATTGATCGATATCATTCAAATTGTTTGGGCTGGTACGTTCCATTTTCTATGAGTACAAAATGTACTATTTTCATAAATAAGCAATACCAACAACAAAGATTGAATCTAAATATTGATTTCGTCATCCAGCCTACCTGGATGACGAAATTTACATACACAAAGTGTATGTAAATTTGTGTTTCGAGTTTGTATCTGCAAAACTACTGACAAGTAACCAGTTGTAAGTTTTCATGTTCAGTGGGGATGGATGCACAAGTAGTCGGACTACCCTCGTAAACTCGAAAAACTGAAAATGTTGACATCGATATTCATAAACGTCATGTGAGTATTAATGCTATCCAATATGAATGAACAGAGGTGAAGTAAACTGTCGCAATATTTACGGAAATGAGTAGTATTAATGCTACTACGGAATTTTGCCTCGAACTTGATTCTTCGGTTGGATGCACTGCACTTGAAGCTTAATAATTATTCGTCTCGGTACTGGACATGAACTCTATTAACGACCACTTGCCGGTGTCTAGCTACCTAACAACGCCAATTATTTGCTGTTTTAATAACGGATGATATACCCGAAGTAACACTTGGTTGAATGAAACTTATCATGGAGTCATCGTTAGATGTAAAGGAGTTGTATCAGATCTAATTTTCGTTCGTCATGAAACATTAAATTTTCGAAGTTTGAGGGTCGTGCTTCGAAGATCTGTGTGTCTGTACGAGGTCCTTCGAAAGTTATTCTCGACGATTTGGTTCAGTGAGAAGAGATCAAATCAAGCCAATTTGAGAACTGACGTCCAAGTCTCATCAGTTCTTCGAAATTTCTTGGAAACACGGAAAAAACAGCACGGAAAAACGAGCACTTTGCTTGAACACTAGAACACTCTCCTCGGCACGGGTTTCACCAACCAAGTTGGCATGTTTGGTAGATGAAGTAGAGTGTCTAAACTCTTTCCATCCAAGCAACGGAGTGCTCCTAAACATTTTCATGTAAAGTACACGTGATCTCACAGACAAGGCTGCTTGTTCAGAGACGCACTAAGAAAAGACCGATTTTTATAATATTAATAATAAATAATGATAATACTAATAATAATAATCTTTATTCAATCCTTACAGATCACATACAGCATGATATAGGATACGTCACAAATAAAAAACCGTGTGATAGCAGACAAATTTACAATCAACAATATTAAAATATCACTATATAATAGATTTATACACATATACATGAATATATTTATTACATTTATATTGATACATATGAGCAAACACATTTTCATTTTGCATCAAGAAATTCTTTGATACTATAGTAACATTTGCCTTGCCGTTGCTCTCTCAGGTTTGCGAGAAAATTATTAAGAAACTTTATACCTCTATATAAGGGGCTTTCTTCATAGAATGATGAGCTGTGTGCAGGAATTCTGATGAGGTCTCCATTTCTAGTTGGGTAACCATCGCAATGAGAAACTGTTTGATACATCTCAACATGTTTGGGAAACAAATATTCTGCTTGAGTTACTGGAGCATCCCCAGATGTTGATGTTATAGGATATGATTATTACTAGAGTTTCTTTCCCAACACCAAATCGTTATATATAGCGTTTTTTTTATTGAAATATTAAGCATGAAAAACTGTATCTTGACACTAACTTTCACAATTTTAGTTTCATTTCCAAGGCACTCTATGGTTTTTTTTGTTTGTCAAAAACGGCAAAAGTTTATTAGGCAATTTTTGTTTGACTACACCACTGAATTCGTAGTCGTTATAAATCAAAACTGTCAAATTTTCATTGAAAAATATTTGTTAACAACGAAGTTACAACAACTTCAATTTTGGAAACAAAGTATTTGTTTGTAATTTTTATTCAGATTATAGACATATTTGAGATCTGACAGCACTGTCATCACCAAGTAGAACACCAGTGAATTTGTACAGTGAAAATCCGAAGTCAACAGCTCAATGCGTTCTACAGTTATAACTCCTGAAAATATGGTAATGTGAGAGATTTGTGGTGCAAGCGTTTTGTAATAAAAATCTGACTACGCCACTGGATTTGTGGATAATATTCCCTTAAAATCATTCATTTGAGTGTAGGTTACGAGAAGTGAAAATTAAAATAAAAATTGAATAATTGAATAACAGAAAATTAAAAGTTCATTTTCAAGTTACGCAGTAGTAGACCAAGTTCAGAATCTCATGTCATGGGATCTCCCAATTGCGCTTTTACCAAATCTTGATTGAATCTTGAAGTATTAATGGTCATATTTGTAAGCTTTTTGGAAGTTTCCCAATAATAAATAATAGTACTTTTGTAACAGCGCACCTGGAAAATCACATTTTATGAGATTCTGAACTTACTCTACCTTCTTCTATAGCTGATGAAAACAAAATGTATACAAACAAGTTTCAAAGTATTTATTCAACAATTAATTGCCATTAGGAAAACACTGATACTAAAATAAACATTGATTTAAAACTAAACATTCAAATTTTTGTGGCTTCTACCAAACCTCCATTAAGTTCAATACATTTATCGTATCTCTTCCGAATATTGTTTACACTATTTCTTATTTGTTGAACTGTAATTTCGGCACAAGCTTGTCGTATCCTTTGCATGAGTTCAGCTCGATTCGTTGGTCTTGTTCTGTATACTTTTTGTGTCAGAATACCCCACAGAAAAAAGTCTAATATTGTTAGATCAGGCGATCTAGGTGGCCATTCAATTAAGTCACTACCTCGTCCTATCCAATGATTTGGAAACTGGTTATTTAGCCACTCTTTAACAATCCTCGAATTGTGCACGGAACAGCCGTCGAGCTGAAAATATAAATTTACTTGTTCCGCAAGAGGCATTTCATCTATTTCGTCCGATAATTGGTTATTTAGAAATTCCAAAAAATTTTGCCCGTTTATGTTTCCATCAAAAAAATATGGACCTATTATTCTATTTTGTACTATACCACACCAAACGTTAACTTTTTCGGAATATTGACTTTTACAATTTATGATCCAGTGCGGATTTTCCGTAGCCCAATACCGAGCATTTTGCGATGAAACTACCCCATTGGTGCTGAAAGAAGCTTCATCACTAAACATTATGCAGTTTAAAAAATTTCTTGTATTCAGGTACTCGCCTTGTGCCCACAAACAAAATTCCATACGTTTCACTTCATCACCTGCCTTTAAAGAGTGAAGAAATTTAGGTTTGAATGCTCTCATTTTGTTTTGTTTAAGACATCGTCAAATAGTCTCTCTCGGTAAGTTTAAATCCAAACTGGCGACTCGTAAACTTCTGTTTGGGTGGTTTCTAAAATAATCTAAAACAGCACCTTCGTTTAAATTTCTTCTTCGGTGATTATTTTTTAAAATATGTTTGCTGACTGCACCGGTTTCTTTAAATGTTTTGTTAATTTTACTGACGGTGCTTTTGTCAATGGGAAGTCGATTTGGATGTCTGTGATTAAATATCCTAGCTGCTTCTCTTTCACTATGATAATTGTCCCCAGAAATTCTCACAATTTCAATTTTTTCTTCTAATGATAATTGCAAAGCCATTATTAAATGCACGTAACTAACAACTATTATTTTATTTATGATTAACTGTCAAAATCACAGCCTACTGTTGATTTATTATAAAACTTTTGCATAATGAGTTCAGCTTCCTCAAATTATTGATATCTCCTCTAAAAGATTGTTTTAGCTGAGTTATGAAGAATTTACAGGGAACAATTTTTGTCCTGCTCTCTGTTTTATTATTGAATAAATGATTTCCATGCTTTAAATCAATTTGATTTTAGCGGCTATGCGAAAGAATGTACTAAGTACTGCATAACTTGAAAATGAATTTTTAATTTTCTGTTATTCTAGAATACACTTCTCGTAACCTACACTCAAATGAATGATTTTAAGGGAATATTATCCACAAATCCAGTGGCGTAGTCAGATTTTTATTACAAAACGCTTGCACCACAAATCTCTCACATTACCATATTTTCAGGAGTTATAACTGTAGAACGCATTGAGCTGTTGACTTCGGATTTTCACTGTACAAATTCACTGGTGTTCTACTTGGTGATGACAGTGTTGTCAGACCTCAAATATGTCTATAATCTGAATAAAAATTACAAACAAATACTTTGTTTCCAAAATTGAAGTTGTTGTAACTTCGTTGTTAACAAATATTTTTTAATGAAAATTTGACAGTTTTGATTTATAACGACTACGAATCCAGTGGTGTAGTCAAATTTGAAAACAAAAATTGCCTAATAAACTTTTGCCGTTTTTGACAAACAAAAAAAACCATAGAGTGCCTTGGAAATGAAACTAAAATTGTGAAAGTTAGTGTCAAGATACAGTTTTTCATGCTTAATATTTCAATAAAAAAAATTGAGATTGATTGAAAAATGCACATTCTACAGGGGTGGTTCCATTTTAAATGGGTCACACTGTATATATATATATATATATATATATATATATAAATATATATATAAATATATATATATATATATATATATATATATATATATATATATAAAGTTGAGAAACTTAGCAACTGGAAGAATGTACAGTAGAATGGAATAACGGGGTCTCTCAGTCAAAAAATCAAAAACTCTGCTTTACTTTGTCAAGCTTTCGCTTCTAGTAGGAAGCTTCTTCAGGGCCTATAATTTATTGAGTTGTGGGTTTTTTGCCAATGAATAAAATTACAAATTTTATTGTTTGTTTAAAAAATTGTTTAAAAAACAATTAATTGTTCAATTAATTGTTTTTTACTCATTTTTACTGTAAGTATGATTTGTAATTTTATTCCTTGACAAAAAAACCCACAATTCAATAAATTATAGGCCCTGAAGAAGCTTCCCACTAGAAGCGAAAGCTTGTCAAAGTAAAGCAGAGTTTTTGATTTTTTGACTGGGAGACCCCGTTATTGTAAAATCAATTTAGGGTAGTATACGTGTATGGGTGGTACGCCTGTATGTTTCAGCTGTATGGCATACCTATATAGCAAAACTAGCGTTAGCTTCGCGTTAGTTTCTAGTTTAACCTTCCTCTTGAAGATGATCACTTGGTGATCGAAACACGTGTCGAGGTGTTAAAAATAACGATTTGGTGTTGGGAAAGAAACTCCAGTGATATTCATTACTATACCAAAGGTTCCAAAGCAGTGCATCATAAGTTATATAATATGTTGCAGTAGATTAGAGAATAATATACATTGATGAGTTGATTGGTATTGAACATATTTATTAATTGCAATAAAGTATAGTAACCTGTGTTCACTTCGTTGCCTATGGCATCAATATTATTTTCCCAACTCATTCCACTATCTATATAAGTTCCAGTAATTTCGTAACTGCAGAAAGATGGATGGTACTATTTTTGACAACCACTTGAATATCAGTCACAGATCTCCACCTAGAATGGAAATGCATGCAGACTGTTTTCTCTGCATTCACTATCAAAAATTTCTTTTACACCAATTTATGAATTCTTCTGCTAAATCATTTAGTTTTCTTTCGTAAGTCGTCAGGACTTTATACGGCTGGGTATAGAAAAATCATTCGAAATTTAACTTATGAAGAAAATAAAAACAATTTTGTGTATTCAACACTGAATGAACTACAGGATAAACGGTAAACAACCGTTTCAGCGTATACAGTAAAGAAATAATAATAAAATAATAAATCCTTTTATCATTTTAGACCGATTACTGATTCTGAAAAACTGCTACTAGAAGAGTCATCATTAATAATAATTATATATAATTATATTATTATATCATATTTTTCCAATATAGTTTTTTATGTCCGCCCAAATAAGCTCTATTGGGTTGAGCTCGCAGTGGTAAGGGGAAAGACGTTATACTATTCTCTTATGTGCTTTAGCAATTTCGTCAACAATGTTTTATGGTCATTCACTCTCCTTGAACTTTCTGCTCTCACCATGTTATCCTCGAATGGTATACTTTTCAAAGAAAGAAATCCAATGTTTGACGAAGTTTGTCAATACTGATACTAACTTGACGAAGGCGTCATACCTTGCTAGTTTATGAATTGCAAAACATGGAAAGCTTCACACAATAGGTGAGACGCTTTTACTGCCGGCCGCTGTGGATATGGTTCAAGCTGTGTTAGGAGAAAAGGCAGCCAAACAAATTAAAAAATAACCACTATCAAATAACACAGTAAAAAGAAGAATTGACGATATGTCTAACTGGCTTTAAAACTCCAAGAATGCAGTTATTTTGCACTTCAAGTTGACGAAAGTACTGATGTTACAAACATGGCGCAGCTACTTGTTTTCGTGCGATTTGATTATAATAAAGAGGTGATAAAAAAGTTTTTTTATGCAAACCACTTGAATCAAATACCACAGTGGAACTCATTTTTAAGGTAATTGATAAATATGTGCTCAAAGAAGGCATTCCCTGGTCCAACTGTATTGGCTTGTGTACAGATGGGGCAAAAGCTATGTCAGGAAAATTGACAGGGCTAGCAGCAAAAATGAAGGGAGTGTCTTCTGAATGCAAAAGTACGCATTATGTCATCCATCGAGACGCTTTAGCTGCTGAAGGTATGCCGGAAAATCTTAACTCCGTTCTATCAGATGCTGTGAAAGTTATTAACTTCATAAAGGCTAGGGCTGTAAACAAAAGATTATTCTCCTTGATGTGTGAAGAAATGGGTGGCAAGTTCAAAACTTCACTCCTGCATTCAGAAGTGAGCTGGTTATCCCGCGGGAAAATTTTGAACCGTCTCTTTGAACTATGATCAGAATTTTTAATGTTTTTAAGTGAAAAAAATCATCACATGAAAAAATTGTTTGCTTATGAAGAATGGTTGTCAAGATTGGCTTACCTAGCCGACATTTTTGACAAACTCAACACACTGAACTTGGGAATTCAGGGACCAAACACAAAAGCCTTCACAGCCAACTCTATACTAAAGAGCGTTGTCTAAAACAATTACACAATTCTCTTCTAGTTTTGGAACTATGTTTCTAAACCAACTCATGATAGTTGCCTGTTTTCTTTGACTCAAAGGCCCACAAGATGTCGAGGACAAAACCGGTTTCGCTTCCTATGTGACATACTATCAACTTGCTTTTTCTGAAAAGGGATCCATTTCATTTTACTTGAAACAGGAGAATGATGTCATACGAATGACATCACATCACAAAAATAAGTATGTTGTTCACAAACATACGCGGTTTCTTGAGAGTAGGTGATTCTTACCTGTAGGCTTCTTCGAGCCAGTTGAGGAGCTATCTAAAAAGGCTTGTCTTGAAGAAGTTATTGATTCATCAACTCAAATTTTGAACTAAGTGTGGCCTGCGTTTACCCACGTATCATCTAGGTAATAGATTTTTCTATTATCTCCTCTGTAGGCACTTATTTTCAATTAATATTATGGTCTTTACAATATTATTTCCGTTTTCTCGAGCAACAAAATATTCCTTCCTCGTCTTTTTGATTCAAAACTTTTTTATTATTAGTGGAACGTCGACCTGATTTAGTAGATCAGGATCATCGTTTACAACTTTCAGAACTGAATATATTGTTTGGATTTCTTTTAAAATGAAATGATATACTTTCCTTCCAATAACATTTGTATCAAAGACGTTTACCTCATCAATAATTTTCTTCCGTGAGGGATATGGATTTGGAGCCGAAAAATAATGATTTTGTTTATATTCTCTCATAATTGACTTGAAGAAGATACTCCAGTCATGTTTCCTACTTCTTTTACGGTTTCATCAACGAACAATAAAGAAATTGCTTCAATCTGATTTTTGTAAATGTTCATTCATAATTACATTTTTTCATTAATATCAAGGTTGCATTTTGTTTACGTGGAGTTTGGGGACACAAATTAGCAGTTTCTCAAGCCGCTTCAGTACTTGACATTTTGAAAATATTAAACTTCAAAATACCATATATGTACACACCACACGCTTTAAAACTTAACTAATCACTCCGAATCTGTAGCGATATACCTGAAACGTTGAAATTCGCCAGCCGATTGCAGTTGAACCTGATTGGCCCGCGTTAAGAGGCTTATTTACTTTACCCAATAGATGAAAATGTGCGTGGTGATCATGCTTTGATCACGCATCTATGATTATTTGGGCTGCTTTGTTTGTTGAATAGATATAGTAAAGACAGTCTAGTTCATCCCCTTAAGACGCCAACTTGATTGGCACTTTGGGAAAAAAACTTTGTTTTGGATTTATTCCACAGAGTGCCAGTTCTATTTACATTACAAAATATTTCAATTGAAAGCATACACTGTAACAATAACATACATTGATCCCATTTTTTTGAAAATCCAGTTTCAAGATGTCATTCATTAACAAGAACTATTTCAATTTTTTTCTCAAATATTTATCTTTGCAGCATAAAAGTTTTTGATTGAATATTTCCCTCGAAGCCATGAAAATATTTAAAGACTAGCCCAGCAAAACAGAGATTGACTGGAATGAAACGCTTCTTTTCAGCAGCGATCAAAGTGACAGCAATAAAACCCTGCTTCTACAGAAGTTCACAAATTTTTGGGAAAAAAAAGTTTTAGCCCTCTACTTCCACAACTTGATACAAAAATGTGTGAATCTCCCAAAGAAAGAAGGAAAGGAATAAATTTCCAAAATTTAACTCTATACAAAGATGTGTAAATCATGCAAAGAAGTAACTTTCATACAAAAACTGAAAGAAAAGGTCCTCTCGAAATAGCTATTTTCATATAAACATTGAATTACACGAAAGTAAATACATTCGAAACAATTACTTTTTGTAAGAACACTGACTTATACGAAAAACACTTTTAGTATGGAATAGAATCAGATATTATTCACAGGATTCCTACATAATATAATTATTGAAGGAATAAAAATTTCTCCTACATGGAACACTTACATACAAACAGAATATAGAAAAGTGATTTTCGTATAATTCAGCGTTCATATGAAAGTATTTGTTTCGAAAGTATTTTTCGGGTTGGTTCATTATCGTGATGCAGAAGTCATGAATTGTTTTTACACAATCCAGGAAGTTTACTTTGTATAGCTTCTCGCAAGCGACGCATAACTATTGACCATATAACCATGTGGTAAGAACTCCTGTTGCACTTTGCTACAGTAATCGAAGAAATCACTGAGCAAAACCTCAACATGTAATCGACCTTAGCGTGATTTTTTTGGCCTTGGCTGTCCTGGAATCTTTTTTTGGGACGATTGGACTTTGGTTCCGATGTCATAACTATGTACCTACGATTTGACACCAGTTATGACCCCATCAAGAATATCAGGATCACCGTTGACGTCATTCGACAATTTCTGAGCGATGCTCATGTGATAATTTGTCTGGTCAAAATTCAGCAATTTTGGAACAAACTTTGGTGATGAATTTCACTAGTTCGGACTTCCATTGTCTACTATATAAAATGATTTGAAATCCCTGAAACAACTAAAAAAAAAAGAATTGAAAATGAATCGCTGAAAATAACAATTATATTAGGCAAAATAAACCTGAAATGAAATAATAGTGAAATAAAATACAAGTAAAAATAGAACAATTGAATAAATGAAAATGAAGAAATGAAAAATGATAAAAGAAAAAAGAAAAATTCAATTCAAAAATTCAAAATTCAATTGTTCTATTTTTACTTGTATTTTATTTTACTATTATTTCATTTCAGGTTTATTTTGTTTAATTTAATTGTTATTTTCAGCGATTCATTTTTAATTCTTCTTTTTCAGTTGTTTCAGGGATTTCAAATCATTTTATATAGTAGACAATGGAAGTCCGAACTAGTGAAATTCATCATGAAACATTGTCAGTCACCTTCAAACAAACTTTGGTGACACACGCTTCATGCCATTGCAGGGCATGAGCATGAGATATGCCGACTACCTCAGCAACTTCACCAATAGTGATTCGACGATTCTCCATAAAAATATTCTTCACTTTTTCAATATTTTCATCAGTTGTTGATGTGCTGGTGCGTCCAGGGCGACCGTCGTCATTCACATCTTCTCGATCTTCTGTGAAAATCTTGTACCACTTGTTAACATTTTTCTGTCTTAAACCACAATCACCATATGCCACAAGTGTTTTCAAGTACTCATTCCATTTTTGACACAAATTTCATGCAAATTATATGGTCAATTTTTTTTCGATAGCACGCCGAACACGCAAAACACTTTCAACTTTAATGCCTCTCACTAACAAACTAAACATGCTAAACAGCCGAAACAGCCGAAAAATACAAAGTTAAAAGTTTCAAAGCTAAGTTACTACACGACCTTTCGATTGTAAGTATCCACAATTGTCTTCGGGTGATGACTGGACTGATTCCTCCGAAAGATGACAATTTAAGTGTCATTCGAGTAATTTCACTTATCTCCGCTTTGTTCCGCATGTTCGCATTGCCGAGCACAAGAAAATACACAGCGAGGGAAAACCAGCTAATCAGGAATAGCAGACCATGTTTGAACCCATCAACATAACATCGAGTGGTCCCAAGCTGAGATCATACACAGGGAGGAACATTGGTTCAGGAGAAAATTCAAAGAAGCCGCATATAACTTGTTCAACAATGTATTCAGCCAAGCTAGCGTAGAGATACGCAACATATGGAAACCCATAATCAAGCGAAAAATGGCCAACTCCCGCCAAACGGTCATCTCCCACTAAATCGGTGAAGCGGAATGAGGTAAGCGGAGATAAGTGAAAGTACTCGAATGTCATCTTTCGGAGGAATCAGTCCATTCATCACCCGAAGACAATTGTGAATACTTACGATTGAAAGGTCGTGTAGTAGCTTAGCCTTGAAACTCTTAACTGTTTATTTTTAATTTTTGTTCAATTGTTCCATTTTTACTGATATTTTATTTTGTTATTATTTCATGTCAGGTTTGTTTGCTTAATATAATCATCATTTTCAGCTATTTATTTTTATTTCTTCTTTTTTTAGTTCTTTTAGGGATTTCAAATCATTTTATATAATATCAGACAATGGAAGTCCGAACTAATAAAATTCATCATGAAACATTGTCAATCACCTTCATACAATCGTAATTAATTTCAAAATGAACTATTTACAAAGATTTGTATATCATTCAAATAAGTAACTAACTGTCAGACACAAACTGTAAAAATGTCCTTCTCTTTCGATATTTTTAACGCATTAAGAGAAGTTTACGGAATCATAGTGCATTCGAAAAACCTTCGAGTAAGAGTTGTACAGTAACTAAAATTGGCGTTTTCGGTAGGTTTAGAAGACATCATCAGAAATAAAAATGTGATATTCATTCGATTCAAAATCTGTAGAATACTGAAAAATTGAAAACAAAGAAGTATCAGTAACAAAGATTGCACATCATAATGCTACATCAACTACGTCAGTTCGAAAAATTTTGAGTGAGAAGAAATAGATTTAGACCTCACAAAGTCAGAAAAATCCACCATTTGCATTTGATGGTATGGTTTTATGATTGGAAAAAATTATTTTATAGATGGCTATTCAGAAAACATCGTCACGATAATGAAATCCTTAATATAATTTTATGGTGTGATGAAAGTAGATTCACAAATAACGAACGGTTCAACAGAAATATTCATTCTCAGCATCAACAAGAACATTACTTTTTACATAGAGCTACAAATTTATGAGAGAAATTTAGAGTTAATGTTTGACTTGGTGTACTAGTCAGGAAGATCATAAGTCCTTACTTCGTTGAGACATCTTTGACGAGGAAATTATATTCAGAGTTCTCGTCGAAAACTCTAGTTGAGTTGTTGGAATATTTTCCTTTCAATATCCTGTGAAAATATAAGTATTTTCAATATGATGGGGCTTTGCCACATCACAGAACTATTCGCAGATATTTTTTCAATAAGATTCTACCAGGACAATGGATAGGACACAATGGTCCTATTGAATATCCACCACGTTCACCTGACCTACTCTTCTGGACATTTCAATGTGGGGCTTCATCAAAGACAAGGTATTCGATTTCCAGCAATATTGACGAATTGAAAGAAACAATAAGTAGGGGTTGCATGGCTATAACTCTACAAATGCTGAAAAATTGACATTAAAGTACTATATCAAGAGCGTATAATTGTTTAAGGAACGGTAGACGGTAATTTAAACATATGATAAGATATCGTTAATGACTTAGAAGGTATAATTATGTATAATACGTGTTCTTCCGATATATGGAGTTTATGTGTAACTTTGAGTTATAGACCCAAAAAGTATGGGCCCTACCTTTTTGGGGTAACTCTAATTGGGAATTGCATGACCATACAGTGATGATAACGTCAGAAAATGAATGTAACGGGTGATTTTTTAAGAGCTTGAGAACTTTTTAAAAAAAAAACGCATAAAATTTGCAAAATCTTATCGGTTCTTCATTTGAAACGTTAGATTGGTCCATGACATTTACTTTTTGAAGATAATTTCATTTAAATGTTGACCGCGGCTGCGTCTTAGGTGGTCCATTCGGAAAGTCCAATTTTGGGCAACTTTTTCGAGCATTTCGGCCGGAATAGCCCGAATTTCTTCGGAAATGTTGTCTTCCAAAGCTGGAATAGTTGCTGGCTTATTTCTGTAGACTTCAGACTTGACGTAGCCCCACAAAAAATAGTCTAAAGGCGTCAAATCGCATGATCTTGGTGGCCAACTTACCGGTCCATTTCTTGAGATGAATTGTTCTCCGAAGTTTTCCCTCAAAATGGCCATAGAATCGCGAGCTGTGTGGCATGTAGCGCCATCTTGTTGAAACCACATGTCAACCAAGTTCAGTTCTTCCATTTTTGGCAACAAAAAGTTTGTTAGCATCGAACGATAGCGATCGCCATTCACCGTAACGTTGCGTCCAACAGCATCTTTGAAAAAATACGGTCCAATGATTCCATCAGCGTACAAACCACACCAAACAGTGCATTTTTCGGGATGCATGGGCAGTTCTTGAACGGCTTCTGGTTGCTCTTCACTCCAAATGCGGCAATTTTGCTTATTTACGTAGCCATTCAACCAGAAATGAGCCTCATCGCTGAACAAAATTTGTCGATAAAAAAGCGGATTTTCTGCCAACTTTTCTAGGGCCCATTCACTGAAAATTCGACGTTGTGGCAGATCATTCGGCTTCAGTTCTTGCAGGAGCTGTATTTTATACGGTTTTACACCAAGATCTTTGCGTAAAATCTTCCATGTGGTCGAATAACACAAACCCAATTGCTGCGAATCGACATTTCACGGTCTTCAGCAACACTCTCAGAAACAGACGCAATATTCTCTTCTGTACGCACTGTACGCATTCGTGTGGTTGGTTCAATGTCCAATAAAGTAAACTGAGTGCGAAACTTGGTCACAATCGCTTTAATTGTTTGCTCACTTGGTCGATTATGTAGACCATAAATCGGGCGTAAAGCGCGAAACACATTTCGAACCGAACACTGATTTTGGTAATAAAATTCAATGATTTGCAAGCGTTGCTCGTTAGTAAGTCTATTCATGATGAAATGTCAAAGCATACTGAGCATCTTTCTCTTTGCACCATGTCTGAAATCCCGCGTGATCTGTCAAATACTAATGCATGAAAATCCTAACCTCAAAAAAATCACCCTTTATTACAATACATAGCTGAATTTGTTATTACAGTGGCTACAAAATCGATAAAAAAAACTAGAGGTCCGTATTTATAAATGGAAATTGATGAAATCTAGTGAACGAAACTCGCAATAACACTAGTGCTCATGTTACCTCGAAGATTCTCAACGACAAATTATGATGAACTGTTTTTCCGAATTTCGCTCCATGTTATGTGTTTTTGATTCCCACAAAAATCATTTCCACAACGTTTCGGCAAAGTCTCATTTGCCATTTTATGTCTGGAGTTCAGCCTAGTTCTATATGTGTGTATGTGTTAATCGATTTTTATGAAACAATAGTTTCACTCTACCAATTTTGTTACGCAAGATCGATGATCCACAATTCTTCCAGGGCTTCGTAATCCTCTTTACATTGGAGTAATTTTTAAATAGCCAGACAATGCGACAAATCGCCCTACTTTTTGATACCCTAACCCTAATCCTATTAGTTAGCTAAACTATTGCATCATACTGGGGAATGACAAATCACATAATAATTAAATTGGATTAAACAGCATTCTCAACAGTTACAGAATTTATCAGTCACATGAAAACCTATATTATTTGGTCGTAACACTTCAACTATAATGAAAAAAAAATTAAATTTCCTACTCATTACACATACAGAGTCATGTAGAACGCTGGTGCATTGTATATTATTCCAATTTCATTTCGATTCCACATTTTTCTTCCTAACCCGAACAACTTTAAATTGTTATATGCATAGTTGATCATGTACGTTCCAAACTTGTTTGTGCCTAAATCGTATATACCTGATTATTATGATTCTGGGAAGGAGAGGAATCTGATATAATATGATATTAGGAATATTCACTGAGGCTACGTTCATTATAATGATAATAAATCTTATTTCAACTAGGTATCCTAATATATAAAAATATACCTGTTATATTAAATGATTTGAAATCCCTGAAAGAACTAATAGACAAAGAAGAACTAAAAGAATAGCTGAAAATAACGATAATATTAAGCAAAAAATCCTGAAATGAAATAACAGTGAAAAAATACAAGTAAATATAGAACAACTGAACATGAAATCAAAAATAAAAAGTTGAGAGATTCCAAACCAAGTTACTTCACGACGTTTCGATTGTTAGTATCCACAATTTTCTTCGGGTGATGACTGGACAAATTCCTCCAAGAAATGACCATTAATGGGTCATTCGAGTACTTTCATGTACCTCCGCTTTCCTTTTTTCACTTCACCGGTTTAGTGGTAGATGGCCGTTTGCCGGGAGATGACCGTTTGCCGGGAGTTGGCCATTTTTCGCTTGATTATGGGTTTCCATATGTTGCGTATCTCCACGCTAACCCAGCTGAATACTATGTGTGATTGATGACTTGTTTATTTTGTGGTAATTCATGATCACTTCAATGAGATGAATAAAAACACTTTTGTCTAATCATCACTAGTTGATTTTATTTAGACGACCGGTTTCGGGTTCTACACTTGATAATAGGGTCAATCCCGAAACCGATCGTATAAATAAAATCAACTAGTGGTAATTAGACAAAAGTGTTTTTATTAATTCCATTAAAACTGGATGAATACATTGTTGGACAACATGTATGCGGCTTCTTTGAATTTTTTTCTTAACCACTGTTCCTCACTGTGTACGATCTCAGCTTGGGACCACTCGATATTATGTTGATGGGTCCAAACATGCTCTGCACTCGCAAGGGTATCCGGTTAATGCAATTCTTGTAATCGCAGTCCGCGTTTGGTGGCCTGGTTTTCGTGAGGCTGCTACGGATAGTGTTTCCGGATCTGAAGCAGGTTCTGATGTTGTAATTGGACCCAATTCTTCTTATCTTTTTCGATAATTCTTTTATGTAGAGAAGTGCAAGCACTGGTTGTGACGGCTTCTCTTCCTTGCGAGGCTCTTGTTGTCTTTTAGCCAAAGTCTGTTCCACCATCGCTTTGCGGTAACCATTTCGTTGAAGATCATTTTTGATGATGTCTAGACCTTCCTTCGTATTACAGAGCCCGAAAGTACAGTCTAGTTGAGTCTTGATGATTCCTCTTTAAGTCGATTGATGGTGGTTGGATTCGTAGTTCAGATACTGTGCCGTGTGAGTGTGAGTTTTCGGTATACAGATTTTTCCTACTGAGCAACAACCAGTGCTTGCACTTCCCTACATCAGGGGATTATCGGAAAGGGTAAGAAGAAGTGTGTCCAAGTACAGCATTAGAACCTGCTTCAGATCCGGAAACACTATCCGTAGCAGCCTCACGAAAACCAGGCCACCAAACGCGAAATAAAAGTACAAGATTTGTATTTACCGGATACCCTGTGAGTTCGGAAAATCATATATCGGTGAAGCTAAGAGGCCATTGAATATTCGCATTGCCGAGCACAAGAAACAACACACACAGCGAGGGGAAACCAGGAATATCAGAGCATGTTTGGACCCATCAACATAACATCGAGTAGTCCCAAGCTGAGATCATACACAGGGAGAAACATTAGTTTAGGAGAAAATTCAAAGAAGCCGCATACATGTTGTCCAACAATGTATTAAGCCAAACTAGCGTATAGAGATACCCAACATATGAAAACCGATAATCAAGCAAAAAATGGCTAACTCCCGCCAAACGGTCATCTCCTATTAAACCTGTGAAGCGGAAAAAGAAAAGCGGGGATGAGTGAAAGTACTCGAACGACCTATAAATAGTCATCTCTCGGAGGAATCAGTCCAGTTCCACAGTTTGACACAGTTAGCCATCAGCAGTTGTTACAAACTTTGGACAATATGGGATTACGAAGAGAACCAGACAAACTTCTCACTACTTACCTTTCTAACAAGACAAGTAGTGAAAATTAACAATGTACTAAGTGAAGAAGGAGTAATCAACTACGGTGTACCCTAAGGTACAGTTTTAGGACCGATACTCTTCTCCATTTATATGAAGGACTTATATTTGTCAAAAATGTCAACAGGAAACATCATCAGCTTCGCCGATGACACTGCTATTCTCTATACAGATCAAACATGGGACACATTGAAAAACAAAGTAGAAGCGGATCTGAATATCATATTCAGTTGGTTCAAAAATTATGAACTGTCAATTTTGAAAAATCATTTTTCATTCCATTCGCCAATAATAAAAGCACACTACCCAATTTTAATGATTTGAACGTAGAACATAACGAAAATATGGACGTGATACATTCGCGAAACTACATAAAGTACTTAGGAGTAACAATAGATAAACACCTTCGCTGTGATCTTCACATAACGGATATAACGAAGACACTAAGATGCCTATTATATGACATTACTCACTTAAAGATGATATACTACGCTCTAGTTCAGTCAAGGCAACAATACGCCATTTTCAGCTGGGGTGGTTCAGTTAAAACCCATTTGAATCAGTTGGAGGTATTCCAAGAAAGAATTTTGAAAATAATCTATGGCAAAAAAACAACTACCCCTCCAATATACTATTCCAAGAAACAGGTATACTCGACCTCAGGCAGCTGTTTATGCATCAAATAATCACATACATCTACAAAAACAAATATGTACTCAAAAAAATCAATGACAAATATGAAACGAGGCATAAAAAAAATGAACATGTCCAAACAATACGAACTAAAAGAAATGTGGTAACACGAAACTACACTTACCTATCATCTAAAATATTCAATCACTCACCTGAAACATTCAAAACACATCTTACTTCGCACTATTTGCTGAATATGACCAAAAGAATATTCAAAAAATTCATTGTCCAACTCGAAAGTTAATAAAAGCAGTCAATAACAAGCTTACCCACCATTTCCAATTCACTTACCAATTAAATCAATCTAGTTGTTCCAACATAGTTATGAGCTTTTAATTATTTTAACATATCCATAATGTTTCAAAGTTGCTACAAGTTTTTACTAAAAAATCACCTTTATCATAAATAGGTTTTTAATGTCTATGCCCGTGCAACTAGCACACCTGTTAGCAATACAAGAACAGGAAACCCTTCTCGCACAACCAAATCGGTTTTAGTGGAATTCATTCTGCCTTTGTTTATTGTCTGATGTAACGTAATTTTGTATTTTGAGATTGCCAATACACATTGTTATTATTATATATACACGAAATGTCGCGACGCCATATTCAGTCATCCCACCAAATTGAAATGAAGCGATATGTGTTGACGCCTTCTGGTTCTTGTGATTATTCGTATGACATTGAAACAGATATCACAGGAACCTAACACAACATAATACTTTAGAATGAATATTGATATAAAATGATAGTTACAGCAATTTGTTCACCACCGGTGGTTCCGGCAGAAGCACTAATCTACAATTACTCAGCATACTCATTATTTGTAAAATATCTGTAGAATCTTCCAAAGAAAGTAAGGAAGTTATCAGGTTGAAAATTAGTAACTCTATACATGATGAAAGATACATTGAAAAAAAAGATACATTGCATGTTGGAATAATTCTGGAACATTTGATACATGTGTGCTAATAAAGTTAACCGAAAATTATTCGCCGATGTGTTTTAATGAGCCATTATGCCCTGAAAATTCGGCACATGTCCGGTTTCAATGACCTCTATTATTTCGACAAATCGGTAGGCTAATAGTTATTAATTTCGAATGTGCAATAATGATTATTAGTTACAATGCAGATATCTCGGAGAGTGTCAATGACTCGGGCGAGGTGACAGTCCGTGTCCGATTTTAGAGCGAGGTGAATAAGCGGACCAACGCAACGCCGCGTGTATTCTCACCATGCCTGGACTGGGTACGGCACAGCTAAGACAACTAGCCGGCTGATGGAAATAGTCCATGGTATTAGAGCAGTTTCACTAAGGATTGATGATCAGTAGTAATGGTGGTTGGTCGCACCGATAATCAGTCGAAAATTGCTAATTCTGCACTTCTTATTGTTTTGCGCGATCAGAAATCAAAAAAGTTCTGAAGTAATATTCATCCTAACCTCATTTTTTGCATCGCGACTCTTGTACTCTTCTGAAGATGTGTGCCACATGCACGGTTTCTGTTTGGTTGGTTCTGTTTAGGCCGCTCTTAGACGTTGCATATTCAGTACATAGCAGTACATACTAGTACATAGTGCATACTTAGAATTCACTATGCACTCATACTCAGAAAATAAGTCGACTCACGAACTTGTATGAAAAACATAGCTGTGATGCATAGTAGTACGTATTGCATACTCAGTATGCACTATGCACTCATACTTAGAAAATGAGTTAACTCACAAAATTGTATTGAAAACGTACCTGTTTAGGCCGCTCTTGGTGCATACTCAATACATAGTGACGCATGGTGATACATAGTGCATACTTAGTATATAGTAGTACATAGTGATGCGTAGTAGCACATAGTGCATACTCAGTATGCACTATGCACTCATACACCAGAAAATGAGTATATAACCCCTTCAATTCAAAATGAGTAGTCTTATAAAGCTGTATGAAAAAACATAGCTGTTTAGGCCACTGTTGAATGGTGCATACTCAGTGCATATCAAAGTACAAAGTGCATACTCAGTATGCACTATGCACTCATACACCAGAAAATGAGTATATAACCCCTTCAATTCAAAATGAGTAGTCTTATAAAGCTGTATGAAAAAACATAGCTGTTTAGGCCACTGTTGGATGGTGCATACTCAGTGCATATCAAAGTACAAAGTGCATACTCAGTATGCAATATGCACTCATACTCAGAAATAAAGCTGACACACACACCTGTTTAGGCCAGTTTTAGAGTGTGTGGGAAGGACAACGTTCAGATCTGGGTGCGGGCTCCACCGAATGTTAACCTATAATATTTTAAATTGACATTTTTTTGTGGAGGACTCAATATTTCCAAATTTTTTTTTGGGTTCATCATCTTCCACAATCTGAAAAAACAAAAGCCGAAACAATGGAGAATCTGCTGAAGTGTAATAAAGGCACACTGGAAAGTTCACCCCAAAATGTTACTGCGTAATATTAACTACTGAAAAGTCCAGTTAGTCAGTAACTTGTCGTATTCATAAATTTTGTCTACCAATTGAAAAAATCAATTGAAAAAAATTAATATTGATACTTAGCTTTCTTGAGTGGTTAACGTTTTGGAAAACAATCCTTCATCGGATTTGAAAGGGTTATATTTTTAGGAGTGATTAATTTTTGAGAAAGACAGTTTTTGGCTTTCTACTACTCCATCTGATACAAAAAATGGATGAGAGAATCTTCCAAAGAAAGGAAGGAAGTAATCAATTTGAAAATAAGTAACTCTATACGTGGATGTGTAGATCATGCAAAGAAGTAACTTTCAGACACAAACTGAAAGAAAGTCCTCCTGAAACAGCTACTTTCATATAAACATTGAATTACACGAAAGAAAAAAATTCTTTCGAAAAAAATACTTCTATATGAACACTGAATTATACAGAAGATACTTTTCTCTATTCAGTTTGTATATCGAACATTTGTTGAGGAATAAGAATCAGATATCATTCGCATGAGTTCTACTTTGAATGAATAGTAATAAATTGTACTCACATGGAACACTGTCGCCCTAACTGGTATACACCGTGTTTCGCCTTAAGACACTTGCCCTAAGGCTCTTCAGTACTAAATTGGATAACATTAAAGAAAATACACACACTTCATTCATGAATTACGATTTTGAATGTCACGGAATAAGCTTGATCTGCTTATGTAATCGATGACATCGTAATGACATTCATTCACCTATTTGATTTATTTATTTATTTATTTTTCAAATCAAATAAGATTCCTTATGGCTGGGATTGAATCAAATAGTTGAATGAATGTCATTACGATGTCATCGATGACATAAGCAGATCAAGCTTATTCCGTGACATTCAAAATCGTAATTCATGAATGAAGTGTGTGTATTTTCTTTAATGTTATCCAATTTGGTACTGAAGAGCCTTAGGGCGAGTGTCTTAAGGCGAAACACGGTGTATACCAGTTAGGGTGACAGTGTTCCATGTGAGTACAATTTATTACCATTCATTCAAAGTAGAACTCATGCGAATGATATCTCATTCTTATTCCTCAACAAATGTTCGATATACAAACTGAATAGAGAAAAGTATCTTCTGTATAATTCAGTGTTCATATAGTTATATTTGTTTCGAAAGAATTTTTTTCTTTCGTGTAATTCAATGTTTATATGAAAGTAGCTGTTTCAGGAGGACTTTCTTTCAGTTTGTGTCTGAAAGTTACTTCTTTGCATGATCTACACATCCATGTATAGAGTTAGTTATTTTCAAATTGATTACTTCCTTCCTTTCTTTGGAAGATTCTCTCATCCATTTTTTGTATCAGATGGAGTAGTAAAAAGCCAAAAACTTTCTTTCCCAATCCTTTATCGTTTTCAAAACCTGAAATTCACTATAAAAATCTCGCCCCACGCTTTGATATCTCTAACTTTTTTGACACAAGTCAAAAGAAACAGTAGAAAAAAATCAATCATGGATACGGCCGTTTGTGATTTGAACGAGGAGAATCACTCGCGGGTTTAACCTGCACTATCTGAAATGACACATGGGCCCGATGCTAGGTGCGGATGTGAGTTCACCCGCATCGTCTGAAAGAGGCATCATATGCCACCTTGTGAAAATATTCGTTTGATCAGTGGATTTGACCGCATCAGCCACGGGCACTACCAGCGTGCAGCCGGAATGCACGCAAGTAGTCATTGCTGCCTCCGCGGTAATTTTTGTGTATTTTTTTATGAATACGCGATCTATCAACCAATACCACAGATATGCAGCCAGCTTCTGTTGATAACTCTGTGCCTTTGTACTTTCTACAGTATTACCCATCCTTACACTTGGCTACACAAATCTGATGAAGGGCCAAATAAACTGAAGCACATGTCTTTTGTTTACGTTTTCCCGAGTACTATGTCCGATTAAATTATGTCTCGAATTATCAGATAGATAGATACCAAAAACCCATGATCTATACATCTTCGTATAGAGTTACTTTTTTGAAATTTATTGCTTCCTTCCTTCTTTTGTAAGATTCCCACATTTTTTGTATGAAGACGGAGAAGTAGAAAGCCAAAACCTTTCTTTTCAACGAGAATCCAATATCGCTTCGTTATCGGAAGAAATGAAACTGAGGTATGGGCGTCTTCAATTCCTACAAAGATTCACTATTTTGTGAATCTTCGAATTGGGTTGGTGTAGATTTTTTCACACTGGTTTATTTTTGGAGGCTGAAATTTTGTATGTAGGTACGTTTTATATTGTAGATATAAGAAGACAATAAGAAATAATTTTCAAATAATCCAACTGGGACGCCAGCCGCGTTGCAAAATGGCGCGTCCATATTATATTAACGAGTTAGGAATCACACGTTGAAAGGTAAGACCTCGTTAATCCTTAGCTCGCACAAGTTTCGACTTCTGACGGTTAAGGGTGCGATAGCTTGTTAACGGAAAAACCGTTTTTTTACAGATTTAGTATCAGCATTGCACTTGTAGCAACGGAGCCGTATCAAATAGTATTAAATATAGGATGGAAAAAATAACTTTTGTCTAATTTATACTGAGATTATTATTTTTTACGACCGGTATCGTTTTATTGATTTTGAGAATGGTTTAATAAACCGAAACCGGTCGTAACAAATTCAATTCAATTCAATTCAATTTTATTTGGAATATGTTAATATACAATTTATTAATATTATGGTTAGGACCACTAGGAGTTTGAGGAAATCAGCCTAAGCGCAGGTGGCTTGTAATGTGCTTTCGTCTGTCTCCCTGTGGAAGTACTTTAAAAATATATCAAGCACAAAGGTAACAAAAGATTAAATAACTGTGGAAGTTGTATTAGTGAATAGACAGAGGAAGCTGGTATACTTTATGAGAATAAGTACCTAAAATTATCTATACATCTAGGTTTACATAATATTGGAAATAGGTACACATACACTGAAAGACACATTGGAAGATTAGAAAATGTACTGAGTGATATTTCTGGGTTATTGGGTATGTTTGAATAAACTGTTTATACGGGTATTATTTACAATTATGAATTCTTTCGTATTTTTTTATACTTTAAAAATGTGGTATTTATCTTTATTTCAAGGGGAAGCATGTTATACAGTTTTGGAGCGAAATAGTAAACTGAACGTTGGGTATGACTTTTTTTGTAAAGAGGTATATCAATGGATAAATTATATACATTTCTGGTGTACTTTGTATTTGCCTTAGAATAATTGATATTGTTTGAGTATATCCATATAAGACACTGGTGTGCATACAAACTTCTTATATCAAGCAGATTAGTTTCAGAATAGAGATTTTCTGTATGAAATTGTCTGTTTTTTTTTCAACATTATTTTTAAAACTGTATTCTGGAGCACCTGTACAATATTTAGCACATTCTCAAACATTCCACCCCACACTGTGATACAATATCGTATAACTGACTCAACAAGAGATTTGTAAACGATAATTAAGCTTTTTTTGTGAGTATATCCCTGAGTTCATACATTTTATAGCTAAGATGTCTAAGTCTTTTTACTATATATTGCAAATGTTCATCCCATCTCAGATGTTGGTCCATTACAACTCCTAAATACTTTAGTTTAGTTACTTTTTCAATATATGGACATTCACAAATGGTTTCAGAACACTTTGGCATATGTAAATAAATTTTTTGTTGGACAGGTTGGTGGTTGCTCAGAAGAGTGAAAGTAATAAATTTCGATTTTTCAACATTAAGGTTGAGAAGATTGTTACTTAACCAAATTTGTATTTTATCCAAACACTCTTCTGCTACTTTATATACCTGTTGCCATGTATCACCTGTACAGATAATTGCAGTATCGTCAGCATATGATATGAGGTGCCCTTTGAAATTATTTATGCGACTTAAACTATTAATATATGCTAAAAATAGTATTGGGCCTAAAACGGTATCTTGAGGTACGCCACTAGAGATTTTAGCCAGTACACTAACATTGTTACCTATTTTGACCCATTGGGTTCTACAAGAAAGATAATCTGTAAAAACATTATTTGCTGGTGAAAATGAAAATCTTACTAAAAATAAGACCAAAGATATTTTCGTTATACTACATTACAAATGTTTGACCCTTCTGCGTTTCCGTAGAATATATATTCTTCTTGTGGATAACAAGATATAAAAATATGAAAAATACTTACTCCAGTTAGAACTCCTAAGAGGAACCTAAAGTCCAAAAGTAATGTTGTACATGAAAGATGACGTGACCCACAGACTAATACAGTTCCCATAAGGCAAGTGCTAATCGCCCAACCCATCGCCTCACGCTCACCATGCTGTCTGTCCCGCAAGCAGATCAAGGCGATCGACATGGGACCAGCTCCTCCGCCAAGGATGCTGACTTTTTGACTGACAATGTCTCGCGGCACTTTTCGTTTCTAGGTTACTACGTTCACGGCTCTGTGGGGGTGGGTAGTTTGGATTTGGGTGTACAGAGGCCTGATAAAAATATATTCGTTGTACTGGGTGAGTTATTCATGCTATCGAAATATGCAGTGTTTCTTACCCCTTTGGAGATGTGACTGCAAACTACTGCTGAAAACCCTCAAGTATTTCATTTGCTTTTATGAATAGTTACAATCAAACTCGAACATCATTTGCAACCTTGATAGTCTGGAACATTGAAGGTAGGTTGAAGATTTGTTTCTTTTTTATAGATACCTTTACGGGAAGTGTTCAAGTGACTTGGCGATGGACTGTGGCTGCTCATCGTTTTGAGGTTCAACTCAGTAAACCTCGAACTCCACTGTTTGAGAACTCTTTCATTTGGAGAACGGCGTTTATGTGGAATAAACTTCCTGAGAACTTTTTCCGAATGAATTTAATCTTCAGCGATTAAAATCAAACGTGAACCGCTACTTTCGCACAGGCACCGCTCTTAGAGCTCCTTGAAGGTTTTTCTGTAGTGTTTGTGTACTGTCCTTGAATTTGAAGAGTTCAAACAGCCTCAGAACTGGTGATTTTCATCATGTAAATACAATAAACAACAATACATTAGTCAAATATGAATAGAGATTTTTTAAGAATGATTATTTTTGAACTGTAATTGGAAACCAGTTGTGTGAATTCTTCGACTGACTGTTCCATTTTGTCAAAATATTTATGAACAATGATTGGATATACAATATCTTGAGTGTGATATGCTACCAAGTTGAGCAAAATGTAGGTCGATTGCTCGAATTTAAAGTTATTTATAAATTTTTTGTGAACCATGACTCTGGGAAAAATTACATAATAATCTATTTTGAATAGATGATTCAATTTAAATTTAAATTGAATAACTTGCTTCGGTTAACTTAGATTTGACTTGTTCGAAGAGTAATTTATTGAACCAATTTTCTTCTTGTCTTTGTAATAATTCAATATAAGTTTCTACTTGTTTTATAAAATAAGCGAGGTTTTGTGAGCCTCCTGAGTATTCTGGCAACATATCTCTTGCCATATTGATTTCTACGTGAGTAGGGGGCAGCCATTATATTATCGGAATGTCTTGAATTCTCAAAAATTATTAGTGATCTTGATCTACTTCTACTCATAGAGTTTATTTAAAAAAAAAATTTTTCACTTGTAATTTATTCATCTGGATCCTAGGCGTAACTCGTCTGTGGTGTTCGATGAAGTATTCTCAAGCGAAGGCTCTCTCGAACTCTGGGGCTCCAATAGAAGGTGGACAGCAGTTGACCGAATCTTCTTAGGGTAACGTTGATCTACAGGTGATCGATGATTTCAAACAAATCGTTGAAACGAATCGTAGTATAACTCCGTTTTGGAATCCTGTTCGCAGCGCCTTGTTAGGAATCACACGTTGAAAGGTAAGACCTCGTTAGTCCTTAGCTCGCACAAGTTTAAACAGATTTAAACAGAACAGATGTCATCCTTTGAAAACTCATTAATTATTGAAACTTCCACTACTCTATGAGTTTGAGAAGAAATTGAATATTTTTCGATTTTTAAAAATAGTTTTCGAACTGCCGTCACTTATGTGAACACACTCAGACGAAAGAGGACAGTTTTGTCTGATGAATTCCGCTGATTTGATTGCGAATCGAAACTGCATAGAAGTATTTGTTTTAGTGATGAATGCACTTCTGCTGTGACTTATGTGAACACACACATAACAAAAAAGTTTCACCCCCTTAAAATGAAGATATTGCATGAATCAAATGAGGATTACTCAGACGAAAGAATACCATATTGTCTGATGATGTCTGATCATTTGATTGCGAATCGAAACTACATAAAAGTATTCGTTTCAGTAATGAATGTGAGGATGACACAGACAAAAAAATACAGTTTTGTCTTCGTGACTACGAATCGAACTGGTATAAAAGTATTTATTTCAATGAAGAATGCACTTATATTTTAAACTGTAAAGTCACCATCCACTATAACCACACTAGAATCCACAATGCCGTGAATTACTTTTCAACAACGTCTAGTGAGGCGAATTCTGAAACAGCTCAGCATAAACAAAGCGTGTGGCCCTGATGAAGTATTCGTCATCGTTTTTAAAAAGTGCGCAAATGCGCAAAAGAACTCGCACTAGTATTTGCAGACTTTTCAACCTGTCTTACAAGGAATGGTTTTTTTGTTGGAAGAACAACTCAGTAGCACTTGTGCTAACTAAGTTGAACTTCGCCTTTCGTTATGTCAGCAACTAGCTCTCTAATTTATTTAAATATTTGTATGTAACTACAGCTGGGTAACAATAAAGACGATTATTATCATTATCATTATTATTATTGCTAGCGTTCAGCCTATTCCCAAAAAGGACAAGAAAAATCATCCAAATAACTATAGACCAATATTACTGGAGTTTTTTCTCAACGCCAAATCGTTATTTTGAACAACTCGATACGTGTTTCGATCACCAAGTGATCATCTTCAAATCGTTATTTTCAACAACTCGACACGCGTTTCGATCACCAAGTGATCATCTTCACAGAGGAAGAGGAAGATTAATCTTCCTCTTTGAAAATGATCACTTGGTGATCGAAACACGTGTCGAGGTGTTGAAAATAACGATTTGGTTTTGGGAAAAAACCTCCAGTAATATTCATTACTATACCAAAGGTTCCAAACAGTGCATCATATGAACTATAGACCAGTCGCTTTGATATCAGTGATATTAAAAATCATGAAGTAAGTCGTAAACCACCATATCCTTGAATATTTGAAAGGCTTCAACATCTTGAGCGATCATCAATTTGGATTTCGGAATCAGAAATCAACAGGCGTCCTTCTATCGTAATCCATATTTGGAATAACGCAATCGAGAAACATAGAGAGTCAAGAACTGTTGCGTTTGATATTTCTAAGGCCGTCAACTGTGTATGGCATGAGGGTTTTATTGGCCAAACTTCGATGCCATGGCTTGTTGGATCATTTTTGTGTATGGCTCTCCAGCTTCCTGGAAGAACGTTCCCTGCGAGCGACTGTCAATGGGTGTCTCTCGAATACTTTTACCATCAACGCTGGTGTTCCCCAGGGATCTATATTATCTCCAACATTTTTTTATGGTATATAAAAAACTTATTGGAAAAAAATCCAATATTTTGCTTCGCTACCGACATTCTATTTTTCATTTTCATACCATTTGGATTCTAGGAGCAGCAGGAGGTTGCATATCTTACTGAGGATCTAGAGGTGATTTCGAATTGGGTTGAAAGTAACCAGGTAGAATCCAATGCCATGAAAACCCAGACATCGGTTTTGTCCAAAAAGATAAATATCTCCGAACCGGATATAACAATGTCAGGACAGACAATGCCGCTTTCTGCTTCAATAGGTTTGTTGAGGGTTAATATGGACACCAATATGTCTTGGCACAATCATGCCGCTGGAATTGCAAAAGCTTCTTCTCAAAAGCTTGAAACACTGTTCCGAACCAGAAAACTGTACACATCTCAACAACTTTTGATGCTCAGATGAGACCTTCTCTGAAGTATTTTTCTCAGAAAAGGGAAATCCACCTAATTGGAGACGCGAATATCACTTGCAACTTTGATAGTCTGGAACATCGAAGAAAGGTTGGGGATTGGTCTCTCTTCTATAGATACTTCCAAGGAAAGAGTTCAAGTGACTCAGAACATTATATTCCACCAAGAGCGGTATTTATTAGGAATACGCGACTGATTGTGGCTGCTTATCGTTTTGAGGTTCAACTCAGTACACCTCGACCTCCACTGTTTGAGAACTCCTTCATTTGGGGAACTTGGAAAACTATAAAGATTATTCTGTAGTGCTTGTGTTTCGTCTTCAAAGAAAAAGAATACAGTTTTGTCTGATGATGTCCTACCATTATTCGATTGCGAATTGTATAACAGTATTTGTTTTAGTGACGAATGCACTTCTATTTTAAACTACAAATTCAACCGCCAAAATGTGCGATATTATCAGACATGAACCCACATATTTTTCAAGATCAATCTCCTAAGAAAATGATTGTCTAGTCAGGAGAGGAATCATATTGTGGGTTACATATATCTAGAGGAAAATCTGTGATTGACAATAGTGATTCATATCACGAATATTTCTCAAACCTTCGTTACACACGAATTCAAAGAGGTTGTGGCCAGCGAACAGGATGAATTAAACAAGATTAGAATAAAATGCTGAGTTTTTTTGCCCTCTCAATTAACTCTTATTTGTCGCAAAAGATATTACAAATTCATTTTTCTGTTCAATAAGTATTTATTTCGAAAAACCTGATGTATGGTGACGGAGTTACGAAACTCCTAGTCCCAAATTCAAATATCAATAACTTAAACCGGATTTCAAAATGGTTGGTGGAGATCATGTATAGAGAATTGAAATATGTTTCTCACAAAATGTCACAGGATGTTCCTTTCTATTTGAAAACAAAAGTTGATGAGCCCTTTCGGCGACAAGCGATGTCACATTATTGGCTTTAATATCGAAAGTTACTAGAAATTATTCTTTTTTACAAGAATTCTGCCCGACTCTTGATAACTTGCTCCGTTTGAAAGTTGACAGCCGGAGGCTATTAACGTCCGCACTGTACAGACAAAAAAAATCTGCTACTTTGTCCTTTGAATAATTATTACTTTTCAAACCATTATTGAATCCATTTGCTTCAATTGAAATTTGTTATTCAATATGAATTATGCGTTTTTAATTCGAATATAATAATAATGTCCTATCCGGTTAATTTTGCAATGAACTCATTAAATTCAATTTCAGTTTGGTACCAGGACAATTGCGAAAACACAATTCGAGATCAAAGTTTGCTAAATGTTCTAATAGTAACAACTCAGAGCCTATCCTTGAATTTTGGCGATCGAACATAATGGTTATAATAATTACTTCTCAGATTAATTTCATTTTGTCAGAGGCGTACGTTACAAAACGAATACCGTTGATTTTTTTGAAATTGACTGCTCCTTTTCTATATTCTCTCCTTATATAAGGGTGATGTCTTTAATAAAAACTCAAGACAGTAGTTTGTTTTCACGTTTATTTTCCAATCAACAACATAAAACAATCCATAGCTCTTCGAGCATTCTGTACCTAAAAACATCACAAAATAACAAATAGATCTATTCATCATTCAACTCACAAGATGTTTCACAATAATATTCTACATTTCCCCCTTTGAATACACAATTATAATATATTTCAGAGCCTCAATAGCTACTAATAATTGGGCCGATCTATGGCTTTAACAATTCTCTTCTTATTGATAGAAGGAGGAAACGTCATTTGAATCCTTTTTTCCATTATAGGATGGATCATAAGGTGTAGAAGTGATATGCAAGATATTTGTATTTTTTCAAAAATGTGTTGAATTCGTTAGAACAGAAATAGATAGATAGATAGATTTATTAAACTTTCTTATTAGTCAATGGGCTATGCTTGAAGACTGGCAGTAAACAAATCTAAAGCAAATGGAACTTCAAACGTTCAAGCCAGTCTCTATATACCTACACAGTAGGTTTAATGGACTGACGCCTATCAGAAAACAACTACTCCCCTGGCTAATACCACGAAGGGCGTTGGATTATATCAGACAGGCGTCAGTGCAGGAATCTTCACAGAAAATGTCCTGCATATGCAATTGGCAATACAACTGAAAGAGTCGACCTTCAATTATGGAACGGGCACACTTGCACACCGGTTTCGGGCTTATTAGCCACTCATCAGTGCAAGATAGTGACCATCATCGACCTAAAGTCAATGATATTCCACAATTGAAAATCGGAATTCTTTCAGAGTATTTCATTCCTCTTCCGAAGTTGGAGCGAACATCAAAAATGTCACTCCATCTAGTGGACGAGGTACTAACCAACTGCATATCCGTAATTTGCCCGATTCCTCTAAATAAGGAATAAAAACTTTCTTATTAGTCAATGGGCTATGCTTGAAGACTGGCAGTAAACAAATCTAAAGCAAATGGATTTGTTTACTACCAGTCTTCAAGCATAGCCCATTGACTAATAAGAATGTTTTTATTCCTTATTTAGAGGAATCGGGCAAATTACGGATATGCAGTTGGTTAGTACCTCGTCCACTAGATGGAGTGACATTTTTGATGTTCGCTCCAACTTCGGAAGAGGAATGAAATACTCTGAAAGAATTCCGATTTTCAATTGTGGAATATCATTGACTTTAGGTCGATGATGGTCACTATCTTGCACTGATGAGTGGCTAATAAGCCCGAAACCGGTCTGCAAGTGTGCCCGTTCCATAATTGAAGGTCGACTCTTTCAGTTGTATTGCCAATTGCATATGCAGGACATTTTCTGTGAAGATTCCTGCACTGACGCCTGTCTGATATAATCCAACGCCCTTCGTGGTATTAGCCAGGGAGTAGTTGTTTTCTGATAGGCGTCAGTCCATTAAACCTACTGTGTAGGTATATAGAGACTGGCTTGAACGTTTGAAGTTCCATTTGCTTTAGATTAGATTTATTAAAGTTTTCAATTTAAACGATTGATAAAACTCAAGTCATAAAAATGATTACATTAACATTACAAATGTCACTCAATATTAATATAAATAAAAGCACGTGGTATACAATAAATATATTAAAATGACAGAAACAAATAAGTAAATATCACAGATAAAAATTGATGAGTAGAATGTAATATGTAATATTGAAGTTTAAATTTGATACAGACTGAAAATGGTTATTTATCCATGAATTCTTGTAATGAATACGGCTCAATGTCACACAACAGATCGAAAACACGTTTTTTGAAAATCTTTTCCTATCTTCTTTGGTTGTAGAATTCAATTGATGCGTGATGCGGCCCATGCTCTGTGTTTTTCAATCTATGTTTAGGAACAATATAATTGGATTTCTGTCGGGTGGAATACTCATGTCTATATTTGTCATCTTCAAAATTCGATTTGTTCTCGTTTACAAAAAGTACACAAACATAAATATATATAGTATATACAGTAAGCATTTTGTTGCCCTTGAAGGTACCACGACAAGTGTCTGTGTAATTCATATTGAACATTGTTTTCAATATACGTTTCTGCATTATGGAAATACGTTTCAGTTGTGTACTCCCTTGCCATACTAATATTCCATATTTCAGCAGAGGATAAACAGTCCCATAATATGCCGATTTCAGTGCATCGATTTTCAAGTGACGTCTCATCACTCGAATTTCATAACATTCATTTGCTAGTTTTTTTGCAAGAAAGTCAATATGTATCTCATAATTCATTTATATAAATTCCTAACAAAATGCTTACTGTATATGCTATATATATATATATATATATATATATATATATATATATATATATATATATATATATATATATATATTCCTTTGAGGAATCTGGAATATTCCTCTATGTTCAACTCTATTTTATGAATTTTACAAATGTCCCATTTCTGAAATATATCTAAATAATCTGAGAAAACTGAGGAATATATATATATATATATATATATATATATATATATATATATATATATATATATATATATATATATATATATATATATATATATATATATATATATATATATATATATATATATATATACATATATATATATATTCGCAAACTGCTCTTTTATTGTGTGGAGGAGCCCCGTCATCCTGAAACCAGCAGCTAGTAAAAATGTACAAAAAGTATTACAATGATGGCCTTCCTCTTGAATACATAAGCGAAATCGTCGTCTCAAATTAAGAACAGTCCTAACAATATCCCTTCTTCTGATAGCCCTGAATTGCGTGATGATATTTTCTCTAAGTTCACCCCCTATGTCATATTCTTGCTCTCTATAGATTTTGTTCCCGAATATTACTGGAGTTTCTTTCCCAACACCAAATCGTTATTTTTAACACATTTTAACACAAGAGAAAGATTAATCTTCCTCTTGAGGAAGAGGAAGATTATTCTTCCTCTTGAAGATGATCACTTGGTGATCGAAACACGTGTCAGTTTAATCTTCCTCTTGAAGATGATCACTTGGTGATCGAAATACGTGTCGAGGTGTTGAAAATAACAATTTGGTGTTGGGAAAGAAACTCCAGTAATATTCATTACTACACCAAAGGTTCCAAATAGTGCATCATAAGTATTTAAAGTCCCCCTCAAGAAAGTATTCAAAACTATATATATATATATATATATATATATATATATATATATATATATATATATATATATATATACCCTTGGAGGTTCCACGACAAGTGTCTGTGTAACTCATATTGGAAACATTGTTTCCAATATACGTTTCTGCATTATGAAAATACGTTTCAGTTATTGTACTCCCTCCCCATACTAATATTCCATATTTCAGCAGAGGATAAACAGTCCCATAATATGCCGTTTTCAGTGCATCGATTTTCAAGTGACGTCTCAACACTCGAATTGCATAACACTTATTTGCTTGTTTTTTTGATATAGTCAATATGTACCTCATAATTCAGTTCATCATATATATAAATTCCTAACAGTTTTGTACTCGTTGAAATATCTAGTCTTTCACTATTGAGCTGAAAATACTCCGGAATAAAAATATTCATGTGAACAGTTTTGAACAAAATGCAGTCTGTTTTGGATGTGTTTAACAATAACTCGTTGGTATTGAAATATGTGGATGCTATAGAGATGCTTTTTGAAATGTATTTTTCCAAGTTAAGGTTCCTGTTTACTGGTACAATGAGATTGAAATCATCTGCATAGCTCACAACTTCAGTACTTGATTGTTTGTAAATTTCAAAGAAATCATTTATGATTCGTATAATTCGTATTCGTAAAAATTTGCAGGGGTAGACAAAATCGTGCAAAACATGATCTTAAAATCTCCATTGTGTAATTCGATGCAACTGATTTCATAGAAAATATCTCAAATCATTTACTGTGCACATCCACGATTATAAGAAAATATGTTTCATGGAATGAATCCATGAAATCTAAATGAAGTCTGCTCTACGGTTGTTCTAGCCAAGGCCATGGTGTAAAATCAATTTTACCGCATACTTTTCATTTGTGAGACATTTTGGGTATTCTCTACAAATTTCAACTATTTGCTCTCCCAAGTGGCGACGATATTATTTCAAGTGTTAGTAATTAACTCAAGTTTTTGTTTCCATATCACTGTAATACGCCACATTACAAGGGGCGACGAGATAATTTCGAATATCAGAAATCAACTTGAGTTAGTATTTCCATATTAGGTACTAAGAATTTAGAGGAATCAAATTAACAGTAAAAAATTAGCCGGTCATATCCAGGAATTTGATTCAATATCTCCGGACTGGTGGGGTATAAAAACCGTCTTCGGTTAAAAAACACTGATTTCATCGATTCAAAATGTTCATCCATTATGGAAATAATATCCCCATATATTATTGTTTCTGGTTCCTTTGATATACACATATTACTCACTAATTTATACGCGGGTTCAATCGATAAACTCAACAGTATTGCTCTTTTACTACTTTCAGCGTCAATGATCTTTCAGTGACAAAATTGTCAAGACGTTTTTTATACACCGACCAGTTTGACGATATTGAATCAATTTCCTGGATACGACTGTTTTACTGCCATTCTGATTCCTCCAAAATACAAGGTAATTCGAATGCCTCCCCATAAGGATCTCCTAAATACTGTTCTGAAACTTGGAAAATTCCAAGTATTTCCGGAAATGTCGGGAAAAAACTGAAATTCAGAATTTTCGTTTTTATTTTTTTTTCTAGCGTTATTTGACAACGTCGCACAAAACCGAAAACACATTTTCATTGATACTTTTTTTCAGTTACACGTTTTCATGTTCAGATTCAATATTCCATGTTTCATCTTCTGGCAATCATCATCAACTATTTTTTCTATTGTGGGTGTCATATTGTTTTTTATACAGAAAAATAGTAATTTGCTCTTTTGATACCGCAGGTTAAAAAAAAACTTCATCTGAGATGGTCATGACTCCATCAAAAAATTTTGTTTAATGAACACTAATTGTTAAACTCATCAACCGTCATATAACTTTGCACAAATACTTCAGTCGAAATGTCCTCAAATGTCCAAAAACCAAAAATAAAGTATGGAAGCAGAATGGAACAAAATACTAGCTACAAAGAACTCATTAGCTGAGGTAAAATAATTGTTCTTTCCATATTCGAAGAAGTATAGTTATTTTTGGTACTTTTTTAGATAAATGCAGATCCTTCCAAATCAATGCATCAAGTCTCGGCAGAAATAGATGTGCCACAGAAGAACGTTTGGAGGGAATTCGAAAAAAATGTTCGAAATGTTATACATCCAGGTAATCCTGAGAGAAGGATGGAATTTTGTAGCTGGCTTTCGAATAGGGTAGACCATACAAAGTGGAAAAACATTATTTGGACCGACGAAAGTACTTTTCCGAACTGTTGTGTTTTTGATAGAAATAATGAGCACATTTGAACGGAGAAACCTATCTTCGGTTCTTAAAAAACGAATTACAAGAATATATAGATACGTTTCCCCTTGTTAATTATAACAGCTGCTGGTTTCAGGATGACGGGGCTCCTCCACACAATAAAAGAGCAGTTTGCGAATATTTACACCAGAGATTTCTTAATAGGTGGTTAGAAAATTCTGTATCAGTGGGGTGGCCGGCAAGGTCACCTGACCTTATAGTTTTGAATACTTTCTTGAGGGGGACTTTAAATACTTATGATGCACTATTTGGAACCTTTGGTGTAGTAATGAATATTACTGGAGTTTCTTTCCCAACACCAAATCGTTATTTTCAACACCTCGACACGTGTTTCGATCACCAAGTGATCATCTTCAAGAGGAAGATTAAACTGACACGTGTTTCGATCACCAAGTGATCATCTTCAAGAGGAAGAATAATCTTCCTCTTCCTCAAGAGGAAGATTAATCTTTCTCTTGTGTTAAAATGTGTTAAAAATAACGATTTGGTGTTGGGAAAGAAACTCCAGTAATATTCGGGAACAAAATCTATAGAGAGCAAGAATATGACATAGGGGGTGAACTTAGAGAAAATATCATCACGCAATTCAGGGCTATCAGAAGAAGGGATATTGTTAGGACTGTTCTTAATTTAAAACGACGATTTCGCTTATGTATTCAAGAGGAAGGCCATCATTGTAATACTTTTTGTACATTTTTACCAAGCTCATGATTTCAATCTAGGGTTTTGAAATGCACCGTACTCAGCCAAGTGTTTGCCCAAAACACCGAATAGTGTTTTATCCGGCTGTTGTCTTTTCGGAAATAATTCAAAATGAATTTGTGCAGTTTTCGTACTATTCCTATCAAATTTATAATAAAGTTTCTCAACATATGTCGTTTTTATTCATTCAAGAATGAGGACATTTCGATTGAAGTATTTGTGCAAACTTATGTTTGATGAGCTCTGACAACTAGTGTTCCTCATACAACAATTTTCGATGGAGGCATGACCATCTCAGATGAAGTTGTATTTTTTCAATACCTACCTGTGGTTTTAGAAGAGCAAATCATAACAAATTATACAGTAATGAAATGAGAACAGGAAGCACTATTTTTCTGTATGAAAAACAATATGGCGTCCATAATAGAAAAAAAGTTGATAATAATTGCCAGAAGACGAAACGTCGGATAGTAGATCTGAACATGAAAGCGGGTTGCTGAAAAGAAATATCAATGGAAATGTTTTTTTTTGTTTTTGAGCTATGTTGTCAAATAACGCTAAAAAAAATTAAAACGAATATTCTGATTTTCAGTTTTTTTTATATTACCGGGAATACTCGGAATTTTCCAAGTTTCGAAACAGTACTTTGTTGAGCACAAAAAATGCAACTTTGCCCAAATTTAAGTTTCGACGTATCTCCTGTAGTTTAAGACATACCAATGGTGGGGATCGAATTTGGATTTTCCTGTATACAAACAATTACTTGAGTTTACAACTTATACTTGAAATTATCTCGTCTAGGGTGATATCGTTACTGAAAACTCAAGAGAGTAGTTCCTATTTTCACGTTTATTTTCCAACCGACATAAAACAATCCGTAGCTCTTTTAGCATTTTGTAAGGTATCCTAGGCAATTAACGTCCACTTAATTCCAAATCAATATATTATTTAATGAAATGATTGAATTGAAAAACTGTTTAGGAAAATAGTTTTATTGACAAATAAAGAATACAGGAAATTAACAGATCCGTCACTATGAGATTATGCAAACAAAGACTTTTTGAATACCCTGTCATGGGCGTCATTGAACATACAGTTTTTAGTAACGCCCATATGTCAATTGTTAACATACATATTATCTTAATGAACTTAAATATTTCGTACAAAATCTAAAAGTATATTATAATATCTTTTTTAGATAGCATGAACTACAAATACTACAATATTTAAATTTTGTAACACGTGCAACACATCTCGTCCCTCCTACTTAATCATCTTTAACAAAAATATATCACTTCTAACATGTGTTATAACTAGAGAACATCAACATCTGAAGGATTTTTAATAAAAATTTAGATAATTATGATTTGCTCATTGGGCGCTATTAAACATAAATGACTAATGACGCCCCAGACTAGTGCGTCAATTAACGCCCTGAAATTGAGTACAACATTATAGTTTGAACATGAATGAGATCAGTAATAAACTAATTATTATATCCTAAGGACTAATCCCAGTACCAGAATCAGTCTTACAATCCTTTGTACAGGCTATTAACGCCCAAACCTCACTTAACGGGGCGATATTACCCGAATAGTACCTTCTACCTAGATCTCATATTTTCACACATAATTACGAACAAATCAATCAAATCGTCAATGGAATATGAAATTAAGGTATCTAAAATGAACACTAATGACAAAATTAGAAATGTAAATTATAGAAAATAAACTAAAACTTTCGAATTTGTCGGAGTATTTCTTATAATAACACCGTGCACTAACCGCATCCTTGAGGTGTTGTTCGCAACTGAGTATTTGGTGGCGTGAGACGCACCACCATACGCGTCCGCACGTTCCTATTGGTTTATTCTATGTGTGTGTAAAGTGTAACATAACTCCAGCAGCATTATCTTCGATTTTTAGCATTCGGGCGTTATCACACATTGGGCGTTGAATGCCATACCTACCTTACCTATTTTTAAGGACAAAACACAAACACTACAGGAAAAACTTTAAAGCAGTCTCAGAGTGGTGCCTGTGCGAAAGTAGCGATTCATATTGGATTCAAATCGCTGAAGATTGAATCCATTTGGAAAAACGTTCTCAGGAAGTTTATCTTCTATATAAAAATGGATGTTTGTTGGTTAGTTAGTTGGTTGGTTGGTTGGTAAGTGATAAACTTCTACATCGCTCAACCGATCGTGATAGAGAAGATTTTTAGGCTATCAATTTTTCTGTAACTCGCCATTAGATGGCGCTGCAGAACAAATTTTCTGAAAGCACTGTTCGATATCGCTGCGCACGCCTAAGTTCGTTGATTCTGATTCTGTCAAAACACATCAAATGTGCCAAGTCACTTGAACTCCTCCCCTGAAGATTTTTGGCTTTCTACTTGATCCTTTTTATACAAAAAAATGTGGGAATCTTCCAGAGACACAAAGATGGAATTGAGTCAAGATTGCTACACAATATGGTATATGAAAGAGGTAAAATTTCAGTCACATGGAACACAGTTATCTTCAATGGTGGACATTTGATGTTTTGGAATACCTCAATAGAAACAGTTAACTTTCGAGTAGTCTGTTGAGAGCTACGATGGTTTCCACAATTTCAAAGTTGTTTTTCAACGGTTCTTTGACATCTTCCATAGCTACCTGGATTCTATTTTTTAAACTTTTCTCATGATGAATATATATCGCTTTTCAACTAGATTCTTGAAAAAACCTGTCTATACAAAGAAAATGCAATTATTTGTGGAAATTGGAAATATAGTAGGAATTGAAACCCCGCAGGGAAGTATCATATGATCACTCTTATTCCTGTTGTACATAAATGACCTACCTGACTTCATTGAAGGGAAAATGTGTTTATGTATGCAGACGATACGACGGGCTCCTCGCTGAGTACTCGTACTGTGAAATGTGAAAATGACCTCAGTAGTGAACGAATTCTATGAATGGTGTACAAGCAACTATCTTGTGGTGAACCTACAAAAAATCATGTTTATTCAATTCAATAGTGCATGCATTAATAAATCAAACCTGGTGAATCTGAATATAAATAACAATCAACATGAAATATCAAGCTCAACAAAATACATCTCGATAATAACATAACGTGGATCGAAACATGTAGCAAACTCAAAAAAAGCTGCTTTGCCTAACACTAAAAAAATCTCATTAGGTATGAATCGTCTCTCCTGAAAGTATATTACTCCAAATCAAATCGAATCAAATCAAATTCTTTATTAGTGCAATGACACAAGAATGTTTACACAAGTCATTTCAAGTTGTACAATTACAAAAATAATAGGTACAAAAAAGCTTGGGAAAGAAGATAAAAAATAACATTGAAAGTCTGACAGTCATTAAAATCAGGTCAATATTTGTATAATTGAGTTGTTCTGAAAAGTAAGACTACCACTGAAAAACTCATTGACATCATAAAAGGCATATTGTAAAAGAAAATGTTTGAGTTTTGATTTGAAATTACTCAGTTCTACTTTCTTGGCTTCCGCAGGGAGGGCGTTGTATAGCTTGGGTGCCAATAGGAGATTCCATCGCGTGTTCTTGACAGTCTCAGGTAATTGGCTTAGATGTTTTGACGATTTCGTGTAGGGTAGTCATGAATTTGCATGAATTTGGGAGTAGTTTGTATATTCATGTAAGTTTTCTTTTATATATAATAGGCACTGTGATATATATATATATATATATATATATATATATATATATATATATATATCCTGCAACAGTGGCGCGGTGTTCCATATCTCTATATAGGATATAGGAAGCAGATAAATCTAATTTTCTATAATATTACCTTATTACTCGAGCTCGACAAAATAAAAATATTGGCGGTCACACAGGGTGTTCGATTTTTTCTGGGCGGATCCCAACTATATGTATATCTGTATAATATGTATAATATGTATATCTGCACTTCGAAAATATTGACGGTTTTCGAGATATCTAGCATGACAGGTTTTTTTCCAATATTCGTCACTCAGAATATTTGAAATTATAAAGTGGTGCCAAGTCCAGTTGAAATTTTTTTTTGGTCGAATATTCTACATTGGTAACTCTCTCAAACGATATATCTGAAATCGACCTGTGATATACAGGGTATGAAAAACCGCTTGCCAAATATTGTAAATGAAAATTTGCAAAATCTTCCTTAGATTAAATGGAACACCCTGTATATTATTGATCCATAAGAAGCGCCAACGAAACCTCTACAAATTTCATTAAGTATTCCCTATGGCTAAGTTCAATAGTTTTTCTTAAATGAGCATTTCTTTCGAAAAATGGTCATTTTTTCAAAGCGAAATCCATTTGACGACTGATAAAAATATACGAAAGATATCTTGTTTCAATTTTGTACATCAGAAGGTGTCCAAACAAATATTTTTTAACGAAATAAATGTATGTACCTATCACTTTTTGCTAAATGGAAAATTATTTTTTCATTGGATGCAGAATTTCACTCATAAATCGTGCAATATCAAACCAAACAAGTTAAAAGAAAGAAACATTATAAATAACTATTTTTTTCATGTTATTATATTTATTCAGAGCTTGAGTTCTAGATATTCAAATTTGTCAACTGGCAAATTACAAAACTACAAAAGGAAGAGTTTAATTAAGGTTGATAATGAAACTTTTATAAAATATGTTCAACATGTCTTCCATTTTCTTGAATGCAGAGCTGAAGTCTATGTTTGAAAGACTGTTCTACCCTGCGCAAGACAGCTGGTGTAATGCTGCGAAAAGCATTCGTTATTCTAAGTCGCATATTTTCGGGAGAAGTTGGTGGCTCAACGTAAACCACATTTTTTATGTATCCCCATAAGAAAAAATCTAGTTTCGTCAAATCTGGTGATCTAGCGGGCCACCGTACAGGCCCATTCCGTCCTATCCATTTATTGGGAAATACTTCATTTAGATGATCTCTCACTTCTGCCGAATAGTGAGCAGGTGCACCATCATGTTGTAACCACATTCTATTGCGGAGGTCAAGAGGAATATCATCTAACAAACCTGGTAAATCATTTCGTAAGAAATTGAGATACATTGCACCATTCATATGTCCCTCAAAAAAGTATGGACCAATTACATATTCTCCAATGATGCCTCCCCAGACATTTATCGACCACCTATGTTGATAATCCACCTGTCTCAATAAGTGAGGATTTTCTGTCGCATAGTAATGGTAATTATGTCGATTTACAAATCCATTTTTATGGAATGTCGATTCATCCGACCATAAAATATTATTGAAAAAATATTCGTTTCGACGAATTTTGTTCATGGCCCAATTGCAAAATCTCACTCTTTTCTCGAAATCAGCATACAGTAGTTCTTGATGTAACTGAACGTGGTATGGATGCAAGCGATGTTTTTTCAATACTCGTTGCACTGATCTCTCACTTATATCCACTATTTCCCCAATTTGTCGTTGACTCCTACTAGGATCTTCTTCAACAGCAAGAAGAACTTGCAATTCATTATCTTCATTAGTAGCTGGCTTGATGCGCTCATGTTTGAAATAATTAATAGATCCAGTTTCAACGAATCGTCCCAAGACCTTTCGGAAAGATCTTTCATCTGGATGCCTTCTATCTGCATACCGTTGAGAATAAATTCTACTTGCCAATAAACAATTCCTGTCTGATTCACCTAATATGAAAATCATATCAATCAAATCACTTTTTGATAACAACATTCTGATGAAATTATACCGACAGTTCAACTTCACGATTGACTAAAAATTTCAATATTAATTTGCAGCCAAATATTTTGTTCTGTCATTTGCCAGACTACTTGATTTCCAATAAATATTTCATTCGCTGAAAGGTTGTTTTAGACCGAAAGAATATGGCACAAATTCCGAGATTTTTGAAATTATTGTAACTATTCAAGAACGTCCATTTTGTGGTGTAATTCGCAACTTGTTTATCTAGCAACAGGTAATTTTAGGAATGGGCGATATTTTAAGCAAAGGGTATTTTTTGTATATTCTTATCAGTCGTCAAATGGATTTCGCTTTGAAAAAATGACCATTTTTCGAAAGAAATGCTCATTTAAGAAAAACTATTGAACTTAGCCATAGGGAATACTCAATGAAATTTATAGAGGTTTCGTTAGCGCTTCTTATGGATCAATAATATACAGGGTGTTCCATTTAATATAAGGAAGATTTTGCAAATTTTCATTTACAATATTTGGCAAGCGGTTTTTCATACCCTGTATATCACAGGTCGATTTCAGATATATCGTTTGAGAGAGTTACCAATGTAGAATATTCGACCAAAAAAAAATTTCAACTGGACTTGGCACCACTTTATAATTTCAAATATTCTGTGACGAATATTGGAAAAAAAACCTGTCATGCTAGATATCTCGAAAACCGTCAATATTTTCGTAGTGCAGATATACATAAAGTTTATTTTATTTTCTATGAAGAAACCGAAAAAGCGATAAAAAATATAGGTTGCGATTTAAAAAGACACAGTTGGGATCCGCCCAGAAAAAATGGAACACCCTGTGTGACCGCCAATATTTTTATTTTGTCGAGCTCGAGCAATAAGGTAATATTATAGAAAATTAGATTCCTTTCTGCTTCCTATATAGAGATATGGAACACCGCGCCACTGTTGCAGGACCCTGTATATATATATATATATATATATATATATATATATATATATATATATATATATATATATATATATATATATATGAGTGTTGTGTCCACGAATTATGTCATTCTTAATTTGTATCATACACACTCGATAAAATCTCTATCTATATATATATATATATATATATATATATATATATATATATATATATATATATATATATATATATATATATATATATCACAATGCCTATTATATATAAAAGAAAACTTACATGAATATACAAACTACTCCCAAATTCATGAAAATTCATGACTACCCTACACGAAATCGTCAAAACATCTAAGCCAATTACCTGAGACTGTCAAGAACACGCGATGGAATCTCCTATTGGCACCCAAGCTATACAACGCTCTCCCTGCGGAAGCCAAGAAAGTAGAACTGAGTAATTTCAAATCAAAACTCAAACATTTTCTTTTACAATATGCCTTTTATGATGTCAATGAGTTTTTCAGTGGTAGTCTTACTTTTCAGAACAACTCAATTATACAAATTTTGACCTAATTTTAATGACTGTCAGACTTTCAATGTTATTTTTTATCTCCTTTCCCAAGCTTTTTTGTACCTATTATTTTTGTAATTGTACAACTTGAAATGACTTGTGTAAACATTCTTGTGTCATTGCACTAATAAAGAATTTGATTTGATTCGATTTGATTTGGAGTAATATACTTTCAGGAGAGACGATTCATACCTAATGAGATTGTTTTAGTGTTAGGAAGGCAAAGCAGCTTTTTTTGAGTTTGCTACATGTTTCGATCCACGTTATGTTATTATCGAGATGTATTTTGTTGAGCTTGATATTTCATGTTGATTGTTATTTATATGCAGATTCACCAGGTTTGATTTATTAATGCATGCACTGTTGAATTGAATAAACATGATTTTTTGTAGGTTCACCACAAGATATATAGTTTCTTGTACACCATTCATAGAATTCGTTCACTACTGAGGTCACTTTCACATTTCACAGTACGAGTACTCAGCGAGGAGCCCGTCGTATCGTCTGCATACATAAACACATTTTCCCCTTCAATGAAGTCAGGTAGGTCATTTATATACAACATTTATATATATATATATATATATATATATATATATATATATATATATATATATATATATATATACAGGGTAACGTTATTACTTTGTTGTTTGAATTTATCCCTACAGTCGTCTCCGTATTTCAAACCAGAGACAACTCTCAATACTGTTCGCTGTATACTGAAGATTTGCGAGCAATGGCTAGAGTGTTCCCATACTAAAATAGCATAGGATATGGAAGACTGTATGAGGCCGTGATAGGGTGTGAGTAAGGAACTTACGATTTTCGAAAGGCTTTGTAGTAAGAAAGTAAAGCTCGATAGTCTCTCACCTAGAAATTCACAGTGTTTCTGCCAGGTTAGTTATTCGTCAATGTAAACTCCTAAAAATTTGGTACACTTGGATGTGAATCTAATGTCGCCTGTATTTCTCATACTGAAAAGCATATGTTTTGTTTTCGATTCTTTAACTTTTAGTTTGTTTGATAGAAACCATCGTTCTATTTGTTCTTTCTCAGATTCAACTGTGGAAATCAAATTACTTAAATTTTTTCCTGAATGTATGAACGTGCTGTCTGTCATCAGCAAATAGTATAAACTCTACTCTACTTTACTACTACTCGACCTTATCATTCAACAATCAGTTTGGGGCCTTGCAACTGAATGGACTAGAGCCTTTGTTTTCCAAAAACGCATAATATACACATACATTTCAATTATATGACTATATATACATAATAATAAAGATTGATATGCTAAAAATAATGACAAACCCAGGTATGAAACAAGAAACAAAGGTGATCTTCGCATCAAAAAATTCAACCGCACATATTTTACAAAATCACTACAACTTTTTTTTTATCGATTTGCTTGGCTCTAATAATGTGCTACTAAGTGTAATATGACTTGCCATATCCAAGCATAAATGGCTGATATCCATATCCAAGCTACAAATGGTTAATAAAGAATCTGAATCTCAATCTACATGTTTAGTCACTCCATTGGAGTGTTATAACCATATTTGTGATCTGAAATGGATTTTTATTGAAGAATATTTATGTTATAACAATATCTAACAACTATAAAATACACTCAACAAAAATATATATTCAAATTATGAATGTACTGACCCGTTACTTGATGGAAATCTATAACATAATCCATTTTAATAATAATTAAACAATTTTCACCAAAATTTTTTCATTTCTAGACTCGCTTCTACCAAGGAAGTTACGGTGTTAACGAAACGCGTCTAGAAATAAAAAATGTTTGTGAAAATTGTTCAATTATTATCATGGATAATGTATATTGAGATGATCAAAATTCTGAATACCGCATTTATTCATTCAAAATTTTCTGAGTTGTACCATTCTTTGGTTATGAATTTGATGAAGATCTGCTATTTAGAAATTCACTGTCATTTGGATCAGCACAGTGATCCTCAAATCACTTTATTATATTACTGGATATGCATAGTTTCCATCGATATTTGCTCTCGTGCTTGAAAGAGGTTCAAGCTGATTTTTTCAATTCACCTAAGATATTATTATAACAATTATCTTGTGAATATCGTAACATTAAACAGACTGACAAGTGCGCCACTGCTTTGCAATAAAATATCACCATCATCTGAAACTTGAATGAAAAATATCGACATTGAAAGAGCATAAACTCTCAAGTCCGTTTAATCTCACATGAAGTTTTAGTACCTATTAATTTTTTATGTTACCTTGCGAAATGTATGTCAAACAAAAGAACGTATAATTGAAGATTCAATAGAGAGTCAACTACTAGGTTAATTGGATAAATCACTCACTTTTAAATCACTTTGATTTGTAACGGGCATGGGATGGATGCCTTGAGATTGATTTTACTATCTATTCTTTTCCACAATTTATGGAGCCCTGTAGAAAGTATAGTCAATTAATTCCAGAAACTGTTGATAAAGTAACATTTTTCATTTAGTGTCACTGACAGCTCTGTCACTGTGTGGGATTTTTTTTTTATATTGAATGGTCTTCTGAGAGGAATAATCTAGCTAACACGACTACAATGTAATAGCTATTTTCTGTTTTTTTCATCCATGGTCTGCAAATTTTTATGTTCAATGTTCCGTCTATGACTGCGGTTGGCAAAAAATTCGATGGGGCAACCGACGAGATGAAGTAACATTTTTCATTTAGTGTCACTGTCAGATCTGTCACTGTCTGGGAAAAAATTGAGATTGGGACTTCTTTAATCAACACTCTTTTATTAGCTTCATCTGTATGTATGTATGTTTGTTTATCAGTTTGTTTGCAACTCTCAAGCTCGGGATCTGTATTTGACAGAAATATCGACATTATTGCTTGATCTATTCGCGGGCAGATGGCGCTGTACGAAACCTCCTTGATATTATTCGAACTCACTCTACATGTATTTCTTCATTTGAAAAGGGTTTTTTCATCAACACGCGCGCCTGTTGGCTAATTTGTAACCCTTCTTTGGGCGGCTGCTGCCTTCTTTAGTCTTGGTAGCTGATTTTCAGGCTCCCTCCACGAAATAGGAAAATATCAATGGTCATTTTTCTAATCAATATACGGCTGATTGATCCCAAAGTGTAGATGAAATAAGTATAGCTCTGCTATTTTTTGTATTTTCGGGGAAAATTATTTTTCTCAACATTTTTGTTTTTTGCCTTGCGATTTCCCACTCTGTATGATTCTCCTTGAAAACTTAGAATAGTAAACCCATTGCATGTTTTATTCATTTCATCATTCATAAATAACAACTAAAACAGTTCTACGAAATTTGTATGGAGAAAACCGCAATACACCATTATTTTTGCAATTTCATCTTCAAAACCTTGATATATTTGCCAACGTGATATTTTGGATTGTGAGATGTCAGTTTTGAAATTTAGTTATTCGAACATAAACTAGCCTGGTGAGGTAAGAATCTTTATTAGGTTTATGCTCACACCCAAAGTTGCATATTATATTCAGAGAAAGCACCTTATTTATATGAATATGTAAGCGATTGTACAGATAAGTAAATGTTTATAATGTACATGTCTTTGTTAGAATTATTGTATTCTGGTTGAAAAACATTGACGCAATATTCAGAAACTATAAAAATCAGAAGATATATCCATCAATTTTATATAATTTCGGAAAACAATAAAATTTTGAAGATATGGAAATCCTTTGAAATTGGAATTGGGTTTTAATATTCGTTATGTAAAAATCTCCTAGCAAAATGTAACATAAGTTTGATATTTCATGTTTGATCTGTTTATTGCTTTGAAATTGTACTGTACTGTATTCAGATACAAGCTAGAAAAAAAGCACCCCCAAAACAGCTACTTCCACATCAACATTGAATTACACTAAAATCACTCTCATTTCATACTGTCCAGTAAATCAACTCACCCTTTACTCATTTGTGGCCAGATAATTGAACATTACGGTACCTATGGACTTCTGGCAGAATCTTCCAGGATTGGCTCACTCCAAGGCGTTTATTCACCCTTCAAAGCTTGATTCCAGTTGTTGGACTACAGTAGGGATGAACTACGATGTCTAACAGGCCTTCTTACAGGTCACTGTCATTTGAATCATCATATGCAGAGACTCGGAATGTCGGAAGACAGTGTGTTTGGAAAATGATGAAACAGCAGATAACATTCAAATTCAAATTATTTCTTTTCTTGAAATGACAAAAAAATCTATAGGATATAGTCATTATATACATAAAAGGACAAAACAAAAAATATATATAGACAAGAATGAACAAGAAAAATACAGAGTTGCATATCATATTTCAGTATTTAAAAATTCGTCAAGAGTATAAAAATATCTTTCTAACAGGAATGATTTCAATATTTTTTTTTAAACAACGAACTTCAATTTATTTAGTAAACAGTTGTAAACTCTAGGTCCTATACGTTTTGCTGCACTTTGTGTTCTTATACTTAGCCGCTCTAACGTGTATCATTTGCTTCTGCCAGTGTTTTTATCATGAATATCGCTATTCAGAATGAAGTCATTCCTGTTAGTGAAAGCATAAACTGACAAGATTATCACTTGGTGATCGAAACACGTGTCGAGGTGTTAAAAATAACGATTTGGTGTTGGGAAAAAAACTCCAGTAATATTTGGCCACTCATCAGTTAACTTAGATCATTTCTGGGATTTGTCACCCCCCATACCACAAATAAGTGGCCAATTGAGTTTGTCACAATGCTTGGATTCCTTCACAAGAGAGAAACTTTGGATGGAAAAGCCAACGTGTTCGAGTTTCAAGGAAAGATGAAACTGCACAATGTCTCTATCAATTCATAAGTTTCCTTGTATTTCAAAAATTTATTTCAAAAGATTCTTTCTAACGTAAAGATTTAGAGGCAAGTTGAATGTTGTCATTGAATTTCCTCTAGCAGTTATGAAGAAAACAATGTGACTCCTTGTCGTTATAGTATATATGCACTTTCAAATAACAGTGGGTCTATTTACAGCTGATAATACACAGCATACTGCAGACATCCCTCCATTGGCACATGGCAAGAATGCAATGATTTACACGTGTCACCAATTTTACCAAAATCACCTGTGGGAAGGAGGAAACGAGTTCGCATCTTTGAGATACCTGGAATTTTTTTTAACGTTTCGAAATGTTATTTATTAGTCAGATTTTGTCTAGGCAGGTTCAATAAACTTGCGGACCTCGTTTCATATGCATGATTTTCACCATGTCTTTCAAATTTGTCTACATTTTCATGAATATAACTGGAGTTTTTTCCAACACCAAATCGTAATTTTCAACACCTCGACACGTGTTTCGATCACCAAGTGATCATCTTCAAAGAGGAAGATTAAAATATTTTCTTCTTTCTCTTTGAAGATGATAACTCAATGATCGAAACACGTGTCGAGGTGTTAAAGATAACGATTTGGTGTTGGGGAAAAAACTCCAGTAATACTCAATACTACACCAAAGGTGTAGTTCATCATAAGAACATTTTCATGGAACTCCAGTAACACTTTATAGACATAGAGTATTGGAAGTGGCATAATGCCGAGTTGAATAAAAAGAGGACGACAATGATCTTTGTAACCTGCTTTAGCTAGAATTCTTTGGGCCTTTTTCTGGCACCTAAAAACACTTATCGAGTTACTTAAATAACCCCAAATGAGAATACCATAAGAAATAACTGAATGAAATAATCCGTAGTAGGCTCTTTTCAGCGTCATCAAGGTGACCACATCGTTCAGTCGCCTCAAAACGAACAGAACAGTGGAAAGTTTGCTGAGCATAGCTTTAATATGATCAGACCAACCCAATATATGATCAATAGTGAATCTCAAAAACACTTTCAGATTGGGGAATACTGCGATTGGAAGATAAGATTATATTTTGAGTTTTATTTTTATTCAAGGTGAGTTTGTTAGCAGCAAACGAATTGTAAGCTACTGTTTTGCTATCTTCCATCATTAGTTGTAAGCTAGGGCACATTAAAGTTGTATCGTCTGCAAACAAGATACAACATGCTGGTTTCATGAGACGGTATAGGTCATTGATGTAGATCAAGAACAATAGTGGACCTAAAACGAATCCCTGAGGAACACCATGCTTCGTTTCTTTGAGATCTGACTTTACATTGTTCACTTCAACAAATTCGCACAGATTCGTTAGATAAGATTGGACGAGCTTGAGAGCTGTATCCCGGACACCATAGTAGCTCATTTTGTCAATCAAAATACTATGCAATACACAATCAACTGCTTTAGTCGGGTCAAAGAAGAGTGCTTTCCCTGATCAAGACCTTCGACTATGTTCGACACTAGTTTGAAAGCCGCTTGGGTAGTTGACCTATTTCTTCGAAAATCATATTGTAAATTGTTGAGGTAAAACCGTTTTCCATAATAGGAATAAAAACGATTTTTCAAAATTATACCAATTACTTTCCCAAATATAGATATTATATTGATGATAAATGACTGATAATTATCCGGTGAAGATCTAGAACCTTTTTTGAATAAGGGTATTATTCTTGAAATTTTAAAAATGTCTGAATATATTCCAGTTGAGAAGATTTCGTTTATTAGTAATATTAGTGGAGCTGCAATTATATCAGCCGCCGATTTAATCATTTGGCTATTTAGGTCGTGTGTATCGCGACAGTTGCTGTTTTTAAAAAAAATTTATCGTATCAACTACTTCTTGAAGATGGACAAGGTCCAGAAAAAAAGATCGAAAATAGGTTTAATAGTATCTGTCTGTTTCAAAAATCTGTTTTTCCGTTAATCAGTATTATCAGCTATACTGCAGAAAACATCATTCAAGAACTATGCTGATAGCTCTACTGGTTTAATTTTCAACTGGAACTTATAATCTTTCTCCATAGCCCTGAATGCAGTCGTATAGTATGGATTTCGTGACATATCTGCTGCGACTTTTGGTGCCTCAAGATTATTTCTCATGTCCACAGAAGATCACTAAATTCGTATGCTGCGTTTATCAATCACCAAGCGACACACAATGTAGGACACTACTCCTCATATGCAAACACCATTGACTTTCTGCAAATCAATCATCCTAGTGCCGAAATTTTCATATTCGGTAACTTCAATGTTCACAATATCGAATGGCTCAAATTTTGCAATGAGCAGCGGACTCACCCAGATTATAAATGAGCCAACCAGGATTCCCGACCGTTATGGAGAATATGCTAGTCTTCTGAATCTATACCTAACAACCAATCCAGAAATTCACACAGTCACCGGTAGGTTTTCATTAGGATCTTCTGACCACAAACTCATTTCAGTGTTGAATGAGTTACTGATGAATGTTGGGGAACAATCTGAGCCGCGCAAAGTTTGGTATTACAGATCTGGTGAGAAAATCCCTTGACTAGAATTTTTTCCAACTCTAATGATCCATCAACATGTGTTTCTGAAGTCACGGAAGGTATTTCTAATCAAACAAACTTCTAACAGCAAACCTTTGTTCAACAAAAATTGCGAGCATCTGTCGCCTCCAAAAATCTCGCCTACCAGCAGTGGAGCAAAAATTACCAGTGCCAAATACCGAACTAGGTTTGTTAATCCTCGCAACAACTGTAAGATAAGGATAAATAAAATCGAAGAACTTTACAATCAGAGAATTATAAATAAACTGCTTGTCAGTCCCAACGGGTCTAAATTCTTGCGGTTGATAGCAAACGGATGATACAATAGCCATAGCAAAAGCAAATATACAAGGTGTAACATAAGTACGTTAAAATATCCAAGTGACGTATTCCTGAGACAATTTTAAGAAAAAAGTTTTGTGTCCGAAAATGCTTCGTTTCGGAGATACGGGGTGTTGAAATTGATTTTTTTTCTTTGCTTTTCGAAAATAACTCTTGCAAAAAATAAGTTGATTGCACGAAATTCGGTACCCGGGGTTTTTTGACATGGGAAATCATAATTTCGTATTAATTTTCATGTAACATCTAGTAGGCGCTGCGATCGCTGTCATAATTTATTTCACATTGCCCTAATTTTTTTGACAGTGAACTTTTGGTACTTCTCATGAAAAAATGTGATTTCCACACCTCATCCAAGTAAAAAAGGTACATCTCCTCAACAACGCTGGAGGTGATCGTTTCCTAGGGCGCTAAGTGAAGTTGCTAAGAACATTACAAACATTAAGTATGTGATGGATTTCGTCAAAATAAACAACTTTTTCGTTTAATATGTTTCATGAGAATAACTAAAAGTGCAAAAAACTTATGACAAAAACCTACCATGTTTTGAAACATTTCAAAAAACTGTATTTCGAAAACGAATCATTCTTGGTTAGACATTTTGAAAGAAAAAGTTGTTTATTTTGACGAGATCCACCATATACTTAGTTTTTGTAATGTTCTCAGTAACTTCACTTAGCGCCCTAGGAGCTGAGTAATATGCATCGATTTAGAAAATGGAAAACAAAACTTGGAAATTATCTTTGGGTGACCAGCAGAACGGAAGTGTTCTCTTATAACACAAGTTATTCCAATATTTCGATAAAAGTTATTATCATATTCAGGGAACAGCTACAAAATTTGTATGATGGTGATACAATATAAAAATTATCAATATAAAAGGCCACAACCTACTGTTAGTGAGCTTGACCGTGTCGAAGAGAATGTTACGTTTAAACAATTGAAACATGTCAATACAATAAACAATTCATTAAAACAAAAGATAATATAATAATGAATTTTATCGAAATATTGGAATAACTTGTGTTATAAGAGTACACTTTCGTTCTGCTGATCACCCAAAGATAAATTCCAAGTTTTGTTCTTAACTAGTCAGCAAAAACTGTCCTTCAACTGAAAATCGTAAATATCTCGAAAACGATCACCTCCAGCGTTGTTGAGAAGGTGTACCTTTTTTACTTAGAAAAGGTGTGGCAATTAGGTTTCTTCACGAGAAGTAGGGCAATTTGAAATAAATGATGACAGCGTACGCAGCGCCCTCTAGATGTTAAATGAAAATTGATACGAATGTATGTTCTCCCAAGTCGAAAAATTCCCCGGGTACCAAATTTCGTGCAAATAACTTATTTTTGCAAGAGTTATTTCCAAGAAGCGAACAAAAAAATTCAATTTCAACACCCCGTATCTCCGAAACGAAGCATTTTCAGACACAACTTCATATATACTTTTTTTCTTGAAATTGTGTCAAGAATACGTCACTTGAATATTTCAACGTACTCATATCTCACCCTGTACTAGCTGAACAATTTGCGTCCCATTCCACAGTCGATATTCTGGTAAAGCCAGCATCCACCATTCCTACAACAGTAGGCGAATTTTGAAACAGCTCAATATCAACAAGGCGTCTGGTCCTGATGGAGTTCCCGTCATGAAATAAACTTTTCAACCTGTTTTATGAGGAAGGGGTGTTCCCTTCTTATTGGAAGATTGCTAGCGTTCAGCCTATTTCCAAAAGAGGCAAAAAATCTTCCAAATAACTATAGACCAGTCGCTTTGCCATCAGTTATATCAAAAATCATGGAGAAAGCCGTGGATTACCACATCATGAAATATTTGAAGGGCTTTAACATTTTGAGGGATCATCAATATGGCTTTCGTTAACAAAGATCAACAGGCGACCTTCTATCGTATGTCACCCATATTTGGAATAACGCAATCGAGAAATATGGAGACTCAAGAGCTGCGCCTGATATTTCTAAGGCCTTTGACCGTGTGTGGCATAAGGTGTTGCTGGCCAAACTTCGATGCTATGGCTTGTTGGATCATTTTTGTGTATGGCTCTACAGCTTCCTGAAATAACGTTTCCTGCAAGTGGCCGTCAATAAATATATCTCGAATACTTTTACCATCAACGCTGGTGTTCCCCAGAAATCCCCATATTGCCTCCCGATCTCTTTTTATTGTATATCAATGACTCATTGGGAAAAAAATCAAGAATCCAATAAATTGCTTTGCTGACGAAGCCACACTTGTTTCGTTATTCCTTTTTGATTTCAGAACATCTAGAAGTGATTTTCAATTGGGTTGAGAGTAACCAGGTTCAATTCATTGAACGTGGTTCTGACCTGACCTGACCTGACCTGACATTGGTTTTCTCCAAAAAGATGAATGTTTTCGAACCGAACATAATAATGTCAATACGAACAATTCCGCTTTCTACTTCGAAACGTTCGTTGGGAGTTAAAATGGATACCAATTTGTCTTGGCACAATAATATTACGTTATTGGAACTAGGCAAAAGCTCTGAACATTGTTTTGATCCAGAAAACTGTACACCCCTCAGCAACTTTTGATGCTTTATAAAGCTCAGATCAGAGCTTTCAGTTCTCATGTATGGAGCGGAGCTCCATACATGAACATCTAGAAAAAAGCCATCTGCCGTATTGGAGACGCGAACATCATTTGCAACCTTGTTAGTCTGAAAGAATGAAAGAAATGTGGGAATTTTGTCTCTCTTCTATAAATACTTTCACGGGAAGCGTTCAAATGACTTGGTGCATTTTATTCTACCAAGAGCGGTACATTTCAGAAATACGCGACGGATTGTGGTTACTCATCGTTTCAAGGTTCAACCCTCTGTTTGAGAACTCTTTCATTTAGAGAACTGAGTTTATGTGAATTGAACTTTCTGAGAGCGGTTTTCCAAATGAATTTGATCGCTACTTTCGCACAGGCACCGCTCTTAGAGCGCTTCAAGAATTTTTCTGTAGTGTTTGTGTTTTGTCCTTAAAAATATAGAATTACAACTTAGCATCAAGGTTTTTCTTTCAATTCAATAACATTTCTGAAAAATTAGTACCTGCTATTATAGAATTTCAGATTGGATTATTTTCATTGTCACTAACAACCTTGATGGAAGATAATCTACAACTATTTATTTTATATCCATAACAGTCAAGTCTCGAGTATATTGATAAATTGGTATATTTAGGTTATTGTCAAGAAGTAATCACCTTGAGACACAAAGTGTACATATTCCTTATCTCAAATCATCACTATTGTGAATTACAATAGTGAACAAATATATCCACATAAATTATTCCAATAACAGGTAATCATGAGAGTCGGGTCTGTTTGATAGATCTCCACAAAGATGATAGATCTTTGCAAGATCTGCACATCTTTGTAGAGAGTTTATTTTGACAGTTATTGGTTTCTTCTTTTCTTTGGAAGATTGTCCCTTTTTTTATATGAAAAACCTTCAGATTCCCAAAATACGAAAACATAACAAAGCATTGTTTTGAAACAGACAATTATTGACACCTATTTAATTCATAAATAAACCATTATATGTAAAACTACTAATCAACTATCAATAAACATTAAAATCTGTATTTTCAAACAGAATTTCCAAAGATATTTTTAACGGTGTGTCTTTAACCAACGCTATGTATACGATCACACAATATGTGCACTCCTTTTTTTAATGATGTTCTGGGACAACCATCTTTTTTAACAATAACATTCAAATCATGTCAACAATTCGTGACAATAGCTATATGTATACATAAGGCTATAATCATTAATTGGGATTTTGCCCATTCCAATGACATGTTTGAACACTGCGATATCAAATTCAGGTTAACCCGATATAGACGCCTTATAAATATGGATTTGTCTAGCTGGTATGTGCTGTGTAATTTATTTAAATAGGACAAAAATCCATTATCTCGTACACTTACATGCATTTTCAACTCGATAGTATTCGTTTTATCGGTATTTAAAAAAACTACGACAGAAGTATTGACTACATTGTAAGAGCCGAGTAGGTGTTGTTACATTTAGGCCGATAACTATATTGGAATCGCAAGATTGTAACCCTATTATTCACAAGGTAACAATTGAATACACACGAGTATTTTTATAACCGACATTCAAAGGTGACTTTACATCAAGTGAATTTCATTCAAATTCAAACTCAAATGAATTGTGTCCATATCCTACTTACAATAAATAGATCGGATTAGCCCAAGTTCACAAATTAAATTGTGTCTGATGATTATGTACAATCAAAATGACAAACATAAATTATTGTCAAAAAAAGATTACATTCTTGAATGTTATGGAACATTGAGTGAAAAACCGAAATTGAATCGGGTATTTCGGTGATGCATACTTCACCGCCTGTGAAAAATCACAAGACCATCACAGATATGAAGCAAAAAATGAAGTAGCATGAGAAGGTCAGTACTGGAGGTCACTAACCACAAAAAAGTTCGAATACACGGAGGGAGTTAAAGCATCCTTCGGCCAGTATTTTCTTCAATTTGCGTTTGAAGATAACTGGACGTCTGCTCTCTCTCTCTCTCTTTCTCAATTCGAGGGGCAGAGTTGAATAGATGTATTCCAGTATCCACTGAAGCTTTTTTGCATGAAGTGACACATTTTCTTCGGTAAAATATTTCTTTTGTTTCTGATGTCATACATGTGAATATCGCAATGTCATCTAAATATGTTTAGGTTCTTGAAAAGGTGAGTCAACAGTTATATGTATATATAAATAGAAAGCACCGTGAGAATTGTATTACTTCTGATGCATGATGCTCTGAAGGATGAACAGAAAATACGTCTAATAATACGTTTTTGCAACACAAACACTCTTTGTAGTTCGCACGCTTGACCCCACACATATTATAAGAACACAAAATGCTCACAAATTCAGACAATTTTACAAAAAAATATCTTCTTGAATCTCAAATTTTATAAAAATGATTTTTTTTCTAGTTTTCAGCGAAATATGTTCTTTTTTTTTCTTGTATCACTACACAGGTTTGTTGGGGTCGCCCTAAATTTCCATATAAGAACCTTGATTTCTAATATTTATTGTATTCTTTTAATGTGGAGATGACAAAGACGATTATCATTTTTTTTTCTCCGTAGTGTGCGCTGGTCAAGCCCTATCCTCCGAAGCCCCGATACATTCGGGACAGCGCGCCAGCATTATTAACCAATGACCACTCACCACACCGTGGGGCAAGTGATCATTAGGTCCGAGAATCATGTGCCCTGACCAAGCGCAGTAAGCCAAAAATGACAGCTTTCCGCATCTGTGCGGCTAAGATTTCTGCCTTAATGCGACAAGCCAGTATGATTTTAAGATTCGAGAGTAAAGACAAGAGTGATCTGGATAGAGTGTGCGGAGTTCGAAGAGAAAATCTCGATATTTTATCCGTTTTTCCTTCTCTTTTCTGACGAGGAACTGAAAACTCCACGACAAATATCGTTTTGGTCTGGTGGTCGAGAAGGACTACATCAGGCTTATTAGCTTGTATGAGCCTGAGGGTGGGAAATAGTTCCAATAAATTCGGCACTTCTTGTTCCCCACAACGGATTCAATATACCCCGGAATTGGATGCTGATAGCAAGTGCATTAGGGTATCGGGCACCTCGCGGCAGGCCCTGCACCTTGTGTCAGGGACCTCAATACCCATCACGCGACTGCGGTAGACTAAGGTGTTGAAGACACCATCCTGGCAACCCATGTATTGTCTTATCCTTGTGTCACTGCGAAAGTAAAGTGATCTCTGCGGCTTTTATCTGAGCTTTTTGCTGACAAGTTCCAATACTGTGACAGAGTTGTGGTCACCTCGTTCAGAGTCGAAAACTATACCGAGTTCATCAGCTGCTCGGGCAGCTGCCCTAAGGAGAAATGCTTCAATTCCTGATCTCTCGTGGTCACGGACCATGCAGAGAAGGGGATCCGAACTCCTGACGACTTTACAGGCTGTATCCAGTACCATTCTGTCATGTAGACACTCCAAACTCAAAAGTCCAAGACCTCCCTCTTGTCGGAGGAAGTACAACCGTGGAACGGACCATTTGGGATGCAAAATCCTATAGAGATGCATCATTTTTCGGGTCTTTACGTAGAGTTCATACAGCTCCTCCCGAGTCCACTTCACTACTCCAAACGAGTAGAGTAAGATTGGAACGGCAAGCATATTTGTTGCAGCAACTTAGTTCTTCCCCAAATATTATTATTATTATCATTATTATTATTATACTATATGAAATAGCGAAGTACCCCAGTGCATAGTGAACTTCAAGCAGACATTCTCGTTCCAGCATGTTTTGGAGTGTAGTGACCATATAGACACATTTGTTCAGCTTGCCACAAACTACATCGACATGCGGGTTCCATGATAGGTTGCAGTTGATTTGTGTTTCTAAGAACTTCACCATTATGGATGGTTCATTTGACATTCCTTCACATGAGAGCGGTAAATGCAATGGTCTTCTATGTTTGCTATGAAACTCTATATATTCCGTCTTATTATGATTAATCATAATTTTTTTTGAAGCATAACTCCTTGAACTCTATTGGGATTGTGTTGACCTTTTCGAATAGTCTTTCATTAATGCAAGTATCATCTGCATACATAAGCACCCTTCCTCGAGATATGTGAATGGGAAGGTCGTTAATGAAAATGAGAAAAATTAGAGGATCCAGTACGCTTCCCTGGGGTGTACCAATATCTTCCGAGATGACGTCATCAATCTCAACAATGAACTTTCTTCGTTCGAGGAAGGAAACGATCTACTCATTGATTGGGCCGCGGACACAAAGGTGATTCAATTTATCAGATATGAAAGAAATATCGACCGAGTCGAAAGCTCTAGTAAAATCAAAGAAAATTGAGATAAAAAATTCGCCAGAGTCCATTTTGTTGTTGACATATTGCACAAATTCTATCGTGCTTATTTCAGTTGTCAAACCACTACGGAACCCATGCTGGTTGTCACATAAAACCTGATATCTGTTGAAAAAATTTGTGAATCTATTGGCCATTACTTTCTTTATCAATTCAATAATTCTCAATATTATTTGGATCACCTTTTTTTAATAAGAATTATAGAGGCTAATTTGAGGCTAGAGGGAAATTTACACTGCAATCCGGACAAATTGATAATATGCTTAAAAGCTAGTCTGGTGTCTTCAATTACTGAAATCGAAATTTCGTCCAGACCTGTAGATTTTTTATTTGGTAATGAGTTCGTCACCTCAAGTATTTCGTCCTTTGTGACGTGTTCAAAGAACATTGAAAGGGAAATATCACATCTGTATTTGATACTTGTCTGTCTGCTGGTGAATTGAATGTATTGGTTTCTAAGCCATGATATACATTAGTTGTAGTAAATACTCCACTATCACTTTGTCTTCCATATGCTCCTATATCTATCGTTATAGATTTATAGTTTGCATCTACAATCCCTTGAAGATGAATTGGAAAATATTTTTATAGTTATAAAATTGAGATCCAGAATTATTTGGACATTTGCCGTCAACACATCCAACGCAATTTGGAAAGTTCCGGAAAGTCATCCGGTGTAGGTGAGCCATATGTTTTGAACAAAATATATTTCAAATAGCGTCACATGTTTCGTAAACAATATTTGCTATGAGCCATTCTAAAAGAGAATGCTAGTGACCTGAATGCAATTTCCGTTGACAGAAACCCACAAAATACAAATAAAACTAAAATATAAATAAAGTAAATCGATAAACAAATAATACTTGTAGTTTAATAGCATCAGTGTACAAAGAGAGATAATAATTATTTATAATCTATTTATTTTAGGTTGTGCCGTTGAAAATAAATGACAGAATCTGAGAGATACCTATCGCTAGGAGTACATAAAATCTTTATTACCAACCGGGTCTGGTTCTCAAGGCTTTACTTCAAAATGGAAATATTTTGATCTGTTGACAGTTTTGAATGATTTCTTTGCACCACGACGAGTTGTAAGCAATGTTCCTAATGAAAGAGAAAACTGGAATTCGGAATTCCCTACAGATATTCGGAACGAATCAAACAATGAATTTAATTCAGATCTAAAATTTGATGATGACCCACAATCCTCAGACGGTTCTGACAAAACCCCAACGGAAACAGACCAAAATGCAAAGGAAACACATATGTTGCAAAATCCGAAATCTGTTAACACAATGGAGATGCCCAAACCTACTAAAAAGAGATTTAGATCTCAGAAGGACCCAATAAGTGACTTGATAGCCATTGAAAAATAAAAAATTGCTCATTTAGACGTGATGGTTTCTCACTCCCAACCAGATACAGAAATTCAAGATGAAAACTATTTCTTTCTACTGAGTTAACTACTACATTTACGATGTATTCTGAACGATCATAAATTACAAACGCGAATTGAAATTCAGCAGCTCATTCTTGAAGAAAAAAAACTTTATGATTTGAACCAGTCACCCTTTATTCCTGTTGCAACACCTCCATATTCAACAAAAGGTCATACAAATGATTCACTTCCATCAACCAATGATGGCCAAAACAACCCCCAACAAAAAAATTACTGGGAATTACGCCCACCAACTACTAGCACTCAAGACTTTTCTGGTCAGTTAAGCGAAATTGTGTGTTTCCCTAATAAAGCAATAAATAAAATTATTGAATGTTGAGACTAATTATTTTTACGTTTCCAAGAATACATATTTTCGTTTTCGTTTTCGTTTCGTTTTCGATTGTTTATTATGAATAATGGAAGGTGCTATCCTATTTACCTCAGAGTAACAACAAGCCTTTCCTCTGGAGATATACACCGACGAAAATTTGAGTATTTCCGAATGGTATCCTGAATTCCATTCAAAATGTAGTATAACGGTTTTTTATCCATTTTCATGAACTCAATAAACTTTTCAGGCTGATCCAGTAATTCTGGAAAAAGCGTATGAAATTCACCAACTTTCTCTCTGGATTGATAAATGTCATTAATGTAGTAGAGTTTCTTTTTTCTTTTCAACAATAACACTTTTAGCGCTTGGCTACTTTCTGTCAACAAGTAGGCTTGTAAATTCCTGCCGGTTATTCACTTTTTAATGAAAAGCACCATATAAAGAATTAAAACGTATCCTACCTATTTAGTGATCTCAACCGAAAACATCTATATATAGACCATCATTATCGACCGATCTCATTCGGCTGTACACGGTCAAAATTAATTTCGACCGAAAACGGTGCCACTCTGACCGAGGCCTGAGATATTGGAAAATAATCAATTACTAGTGTCCCATCGAGAACAGTTCACCGACCAAAGAAGCTATGTTTTGTCAAAGACTGTGTCTTCTCAAATTTTTTTGAATAGAAAAAGGGATCGATACTTCGAAGGTACTTTTCAGTATCTAATGACTTTGTTTTCGTTTTGCATTTTTGTGGATACGTTCTCGAGAAATAAGGGTGGTCGATGCTGAGCAATGAAACTATTTTCTGATTTTTACTTCCATTCTATAATGACTACTTTTTTTTTACAGTTTCGAAATTTTCTGTTTGATGAACAAAAAGAACAAGAACAAGTTTTCTCTATACTCTACAAAAACTTCCATCAGTTTATACAGAAATAATTAAATGACATTTAGGTTCAATTTGTCGGTTCCTTTGTTGATGCAAGAAACAGAGTTGTTTTGATATGGAGACAGGATCCGTAGAGAAGAAAAATTAAAGTTTAGCTCGCAATGAGGAGTAAAGCGGTATAAATTTTCATCGCGTCTGGTGTCAATGAAATTACTGTTCTCACAATTTTGAAGCAACTCAAAAGATAACCTACGTGATAATAAAATGGTGTATTGCCTTAATAAAGATATCTTCGACCACCGCGTCCTATTCTGTGAATATTTCATTGACATGCATTTCATTAGTTCGGGGTTTCATTGTCTAATCCCTATCCCTACTAACATTATAAATGCGAATGTAAGTTTGTTTGTTACGGTTTCTCGCGAAAACTACTTAACCGATCATTATGAAATGTTGTACCCATGTTCTTAGAGCTATTAGAAGTAATATAGGATACTTTCTATAAAAAAAAAACTATTTTTATGTGGGATAAAAAATTGTTTGTCAAAAAAATCTCAAAATCCACCTACTTTGTTGGTTAGGTTAGGTTAATTTAGGTTAAATTATGTTAGGTTAGTTTAGGATAGGTTAGGTTCGGATAAGTTTGGTTAGGTTAGGTAAGGTTAGGTCAGGTTAGCGGCAGATGGGCAGTCTACTGAGAGCCAGTGATAAAGGAGACGTAGCTATAATTGGTGGAAAACTTGCAGTAGCCGAAAAGTACTTAAAAGGAATGAGAGAGATACCCCGAAATCACTGAAATAATAGAAACAATAACAAATGGAGACGTTGAATACCTGAAAAATGAAATGAGGTCGATGAGGAGTAAGAGGGGCAGCAATGAAGTAAACCAAGTCAGGTACGTATTTGTCGCTGCGTACGAGGTGGACAAGATAGGGGGCATAAATGATATAGAATCGTTCTATAACATCATGGATAAGCTAATGGAGACGACACAGAGAGAGGGGAGAAACGGCCTGCAGGTCGTAATACCCGAAGGACTGAACCCGGACTATGCAAGGAAGATACTAGAGGGAACGGCAAGAAAAAGCGACATGGCTGTTACCATCCTGACCGCCACTGATCCCCAAGCGAAGACCCGGAAGACAAAACAGTCGCGAGAGGAAAATTACGCCATTACGGTGAGGAGCGGAGAAAAGACATATGCTGAACTGGTGAAGACAGTCAAGGATGGGATGGCAGGGGAGGAGACAGGTGTGAAAATCACCAGGATAAGAAAAACGGCAGCAGGACATATGCTTCTCAACATTGACGGAGGGGAGGAGAAGGCAAGAAACTTGAGATATAAAATCTGTAATAAAACTAAGGATCTTCAAGTAAAGGTAGCCAGCAACAAAGCCACGATAATTGTCTCCGGAATGGAAATAACGGCAACAAATGAAGAAACAGTCAACGCACTAGCAAAAGAGCTGGGCACAGATGCCAGGGAAGTTGACATAAAGCATGTCAGAACTAGGCAATATGGTGAGCTGACTGCAATAGTGGAAGTGCCGAAAGACACTGTAGGCAGCTTATTGAAGAGGGGAACGATACGAATTGGACTCCCGCAATGCCGAGTAGTGGAGAGAATAGAGCTTCCGAGATGTTACAGGTGTCTGGATTTCGGCCACAGAACAACCGACTGCCAAGGGGAGGACAGGAGCGACCGATGTGTAAAGTGCAGACAGGTTGATCACAGGGTGAATGATTGTACCAAACAAGCCTACTGCTGGAAGTGTAAGCGCTCAGGGCACAGGGCGGACCAGATGAGATGTCCTTCTTTTAAAAAACTGGTGGAGGCACGCCGTAAAGCACGCCTCGCTAGTATCTAGAGACCCCCCTTCTGTAAATGCCCCTAAAGATCCTCCAATTGAACGCTGACAGAAGACGTGACGCCCATCACCTACTTCAAAAGGTGGTAGACATCATACTGGTCCAGGAGCCGAATAAAGCGATAGTGAGGAATGATCAAAAATGGATTCTAGGAAAGGACATAAACACAGCAATATGGTGTAGAAACCGCAATTGCGGAATAATGGGACACGAAAGTGCAGATGGGTTTGTCTGCCTGAAGTTCGGCGACTGGGCAATATATAACTGCTACATATCCCCAAATATTGAACAAAGGAACTTTGAAACATACGTGGATACGATCATGGAACACGTAAGGAATGGAGGAAAGGAGGCCTTAATCGCAGGAGATTTTAATTCCAAGTCAGCGATCTGGAATGCTGCCACCTCAGATACAAGAGGCGAATACCTGGCAGATTGGATACAGTCGCTAAATCTAACGGTACAGAACTGGGGGCACACGCCAACGTTTGTGAGAGGGCAGCAGAAGTCAATAATTGATATCACACTCTCAACACAGAGGCTGTCAAACAGGGTAGGAAACTGGGAGGTATCTGAGCAAGAAAGCATGAGCCTGCATAGATATGTACGATACACAGTTGAAACGTCAAATAAAGTCAAGAGAAAGGAAGGCTTCAAAACTCACAACTTGGATAAAGAAACACTGACTAGCATGCTACAGATGACAGAGGGTAACTTGTACCAGCTAGATGAGATAAGCAACGCCCTGCTAGACGCTCAAAAAGTTTCCATTAGCAAAGATCCGAGTGGAAGGCAAAAAACACAGCCCACGTGGTGGAATGACGATATTCAAAAGGCCAGAGAAGCCTGCAACCGTACCAGGAGGGCGCTAATGAGGGCGAGAGGAAGAAATGGCAACCCGGAGGACATAAACAATAAGGAGATGACATATAAAAACGCAAGAAGAGACATGAGGCGGGAAATAAGACGAGCCCAAAGGGAAGGCTGGAAGACACTCTGTGATGCCCTGGAAGAGGACCCATGGGGACAGGGGTACCAGATAGTGTCGAAGCAACTGAACTTAGTAAGACATTCTTATGAAATGAATCCACAACAGGAGGCAGACAGGCTGGCAGAACTATTCCCAAATTCTTATGAAGAACAAGTAATACACCGCAAGGAAGTGACGAACCTAGCAATCTTCACAGGGGAGGAACTACAGGCCGCCACTGAAAAAATAAAAAACAAAAAGTCCTCTGGACCGGATGGTATACTACCCGAAATAGTGAAGATTGCGGCGCAGACAATGCCAGAGGACATATTGTATATAATGAATGACCAGCTCACTAAAGAGTCTTTTCCACGGCAATGGAAAGAGGCCAGGGTAATACTTATACCGAAAGGGAACGAGGATGGGCTGGAAAAAAGTACAGGCCGATCTGCCTTCTGGACTCCCTTGGGAAACTTCCAGAGCAGCTGGATTAAGGCCAGACTTGAGGCGGAATTGGAGGAGAGGGGATCTATCTCCGCGGAGCAATATGGATTTTGGGCCAAAAGATCCGCTCCGCAGGCAATACTAAGCGTACTGCGACAGACGACAGCTCCCAGAACGAGGTGGGGATCGGTCATTTTCATTGATATTAAAAATACCTTTAACACCGCCAGATGGGGAATAATTAAGGCAAATCTAGCCTAGCTGAATATCAGCGGATATCTACAGAATATAATAGCAAACTATCTGTGTGACAGATCGATCACCTGCAAAAACTACAGGCAGACACTGACACAGGGCGTCCCGCAGGGATCAGTGCTTGGGCCCAACCTCTGGAATGTGCTATACGATGGGATCCTAAGATTAGAGCTTCCAGAAGGATGCAATACGGTAGCATATGCGGACGATCTCGCGCTCACGATTGGGGCGGACCAAAAACAGGACTCAATCGAGAAAGCAAATACAGCACTCGCGAGCATATATAACTGGATGTTAGAAAACAAACTGCAAATGGCAACGCAGAAAACGGAGGTGATAATCCTGAAGGGACCGCGTAAAAGAGAGGACATTGTCTACACAATTGCTGGAACGCAGGTCAGGCCTAAGAAATACGTAAAGTACCTAGGTGTATGGCTCGATGATAAAGTCATATATAATGAGCACGTACGGAAAATGTGCCAAAAAGCTGAAAGGCAATGCAACGCATTAGCAAAATTGCTCCCAAACATCAGGGGACCTGGGTACCATAAAAGACGAGCGATGTACGGTGTGGTGCAATCGACACTCCTTTACGCGGCACCCGTATGGAAAAACGCGATGAGGGTGGGCACATACAAACGGATGATGATCTCGACACAGAGAAGGATACTCCTGAGAGTGATATCTGCATATAAGACTGTGTCGGCAGAAGCGGCAGCGGTTGTCGCAGGGATACCGCCTATAGACTTGCTGATAGAGGAACGGGCTAGAATTACAAAAGAAGAGAACATTATCGAAGGGATAAAACAAACTGAAAGGGACCTAACGATATCCATGTGGCAGGAGAGATGGAATGCACTACACGATAAAGGGCAATGTACAAAGAAAATCTTGCCGGACATAAAGATGTGGCTGGACTGCAATTTTAGGACAACAAGCTATTTCCTGACGCAGGCTATGACGGGGCACGGGTCATTCCGGGTTTTTACACACAAAATAGGAAAGTCGCCGGACGAAGATTGCATATACTGCGGAGATAGGGATGACCCAGAGCATACTATCTTCCAGTGCGATAGATGGGATGCACTTAACAGTCACTTCGACCTCGAAGTAACAACAGGAAACCTGATGGAAATAATGACCAGAGATAAAACCTCCTGGAAAAGGGGAGAAACCTACCTAAGAGGGATAATGGAAAAAAAGGAAGAGGAAGAGAGAAGGAACCAGAATGAGACGGAAGGGAGGCAGAGATAACACCATTGGCACGCAGATAGCCTGATGCATATCACTAGACAGTTCCGGGCTATCTTGGCGAAGGGGGGGTTTTAGTCGGAGTAGCGACCGACACTACCCGGGCTGATTGACGGAAAGGCTTGGGTGTCAAGCGATTTCCCCCCCACCGAAAAAAAAAGGTCAGGTTAGGTTAGGTGAGGTTAGGTTAGAGTGGAGTAGAGTAGAGTAGAGTAGTGTAGGTTAAGTTAGATTAGGTTATGTTAGGTTATGTTAAGGTAGGTTAGGTTGGATTAGCTTAGGTTGGGTTAGATTAGGTTAGGTTACGTTAGGTAATAATTTTTAAAAATTGATAATCGTAGCCAAGCATCAAAATATAGTTCTCATATTGATTCATTTCTATTGTACTGACACTTATTCAATGGCATAAATGCGAGCCAAGCCCCGAGTAAAAGCTAGTATGACATAAAATGATTTGAAATCTCTGTAAATATCGATAAAATTAAACAGATCAGCTGAAAATAACAATTATTATATTAAGCAAAAAACTTTACAGTGAAATAAAATACAAGTAACAAATTGAAAAATTAACAAGAAACGGAGATTGAAAATTTAAAAGTTTCAAGCCAAGTTACTTCACGACGTTTTGATTGTTATTATCCACGATCGTCTTCGGGTGATGACTGTCATCACCGTTGAACAAGAATTATATCTTCAATACCAATAATAACAATCCAGTTTTTCGAAGAGTATTCGTTTTTGTCAAGTAGCTCGGAAAACAACTGAGTTTGGAAACAAAATGAGTTCTAGAATATTCCACAGTGAGTTTCTCGTCCCAAAGTTGAGATTACCTCACTTTTTTCAAAGCAGAAAAGTAATATTTTTCAAATAATTGTATTCAAATGAGCAGATAGAATAAATAATATTTTGTGAGAAAGTCAATTTGATTTCTTATCGGTCAATTCAACCAAAAAACACTCATGAAATATTGTGAAATATTTTTTCAATACCGAATATATGAAGTATATTAATCTTATGAATTTAATCTCTCCTCTCGAAGGTAGCAAATTTGATATCATTCTGAACAAATACATTCAAATTGTATAATTATTGATTCTTTTGACATTGTCACTAGGCAAAAGTGACCTTGAATTTTTTCGAAAAACATATTCTACATCGCAAAATCACAATTGACTTTCAATTATATTCAAACCCAATGTTTACTACAATTTGCGTGATGATATTAAGTTATTTATTGAAATTATCTACTGAATGAGGAACATTGACTAACCTGTGAATCATGTTATTTTATAAGTCTTCATCAAGTAACGGCCAAATCAGAAAAAGAAATGTATACCCTTCAATATAGAAAATAGAAATTTGAATAATTGTTATGTCACAATTTACAAGTTGAAATTTGTATGTGTTCATATAGTGGGTTTGATATAGTGTATATTGTAATTTTATATTAACTTGTACTTTCTTTGCATAATTTGTATGAATGCATTTTTTTTATTCTATTGTGTATTGAACTTTACATCTGTCTTACGACAAAAAAGTAATAAACGAACTGAAATGAATTGCATTTCAAAAACTTTTCATGAATGTCTGAACTTGGAATGTTTGTTAATAATTCCACTGACCTAAAAAGATTCCTTATGAGGCTTTAGATCATGAAGGACAATTCAATAACGCAGGGATTGAGTTCAGTAGGTTATCAAGGCAATATCATGATCGATAAATGAAACCGCATTCATGGAAACAATTCCTTCATGCTGAGTTGAAAAAAAAACCCTTGAGATTAGAAATATTACAACCATAAAGTTGGATAGTTTGAAAATCTCAGGTTTCTTTCTTTTTCTTTTTGATAATCCAATACTACACTCAAATAGTTTTGATTTTGATATTATACTTTCATATTGATTTGAAACTGACAGAGATTCATGGTGGCTATGTCAATTATATAAAACTATTAGAGCACGTGGTAGTTTCAACTCGAATCCAAGCAAAAGTAATATTCACACACTTATTGGATACCAATACTACCTATTTACTCCGAACTGATGATTTTACCAGAAAAAAATATTCGTATTCTTCACTATAATACTCGTTGAACTCGACATACCTGTTAATACAATGGAAATTATTACATTGAAAATTGTTTCTGACGTTCGAAGAGAAATCTTCATATAAGGCCAAAATTTCTTAATTCAATGTTCACAATCACAATCATGTCGCTGGAATTGCAAAGGCTGCTTCTCGAAAGCTTAGAACATTGTTCCAATCCAGAAAACTATATATACCTCAGCAAATTTTGATGCTTTATGAAGCTCAGATCAGACCTTTTTTGGAGTACTGTTCTCATGTATGGACCTTCGCCCCTAGGTATATCCTGAAGATGCTGGATTCCATTCAGAAGAGAGACATCTGCCTGATTGGAGACGCGAACATCACTTGCAACCTTGATAGATCAGTCAGACCAAGAAGGACCCAGACTTAATTCAAGGTATTATGCGACCCGTGCCAAAGGATGAATGATACCTGAGCCTCATCAGGTATCACTAACGGCGCCTTTGGGATACCAGACGACCTCCCAAAGTATCCAGCCTCACATCCATACAGGGGGCACCATGGATGTGGACAAACCTTTTCCCCATACTCGTGGGACTTGGATGAAACATGGAACAAGTGATAGAATATCGGAGGAGGACTCTTCGAGCGACTCCTCGCAAAATCAGACTATCCTGGAGGTGCAAACTGACCGTTTGTAGACCCGAAAGCATAACTGCAGGATTGACGAAAGTCGAACTGCAGGGTGCAGGGGCCCAAACTGATGAAAGCACGGAAAATAGCTGCAGGAACATGGATTGAAAAACCATGTAACACAAAAGACCGCAGAAAAACCGAAAAACCAAAAGTTACTTCTGTGGAGAGGGCCAAAAAGAGACCTAGAGAGGGTGTAAAAACTCCCCCACAGAAGGTACTGAAAAAACCCAGGGCTTTCAAAGAAACTGAGACCTATAGTGAGGCTGCTAGGTACCTGAGGGTGGCGGTCACCGACATACGACACAGAAGGTACTGAAAAAACCCAGGGCTTTCGAAGAAACTGAGACCTATAGTGAGGCTGCTAGGTACCTGAGGGTGGCGGTCACCGACATACGACACCCTGAGGTCACCCTAAGTCAGTGTCAAGCAGACCTGATTCAGGAGGGACTTGTCCGCGAATTGAACAATACTCTCTCTGGAAGCCTCGAAAACCTCCAATTCAAAAAGACTTCATTCGGCGCAGGGGTCCTATAGATAACCTGTGCGAATGAAGGCACAAAAGAATGGCTCAGAGGAAGCATTGGAAACTTGGAAAATATTTGGGAGGGGGCGGACTTGACCGTAGTCGAGGCCAACTAACTCCCGAAGAGACCGAGAGTCCTGGTCTTCATTCCGGGACAAAAAGACGAGAAGGCTACAATTAGGACACGCATCAGTAAGCAGAATCCTGCCCTGGAGGTGGAAAACTGGATTCTCCTGAGCAGAAAAGTAGAAAAGGAAGGACAAATCCTGGCCTACTCCACGAATGAAATTCCCTACAGAGCCTTGGAGGGAAACATGTTAAAAGCCTACTACAAGCTGGGCATAGTCAACTTCAAGGTCCTGAAGGGTTTCAACAGCAATTTTGAGAGTGATACAAACAAACCTGCAACACAGTAAGGGGGCCCCGGCTATCCTTACCAAAATGATGAAGGGGTTTGGTATTGCTCTCATACAAGAACCCTGGGTGTACAGGGGAAAAATAATGGGATTGGGGGGCATCAGAGGGGAGATGATTTATAACAGAACCTCAGAGATCCCAAGAATATGCATAATCATCCGTAAAGGAATAAATATACTGTCGTTGAGTAATTTGTGTTCTAGAGACTTGACGCCAGTCAAAATGAAGACGGCTGGCGGGGGCGGACCTGAGGAAATCATCATTGGATCAGCATACCTCCCTTACGACAGTCCGGAACCACCACCAACCAGGGAAATGGAGGATTTGGTTAGGGCCTGCCAAGCAGAGGGACTACAATTTATAATTGGCTGTGATGCCAATGCACACCACCTAACCTGGGGAAGCATAAACACCAATGTAAGAGGTGAGCACTTACTACATTTTATCATGGCAAACAACTTGGATATTTCAAACATAGGCAATAAACCTACTTTCGTAAATGCGAGACGTAGTGAAGTGATAAACGTAACGATAGGAACTACATTTGTAAGTAACTATGTTCGGAAATGGAATATGTCCGATGAGGAAAGTTGTTCAGACCATCGACACATAAACTTTAAAATCAGAGGGATTCAGACCTCGATACTAACATATCAAAATCCCCGGAAAACAAACTGGGGAGCCTGTACGGTGGCCTGGAAATCTGTTTAGACCGCATAGATTTTGACAAAAGAGATTCCATAGACCTAGAGTTGCCAGCAGATCGATTACAGGGAGCTATCATCTCTACGTACAACGAACATTGTCACATAGTGAATCAGATAATAAACAGGAATGTGCCCTCGTGGAATGAAGATCTGGCGAGGATGAGACAAAAAACTAGAAAATCCTTCAAAGGCGCAAGGAAATCAATTTCATGGGACCATACAGAAGGGCCCTAACTGAGTATAACGAAGTCTTGAGAAAATCGAAGAGAGATACGTGGAGAAGGCAATGTGAGAAGGTCGAACAAACCCAAGCATGTGCCAGGCTCTACAAAATACTCTCGAAGGAACCTCAGGTCTAAATAAATAATCTGAAAACAAATACGGGGGAATATACAAAAACCGGAGAAGAGACTATCAGAGAGCTTTTCCGGGTTCGCTTTCCCGGGTCAGAAATTACAAATCTAACATCAGAGTCCTGGGCGAATTCAGAACTGGAGACCTCGAAAAGGGCATCCAGGGAGGTGATAGATATGGAGAAAATTGAATGGGCTGTAAACTAATTTCAACCCTATAAGTCGCCGGGACCGGATGGCATATATCCAGTAATGCTTCAAAAGGGACCGGAAGTACTTTTCAAAAAATTGTGTATAATTCTCAGGGCAAGCTTAGCACTGGGACACATACCAAAAATTTGGAGACTGATCAGGCCCACCATCATTCCGAAACCAGAGAAAATCGGACAGGACTCAGCGAAGGATTTGAGACCAATTAGTCTCATGTCATTTGCGTTGAAAACGTTAGAAAACCTACTTGACAGGCATATCAGGGACGTATCACTAGCTATCAGACCATTACATCGAGACCAATATGCATACAGGTCAGGTATATCAACAGAAACGGCTCTATTTCGGTTAACAGAAAAAGTAGAATATGCCTACAAACACAAGGAAGTACTTTCAGCTGCTTTCTTGGACATTGATGGGGCATTTGATAATACGTCGTTAGAATCAATCATCTAGGCGTCGAGGAGAAGAGGGATAGACAAGACAAGCTGTAGGTGGATATACTGCATGCTTAGGGGAAGATTGGGAAAAACAGTTGTAGCACGGGTAGCAAGGGGCTGTCCCCAGGAGGGGTTCTATCCCCTCTGTTATGGAACCTTGTAATGGACGAGCTACTATGTCTCTTGGACCATAATGGGTATAAAGCACTGGGCTATGCAGACGACTCAGTCATCTTAGTCCAGGGTAAATACAATAATTTAGTGAAGGGATGCATGCAGCAGGCCCTGAACATTATAACAAGATGAACCTAAAAAGAAGAGCTTAACATAAGCCCATCCAAATCGACCATGGTAGCATTCACCAAGAGGGCTAAAACGGAGGGTCTCGGACCTCTAAAACTTCCAGGTGTAGAAATACAAGTGTCGAGGGAGGAGTAATCCTAGATTCCAAACTGACCTGGAACCAACACTTGGACAGGATAAAGAGGAAAGCGGAGGTAGCACTGATGCTCGCCAGACGCACCTATGGAAAAACATGGGGCTAAAAGCAGACATGGTATATTGGCTATACACGATGGTGGTTGAACCCATGATAACATACGCATCTCTGGTCTGGTGGCCAAAGATGAAGCAGGCGACCGTCATCAACAAACTAGGCAAGGTGCGAAGACTTGCATCTTTGGGAATGACGGGAGCAATGGGAACTACTCCAACAGCTGCATTGGAGACACTCCTGAATCTACATCCTTCACACTTTGTGATAATGAGGGAGGCCAGGATGGGCCAATTCAGACTGGAAAACTCACCGAACTACAAAAGATTGGACCGAACGGAAATTTCGGAACAAGTGGAGGAGCACATATTGGTATACACCTGGTATACAGTGTCCTCCAAAACGTTGTGCGGCGGGGTCTTTCGGGTGGAGCTCGCAGTCCAGCCGGGTATACTGGACGTCCTTTTCCCACGACCCATGTGCTTCAGTGTGCGCGGAGGCGTGCTCCGCAACGCCGACTCCGCAATATACTTCAGCTACCGCCTCAAGACGTCGAGACGTCCGGCTGGCCTCCCGGACCTGAGTCCCAGGGATTTCGGGACCCAGACTCTGTCCGAGCTCAACGGGAGGTCGTTGTGTTGCGCTGACTAGCTCGTTGTACTTTTGTATTTGTGTGAGCAACCTCGCCCGCCATGAAGACATCCCCAAGCTACAAACTGCTTCAGGATGCCCCCTTGGCATTCCACCTCCCCCTAGCACTTCCGCTAGGGCCTCAGTTGCACCTTTACGAGAGATGCAAGGCGCTCCTGTGCGCCGAACATCTCCCTCCCAGGCACCGCTAAGGGTGTGGACCTGGGGGCGTCGCGACGCCTGGCGTCGGATGACCTGTCCTTCTTCCTCGCTTCTGCGTTTTACGCCCGCCGGCGACCCATCGAAGATACATCCCTCGTCGGAGTACCCATCTCCAAGGTACTCGTCCCTGATGTCGTCCTCTTCGCTTCCGAAACACCTAGTGTTTCGGGAAATCTCATTTCCACGTTTAACGCCCGCCGGCGATCCAGATTCAAGTCCACTTGACCTAATCTCTCCTCCGTTTCTACGTTTAACGCCCGCCGGCGATTCTTCTCTGAAGATTCCTTCGCTGGACTCGAAACGTCCTACGCTTCGAGTGTACTCGTTGCTCTGGCACGAACTCTTTGTCGTGGTTGACAATGGCCTTGTGTATTCAAAATTCGTCACTGGTACAGGATGGCTGTACACCCTGTACATATTCACTTTAGGTGTTTCTACGTATGTAGCTAACACCTCTCGTTGTCTGAAATTCTCATGAATGTCAGACAGAATTGTCCTGTTTGGAGGGATTCCATTCTCCATCTGTTTCATCGCCACCGATCTCGGTATAGCGGAATTCTTGGCTGCTTTTAGCATTGCGCGGAGCCCTAACTGGGGCGCGCTTTGTATCTGCAAAGTTTCTCCCTTATTGGGACGCTTCTCGAAAAACATCTCCTGACGTTCTCTAGCAAAGATTTCGTCGTCCATCCTTCTCGTGTTTGGGGTATTTAGTGCCCTAAAACGATTTAAAACAATTTGACTTCCCGATAATTTATCGCGAATTGAGGACTGAGTCCTTTGAGGTTTTTCGCTGTCTCTATCTAATCGACTTGCAAGGGAGCCGAAAGTGCCACGGTTTTGTCGCTCTGCGACCACGGAAGAGGTGCTAATGTCCTCATTGGCAGATGTATTTCGAATAGCTTGAGACATCCTCAGACTAGATGTCTCAGCTGGAGTTCTGGGAATACTGTGTCCCGCGAACACAGATTCCATTGGGGGTTCTCGCTGTGTCGTCGAAATCACACTCAGGCGACTAAAGTTGTCTGAATTGGAAATAAGTTGGTCGAAGCGGTTGACCACGCGATGTTGCACTGTCGTATCCTTTGCAAAGTTTGCTCGCGCTTGTGCCCTAGTCTGCATTTTTCGGTTTTCAAAAATCCCTACAATGACTCTGGCTTGGATATAGACAGAGGGAAGGATTCACGGAAAGCTAAATTCTAAGTTCACTCTTGTTCGCGAAAACTAAGTTCCCTAACAAGGCCTACAGAGTGAACTGAGCTAAATATAAGGATCAAGGAGCCTAACTGTTGAACCGCACCCTAGGATGAGGGCCGTCCGCAGGAAGTTTGGAAAAAAGGTTTCGTTGTCCTGGAGGGTCCCAACGGTAACGTTGAGTCGACAGCCCAGAGGCTAGTCTAATGATGGCTTGAGTCCCCCGAATTTAAGCTCTAAACACCTCGATCTTTAACACCGCTAGGTGATCGGGTGGACTGAGCCCGGGCAACTTTAGTGGAGACCTACTCTTCCTTTGTAGGATTTTGGATTGCTTCCCCTGGCGTGGCGTAAGGAACCGTGCTCTGGAACGAAAAATTCCGGCCACCAATCCGACCAGATCTGAGTCCACTTGACTCCGGGAACGCAGCACCTCCAAGTCTGCTCAAGTCAAACCAACACGGCGTCGGAATACGGAGGAAATCCCTATAACAACTCCTAGAAAAATCCTCCTGTAAATCCCAATTCGAAAACTATCTCTATCGAGTCCTGAAAAGGACCAGAGAACGAATTATTTTGAAGATCCTAACAGAATCTAACAATCCTCCAAGAAAATCCTCAATGTCCAGAACTAAGTCCAATTGACTTTTTACTCCTATCCTCAAGTGTCTCTTAACAGTTCTGAAAAGAACCCGAGACTACGAATTCATTTAAAGAACCCTAAAACGAAGAAAGTATTTCTCTATTTGGGTCTGAAAAGATCCAGAGAAATTATACGAATTCTATTTGACTCAAAAGTCACCTGAAATCGGAAAAAATGTATTAGTATTTACGAATTCCCTTCAGTTCTAATAAGAACTAATAAAACATCGAATTCTCCTAGTTCTAAAAAAAACTAACAAATCGCAATGAATCCTTTGAATAATTCCTGAAGAATATCCAACAATCCAATAATGTAATCGCTTTCAAATGCTCGCCAAGTAATAGTATTTCAATCGCCAGTCAAATAATCGCAAGTATAGAAGGCTTTTCAAATCTCAATATACGTGCTCGCAATCTGAAAAGTATCTGAACGAATAACTTGACGATCATCTTCAGTTCATTCAGGATTTGGAGACCAGCTCCCCTACCCTTTCGGCTGATCATTGGCCTTGAGATGGGCCAATGGGTACAATCTGAACGAATAATGCAAAACTCTGCATATTTATATGTTTGTGGACGAGCTCCAATCGGCCAATCATATCCCTCAAAAAGTCACGTCCACTTCGATCGACTAAAAAATCAATAATCACACCATTCCTTCCAGCAAATCAGAAACCGGCTAGCCGGTGGGGTGAGTATGCCCTGAGGCGAAGATCGTTGCAAACAAACAACCGCCTAACGGAATTCTTAACGGAAATTTGCGATTTTTCAACTTTTTCTCCGAAAAAATTCACCTTCATATTCGAATAGTATTCAATAATTCGAAACGAAACTACTGATGAAATTTTTTCGATATCTCTATTCCTTCCATTACTTTTGGCTGTGAAATGCATTTGAAATTCTAAGTCCAAGATTTTAGGTCGAAGCTATCGAAAATCGATTCCTCCGATACTTCAAATTCCAAATCTGACAAAAATCTAAATAAAATCTGAACCAGACACGCTACAGAAATCGTTTTGGTATCAAACGAAAGCTAATTAAAAGCTCTATCGATGTCTCTTAGAAGAAAACACGATTTCCCTATCTAGATAAGTGAAAACGGCATTTCCATGAAACTGACCGGTTTCGCCTAATGTAAAATAAACGAATGCTATTCATCTTGTAAAAGATTTCCTAACACTCAGGAGATGATATTTCAATGCTGAGTAACCTATACTAAGCTGAAAATATCATAAAAGCATAATTTTCCATTTTCCAAGTTTCCTCAGAGTGAGCGGAGCTTGCACTGAGGCTCGGGAAACAAAGCAAACAGTTTTGTTTCACGACAACAGATGGATCGAAGACCGAACATAGAACGGGAGCTGGAATATACCGAGCGGTAAACCTCTAAACTACAGCTATCCGCTAGGACTATACACATACAAGAACCGAGGAACTGCTTCAATATAGTAGGGATCAGCTCAGAATAATTACAGGGTTACTAACCGGTCATTGTCCGCTTAGAGGACACCTGAATAAAATGGGGCTGTATAACGGAGACCTCAGATGCAGATTATGCAACGAAGGGACAGAAACAGCTCCACATATCTTATTCGAATGTGAGGCACTGAATCACAGAAGGCAGGCAATATATGGACGTACAAAATAACGCCCAGAAGAATATGACGAACATACAGCACGGAACCTGTACAAACTAGTACAGGGAACGAGACTGATGGAATGGGTATCATGAGAAGATGGGAGAATAAACGCAATAAGCCCAAGAGGCTGCAGTATTTTCTGAAAACTTGGACTGAATGGACAAGTCAGACAGCTCCTGAGGTACAAAAAAAAACTTTGATAGCCAAGAACATCGGATAAAGATTGGGAATTTGTCTCTCATTCATAGATACTTCCACGGAAAGTATTCACCCACATAGCAATAGATATTCCAGGTATATTTCATGAATATACATTTATGGATATTGTATTATGCTATGAATATGCCATGGATATATATATCTTCTGGAGAATATTCCCTGGAAGTGCTCCTGGCGAACCTTTGATATATTTTAAGAATATTCCTTGGGAATATTCTTGGAATATCTTATAATATTCTTAGAATATCTAAGGTATATTCTATTAAGAATATTCCAGGAATAGAACCCGAGGAATATTCATAAAATATTTAGGATATTCTTAGTTTATTGTAGGAATATACAATAGAGAAACACCATAGAATATTCTTTAAATATATTTTATGAATATTCTAGGAATATTTGGAATATTCCAAGAATGTGACGAGTAACCGCTATTAGGCATGTATATATTGCATTTTGATACAAGATTCACACAAATAATAAAACACATAATATTCATAAACAAATATATTTTAAAAACAATATACACTGAAATATTTGACGTTTCAACCAATATTAAAAATAAAAAATCTAATTCAAAATATTTATTCACTGAATAAAATATTCCTGAATACTGTCATATTACAAATATTAGAAATGTATTCAAATTAGGATATTCCTACTCTCAAACAAATGTATACTAAAAAATATACTAAAATAACTCTGTGAATTCATCAGCACTAATTAAAAAATAATAAATATATCATTTCATTGAAAAAGAAAAAGTGTATTACATCAAGAAATAGGTTAGGTTAGGTTTCTCACTTAGAAAAATAAACCCACAAATGAAGTATTTAAAATGAGTGGTATGATGGGTTCTTCAATGAATTTCACTTACTTAAAGTTATTCAAACTTTGCTCACCAGAATAGTTTTCCTTATATTTATCCAACAATGCATCAGCCAGTGTTTCAATAGTAATACCTGGAACAAAATGTACATTAACGTTCATTATCACTATTTGAAAGTGGCACAATAAAACTGGAATAAAAATCAAATAGATATTTTTCGTATAGATTACTCATGAACATTTACAACATTTTATGACTTGGAGAGCAACTTGCATTGTCTTGTTGAAAAGTAATCATTACGTTTTCAGTTCCTTGGCGCACCTGCCTGTACCAGGTACCACTCTGTTTCCTTTTGGGCAAATTGATACTATACTATGAAAACGAGTGATAAAAATTATGAAAACAAATGATACAAAAGAATGTGTTATTCACTTACTTTTCTCTATTGAAGATACACAACTGAAATCACTCTAGTTCAAACATGTACTTAGTCAAACCAACAAATCCCACACACCAACTCTCCTCGACCCTAAAATGAGGTATAGTAGGTTAATCCATGACTTTACTATCGATACTTTTGCATTTTACTTACTTTTCTTGAAGACTGAATAGATGCAACTCTCCTGTTTGAAGATCCAAAATCAAACTATTCGCTGTACTGCAAATTGGACAACCCCAAATTATAAATGGTACACTGAACGTGACAGAATTATACTTTGATATTAACACCAACACACCATGGTGTGCCACGTCAACCGCCATGTTGAATCAAATGTCGAATTAACGCAAACGCAAATGTACCATGCATTAAGGGACAGCCGCTTTCACAGAGCTTATTCGACTGTCGCGCGCTACACTTCAATTGACCAATGAGAAACGTTTACTCCAATTATTCACTTCCCCATTTCTCTGTTTACAGGAGTTTTCGCTTTGTAATTAAATAATTTCAAATACAAAAAGACAAATAGGATGAGAATTAACCAATTTATTGATGCAACTGGTTCATTTATTGGCCCATTCAAATTTTTTTGTCGTTTCCAACAGTTGCTGTTGGAGCAATTCATCCAGAATCTTTGCGTTGAGTTCAAAACACTATCAGGGTTATATACATTAGGTTATGCATTCGATTAAGATCTTCAAATATTTTTGTTTTTGATAATATTGAATTTTTGGATACGTTATTATAAGATAATTCAAAATTCCATTGTATAGAATATTCCAAAATATACCGTGGGGATATATTCTAAGAATATATCATATGGTATATTCGATCGACAATATTCTTAGAATATTCAAGGGAGAATAATCCATTTATAGACATTCTATGCACATTCTTTCGGGAATAATCCTGCCATATTCATTCAAGCATATTCTATGAATATTCTAAAGGCATGTATATATTCCAAGAATATTCTATGAATATTTGGAATATATACGTTCGTTTTATGATATACAGGGAATATTCCATGAATATCTAGTGCTGTGTGGGCAAGTAACTTGGCACGTTTGATTCCACCAAAAGCGGTACATATCAGAAATACGCGACGGAATGTGGATGCATATCGTTTTGAGGTTCGACTCAATACACCTCGAATTTCATTGTTTGAGAACTCTTTCATTTGGAGAACTGCGTTCATGTGAAAGAAACTTCCTGAGATATTGAAATTACATATAGAGCAAGTAATATTTTAGGAAATTTAGTCAAAAATAATAAAGATAAAACATCCAAATTCGGGAACTCAGGAGTACCTATATGAATTAAAGTGCGGACGTGTCCTGAGGTATATATCGGTCAAACTGGCAGAACATTCAGTAATCGAATCCAGGACCATCATATGAGCTATACGTAAATAGGAAAACTAGTTCAATATATTCAAATCAGCTTTTAGAAGAGAATTATATCTCTAATGAAGAGTTCGAAATTTCACACATAGAAAATAAAGGTTTGAAAGTGAATCATTTGAAAGCAATGAAAAGTGATAAACTTAAAATTTCAAACATTCTAATGATTGACCAACTGGATTTGAATAGATCACAATTATTGAACTTGTTTTGTCAGAAAAGAAAAGAAACAATTATTATTGATGTAGGAGTGAGGTTAAATGCTTCAGGTGATCATAATTGAAGCGGTACCTCAGGTAGAGGTTAGGTAATGTGTTGGAGATAGTCTCAATTATGGTTATCTGTAGTATATAAATATTAGTGTAAGAAGCAACTTATAGTATTCAGATCACTATTGATAAATCTACTGTGTTAGCGAAATATGTGATATATTCTTGGAATAAAGTTTGTGGAGATCAAATCGTAAGGTGTAGTTTATGAAAAAAATTAAAGAGTATATTTTAAGGAGATATTAATTCTTGGGAAAGGAAGTTTTCGGCCTTCTACTTCTCCATGTTGATACAAAAAATGTGGAAATTTTGCAAAGAAATTAAGGAATCAATCAATTTCAAAAAATTAACTCTGTACAAAGATGTGTAGATTATGCAAACGAGTAACTTTCAGACACAAACTATTTCCAATTTTCACAAATCTGGAAATTTTCTGAGCAGTCTGCAGCAGTACTCCACATAAATCATAATCGTAGATATCTACTTATAGTAATACTAGCACAGGCACCGATCTCAGAGCGCATCAAGCATTTTTCTGTAGTGCTTGAATTTTTTACTTGAAAAAAAAAACTTCGAATTGGTGGACTCTTCTGCGTAAATGCTTGGAGGGATATAACAGGTGGTAGCATTACCTAAACTTTGAACCGATACTGTTTGTATGTGTGAGTTTTTCTGTGCCTGGCTTTGCTCAAGAACTAACAGTGGTGATTCAGATGGAACTTTTTCAGAATAATCCATCAGGATAAATTACAACTTTGAGAAATTTATTAATATTAATTTGAAAGTGTAAATATAAAATCATATTTTGGATTTGTCAATTTTAACTAATCAAAGATACGCTGGGATTTTTTTACAACAGTTTTTCGTATGGGAGTTCTACCAGGTAAAGGCATACAAAAAACAACTAAAAATAAAAACAACCAAACAACAGAAATTAAATGAATTGGACCAAAGGACTAAACCCAAAAAGGATAAGTGAAAAAAATCGGGCATATATAGACTACAATGTGGTAACTGTCCAGGAGCTTATACAAGGCACACAGGCAGAAATATCAACATAAGATAACGGGGGCATGTATTGTCGGATTAAAATTCAGCCATATATGGACATCTACAAGAAACAAATCACCCAATAAATAAAGAAACCGTGAAAATTTTTCATACGTGCATTAAAGAAAGGGAGATGAATTTGTTGGTAGCATTGAAAATAAATAGATTGTACAAAATCCACAATTTCAAAACGCTCAATGATCAACTAGAACTAAGCAGCTCGACCCGTTGGAATTCGTAAATTTTTACATCTAGTTTAGGATTCATTCAACATTTGTTTGTTAATCGAGATGTATTGTAGAAGATAATTAGTTATTGTAATATTGGTATTTGTTATTTCAGTTACCTATTTGAGTACTTGTCTTGGCTTAATGTATCAGTTACTTGAAAATGGTCTAATGAATCAAAACCGGTCATAACAAATAATAAACTTAGTAGAAATTGAGCAAAAGCTATTTTCCATATTTTTATTCAATATGAATTTCAACAAAATGAATTGGTCATCAATCGAACAAGTGAAATCAAATCTCTTCCATATACCATATTGTGTAACAATCCAGTGAATGATATCTGATTTAATTTCATAACGTATGTTTGGAGTACAATTTGAATAGAAAAATACTAGTACTAATGTTTTCGTGTAATTCAATGTTTATATGGAAGTAGTTGTTTCTATAGGGTTTTTTCCACTTTGTGTCTGACAGTAACTTCTTTGCATCATCTACACATCATTCAAAAGAGTGACTTTCGAAATTAATTGCTTTCTGCCTTCCTCTAGAAACTTCCCAATTTGTTTATATAAATATGGAGAAGTAGATAACCAAAACCTGTCTTTTCAAAAAATTAATCCCTCCTAAAAGTATACCTCTTTCCATTTAAATTCTTGAGAAATTTAGGCAAGCCATCCATGTACAAGAGAAAAAAGAGGTCCAAGTAGACTCCCTTGTGGGGGCCCCCAATCAAATTTTTCATCTTTGGAAAGTTTTGTCTCAATTTTAACATAGCTCTTCCGATTTCTCATGAACGAAATCATTCACCACCCCTCGAATACCAATGCATCCAATTTCTTTCGCTAGATATGTGAATCAATGACGTTAAAAACATGGGATGAGTCGAAAAATATTCTAACAGGTCTTATGTTGCGGTTTCGCTGGATTTTTTTCCTTAAAATCTAGAATAGTGGTCGCCACCCTGTCGATCGCGAGCTACCAGTAGCTCGCGGAGGCAATTCTGGTAGCTCTCACAACGATTTTAATTTAAAAAATACAAACTGTAAAACTCAGAGAAGCTTCCGAAAATTCCACAAAAAAATCTAATTGTCATAATATTAAACATAAACAGCGGCAACATTACGGTGAGCGATTTGCCGCTGACGCTTTCAAGCTAGAATCGGCTAGAACCGACCAGCCAGACCAGCGCGTTAGTGTTCGAGAACGATCTGGATTGCTTTGAACGGGATAAATACGCACGGCGCGGCGACATTGCGCTTAGTTTAAAACTGAACGCGTAACCAACGTCCAGCGGTTGGGTTAGTAGAGAACAACAAAAATAATATTATGGCAAGCAGTTGTAAGAAGGTAAAGACATACCACTTTCATTCGGAATGGAAAGATCAATAGTTTTTCACAGAAGTTGAAGATAAAAATGTGTGTTTGTTATGCAATACTTCGGTCTCCATTGCTAAAAAAGGAAATATTGAGAGACATCATAAAACTGTACATACTCATTTTGAAAAATCATTCCCACTACATTCTGCAGCCAGAAAGGAGAAACTGAAACAGTTAAAAAAGCAGTTAATTGGACAACAATCAATATTTTTAAGAACAGTCGACAAAAATAAGGCTGCAACTGAAGCAGAGTACCGTATGTCCCAGATAATTGCACAAAAAAAGAAACCTTATGAAGACGGGGAAATGATAAAACAGGCGTTTTTAGAAGCTGTTGATTTGTTATTTGCCAACTTTAGAAATGAGGACGAGATAGTTTCAGCTATAAAATCTATGCAACTTTCTGCTAATACAGTGATGAAACAAGTAGAAGTAATGAGCAATGATATTTTTTTACAGTTAAGAACTAACTTAGATAACTGTGTTTATTTTTCACTTCAATTGGATGAATCAACAGATGTCATTGACACTGCCCAGATGGCCGTGTTCGTCAGGATGGTTTTTAGTGATTTTACGATTAAAGAAAATCTTTTGAAGTTCATTCCACTGAAAGGACACACTACTGGATATGAGTTGTTTTCTCATTTAAAAAATATTATTTCTTCCGAGAAAATTTCAATATCGAAAATGGTAAGCTTGACAACCGATGGCGCTCCAGCTATGGTGGGTTGTGATAAGGGTCTGGTAGCGTTATGTCGTAAAGATGAAACTTTTCCGCAATTAGTCTGTTACCACTGCATTATCCATCAGCAAGCATTATGTGGATATTTCCTGAAACTAAACAACGTTATGAAACTGGTGGTAAAAATTGTGAACAAGATTAGAGCTCAAGCGTTACAAAGAAGATTATTCAGAACCTTGGCCGATGAAGTTGACTGTCAATACGGGGACCTACTCCTTCACTCTGAAGTCCGATGGTCAAGTAGAGGACGGGTGCTGAAACGTTTTAATGATGTCATATCTGGCATAGTTCAATTTTTCAAACAACGCGATTAACCGACTCCGGAACTAGAAAATTCAATTTGGCTTAGAGATTTTGGTTTTCTCGTGGACATTAGAGAGAAATTAAACGAACTTGATTTGCAGCTTCAGGGGAGAGACAAAGAACTAGCGGAAATGATTTCTGATATGAAAGCATTTATCAAAAAGCTAGAGTTTTGGGAACAAAACCTAATTAACAGCGATGCCAAGCATTTTTCTATTCTTCCAGAAAAAATATCTCAAAATCCATTAGAACCCCATGACAACAAATATCATGTAGGAATACTTTCTTCCCTGAAGAATAACTTCAAAAATCGTGTTGTTCTGCAACTTGTGTTATGCAGAACTTTGGGGAAGATATCGCTGCAACAGAAATGGAAGTCATTGAGTTTCAAAATAATTTAACCTTAAAATCGTTAGTCTCAAGTACTGAATGTATCTGGCCTATTGTAAGTAAAGACAAATATTCAGTTCGATGCCGTGTTGCCTTGAAAGTGAAAGCATTATTCAGTTCAACCTATTTGTGTGAATCTTCTTTTTCCAATATGAAGTTCATTAAGAACAAATATCGCAATCGACTTACAGATGAACATTTGGATAATTATATTCCAATGGCTGCATCAAATTATACTGCAAACAATAAAAAAATTATCGATGAGTCTGAGTGTCAGCCTTCTCATTGAACGTGCTTTTTTATTTTTCAATGTTTATGTTCATGATAGTGCGTAACTTTTTTGTTGTTATTATTAACTATTTTTAAATCATACGTGGCATGCCGTTGTGGCTGGATAAAAGTTTGTGTTTATTTTTCAAGCACCTTCGTTTGATAGGTAGGAATGTAGCTACGAACAAGTACGTACTAGTAATATTAGTTATTTTGTTATTAGTTTATTATTAGTACCTATGTATTATGTATTACCAGTTAAATAGTGAAATAAATACATATAATGATAAATTAACTATGGATTATTTCATTTACGTTGCGTTACGTGGCTTCCGTGTGGGTAGCTCGCTGTTTATTCCAAAATTAACAAAGTAGCTCAACACATTGAAGAGGTTGGTGACCACTGATCTAGAAAAACTCTCATACATTCATATCTCTGATACTTTCGAAAATAGACTGGGAATGGAGACGTAAGGTAAGCTGGAAGTAACAAACATACAGTTTTGAGAAAACATTGAGATACGGTTTTGGAGAACTGCCAGTTTACTGTCAAATCAAAAAGAAGTTGGTATGTCTGATGATTCTTTGTGATAAAGTTTGATCGAAAAGTTTTCGTTCTGTATATGGAAATAACTTAATTGGCGACGAGGATAAACTAGTCAATAGTCTAAAGCTGAGTTAAGTCGAACTATAAGAATATCTTTGATGGGATACATCAAACCATCAAACCAGTAATATTCATTACTACACCAAAGGTTCCAAACAGTGCATCATAAATACAAGGACATTTGTGGAGCTCTAAATAGCACATTATTGCCTGAGTACGACGCTGGGCAGTTACACTTTCGGGGTATGATTATGATATCAAACATAAAGAAGGTAAAAATTTCCACATGCAGATGTACTTTCTAGGCTCCCACTCAAATCTGGGAGTAATGGAGAGACTATCAAATATTTTTCAATGGTGAGAGAGTTGAAAACATAATTCAGAGATATTGTTAAACAAACTCTGAAAGACAATACACTCAGATCAATTGACGATTTTATTTTATAATAGTTGGCCAATATTAAATAAAAATACAGATTCATTACCTTATTTCAGAAAACGAGAATACTTTAATTCAGATCAAGGATGTATTACCTACAATAATAGATTTTTGATACCCAAACATTTGCAATGAAGAGTTTTGTGTCAACTGCACGATCAACATCCTGGAGTTGAAAATGGTAGCTCGATTAATGTTGTCAATTGAATGCAACAAATGTTTCTGAAGCTCCTCTTGCTTCTTGGTCATGGCAAAGATTACATTTGGATTTGACAAAAAAGAGTGACTTCAATTTTCTTATTCTCATAGATGCACATAGTGAAGGGATAGATGCTTGGATTCTCAGATCTACAAATGCATCAAAAATAATATCATGTTCAAGGGCAATGTCTTGCTGTTTCAGTCTACCCGATAAAATTCATACAGACAATGGACCTCCATTCAGCTCGGAAGATTTCATTTCATTCTGCATATCTAATGGAGTAAAAGTTTTAAAATATCCTCCTTTGCATTCATCTCCAAATGGTATAACTGAAAGATATATTCAGACTTTCGAAAATAAATTTTTGAAACAACTCTAAGATGATGAAACAGCATGTCTGATAAATCAAAAAAAACTTGACAATTTTCTTCTCTCCTATAGGAATTTTCCACGTAGTGTTACTTAGTTATCACCTGCTGCATTGATGCTAAAACAAATGTATCTTCACTAAAACGGAAGGAATTTGAATGAATACATTAAAGATAAACAGGCATATATCATAGAGAAAAGAAATAAGAATATTTATCCCAATAGTTTCAAAGAATTCCAAGAGAAAGATGAAGTCTACGTTAAAAATGTACATGGAGAGAAATAATTGGTCTAAGGGGATAGTGAAAGTGAGAGTGTGTCCGTTGATGTATATTGTACTAGTGGAAAATAAACCAAGGTACGTTCACATAGATCATCTTCGGAAGGTTTCAACCTGATGATTTTGCATCTGTAGAAAACAACTGTCTATGAGATGTTGATCCAGAAGATATATTACTTTCAGATAAGAGAAGCAAAACTTTCAATACAGAGAATGAAAATAAGCTGGATGAAAATGACTTACAATGTGCAAATCAGAATGAAAGAGTTTTGGTGAATTGAATAATGATCATGACAATAACGCAGGAAATAGCGTAGCTGAAAACCCAACCACTACATTACGTAGATCAATGAGAACTATTTAAAAACCTGACAGATACATGTTTCAATTTTATTTGAGAAAAAGATAATGTTATATATTATGATCATGTAAGATGAGCTGAGGGTACCAAACCTTTAGTATTGAGAAAACTTTGGAATACGGGTTTAGAGAACTGTCAGTTTACTGTCAAATTAAAACGAAGTTGGGATGTCAGATAATTCTATGCAATAATTTTTTATTGAAAAGTATTTGTTCTGTATATAGAAATACATGACAGTTTTCAGATTACCTGCCTCAAGAATAGGTGCTGTTTTCGATACTTTTAGAGAATCTGTGAATTTTCCCTTTTCTACTGAGAGATTCATTACGAGTACTTTTGGCATTTCTTATGAGTTATATTTTTAGGAGTGATTGATTTCTTTTTGGAGATTCCCACATTTTTTGTATCAAAATGGAGTAGTCAAAAGTCAAAAACTTTCTTTCTCATAATATTTTCCAACTCAGAAAATGAAAGAGAAGAGAATGTAAGGTTTTCATAGTTATTTGCGGCACTGAAATCATCATCCCTGAATGCAGATTTATTGTTCACTATTTGTTTTATAGAATTCGTAAAATATACAGATACCAAATACTTTTTTGGGATCATCAATTGGTGCGTCATTGAATGGAATTATTCAATCATTCAAATTTTGAGTGGAGTAATTTCCGAGTGGATAATCTCTCTGTTACTAAGCCTTCTGTATGGGAGACTGTCACGTTTGGATACTTGAAAAGATGTGCTGATTATTTCGAACTCGTGATGTGCGTGCGATCAAATGATTGGTTCTCAAAATGAACTGATCGCACGCATTTTGTGGACTTTGAATCAATCCGCATTTTGAAGTATTCCAAATTTTAAAGTACACTGACCTACATGATTGTATCTCAACTGTCGCACTTAGTGATTCCATCATATTATCTCCAAACCAGTATTTATTCTTATAGAAATTAAAAATTGTATTGCACGTCTTTGCAAATAAGATGATACAATTAGGTACTTTTTCAAAAATTGCTGAAGATGCTGTCGTCAAACCCCCATTCAAGTCAGAGAACACAATGGAAATGTCAAATTATCAGCCTATTAATTTACTACCTACCATCAGCAAAATCTTTGACAGTTTGATCAAATCAAGAATTGTTTGAAAAATGTATGGATGGATTCATGAAAAAGAAGTCGACGCAACATGCAATCGGGAACTCCAAAAATATATAGGGTTTTCCATTAGGCGCTTCCTATTTATAAATTTAAATATAACAAAGTTTGTGGGAGATATCACTGAAAGTTTTATTCATTTGAAATACCGTTCATTTCACAATTTACTTGAATGAACTGCTCCTTCTTGATACAAGAGGTAAGGTATTGAGCTTTGCAGACGACACTGCCATCCTATACACAGGATCTACGTGAGAACAACTCAAGTAATGTGCAGAAAGAAGATTTTCTAACGATCGAAATTTAGTTTCGACTGAACAAACTCACAATTAACTTCGATCAAACGAATTACTTACCATTCACGTCATACTCCAACAGATTGCCTGATATTGGACAACTCAATATCAACAATAACTCCTATATACCTGAAAGTGACTCAATTAGATGTCTAGGGGTAACAATTGATAGACACCTTCGTTGGGACTTACACATGAAAGAAACAGTAAGGAAGATGAGAAGTACACTTTCTAAATTCCGATATGAAAATTCCTAGACATGAAACATTTGAAAACCCTATATTCTGCACTTGTTCAGTCTCAATTGTCGTACAGGATAATTGGATGGGGAGGAGTTGATGATTGTTATTTGATGAATCTTGATGCAATTCAAAAGTGGATTTTGAAAATAATACTCCACAAAGGCCGCTCAAGTGACAGTGTTTTCAGAGACGCACAGGTCCCTGACATGAGGCAATCATTTTTTATGAGTATTCTAAGTAATATTCAAAAAGGAAATATTCAGATAACCCTAGCTGAACAAACCTACCACACAAGAAACAGGAATAATTCTGTGATCGCCCCTCGTTGTGAGAAAACGATTGGACAGAGGAATGCATTTTACTTGGGACCACGAATTTATCAAATAATACTCGATGTAATCAAAGGCCATCATAATAATAAAAGTTTCATGAAGAAATTTGAAAAGTGGATATTGCTCACCGAAAGATCATTTTTCCATAAAATAAATTTAAAAAAATGTATGAACGAAATTGCCCTCTTGTAAACTCACATTCCCCAGAAAACACACAAGAAAAACAAAAGAAAAATAATTTTTTAACATCAATTTTAAATTACTTTTTATGATGAATTTCAATTCATCTCATATGTACTAATTTTTATTTTTCATCATTTACTGATATGGCTATGTCACTTCTTCGGCGCTGCTCCTTCTGTGATGCCGTTGTTTATTCGCTCCTTTTTTTATTTAAGAACTATGTATACCTTTTATCTATATTAAGTGAATAAACATTATTATTATTATTATTATTTCACCGTAGTGTGCGCTGGTCAGGCCCTATCCCCCGATACATTCGGGATGGCGCGCCAGCATTATCAACCAATGACCACTCCCCACACCGTGGGGCAAGTGATCATTGGGTCCGAGAATCATGTGCCCTGAGCAAGCGCAGAGAGCCAAAAATGACAGCCTTCTGCATCTGTGCGGCTAAAATTCCTACCTTAGTGCGGCAAGCCGATATGATCTCAAGATTCGAGAGTAGAAAGGACATCAGTCCACCAAGGACTCCAATAATCAGATCAACCATCTTGACAGAGTGATCTGGATAGAGTCTGTGGAGTCTGAAGAGAAAATCCTATTGAAACCACATGTCGTTGATTTCCGGATCATCTGATTCAGGCCAAAAGAAGTTGGTAATCATCGACTTATAGTGCTCGCCGTTGACAACTATGGCCTGGCTAACGTCGTTCTCAAAGAAATATGGACCGATTACGCCGACATCCCAAAGTCTACACCAAACACCCAAAAAAATGGGCGAGGCGTGCGGTACGTTGCCCGAACAGAATACACATTTTGATGAAACAATTGTATTATGTCCACGTATTGTTGAATGCTATATACATCCATGGTGATTTGGCAAAACAGTTGTAGCTTCAACATGATGGTCGATGTCAATTGTCAAAGTTCGAAAGTACCTGTTGGAAGACCCTTTACAAAGCAATAAATTGTTGAGAACCAGCAGTATGCATATTTTTCGACCTTGCGAAGACTTTTGACACTATCAGCCACACGGACCTATTAGAAACCCTAGAAAACATTGGAACAAAGAGGAATTCCACATAAACCCATAAAAAGTTATTGAAAAGATAAAGAACAATGCGTAGAATTAAAAAAACATAATGAGAGAGAAATGTTCGATATGGTGTTCCACAGAGACAGGTCCAGTCTGAAACAAAAAATCATCAAATAATTTCCTATAATAGTGGATTTATTAAGTAAAAACCTTCTTAGCATCAATTTGAAAAAACCATTTAAGTACCAATAAATCGATGGTAGGAGTGGTAGGAGATCAGCATGAGAAATGAGAATTGAAACTACCTATGTTTTTTGTGTCATTGCTTTTCTAGTTTGAAAGCCGTGGATTCTTGGAAGTTCTTCCTGACGTTTCGCTGGTGCGAGTTGCTAGCTTCTTCAGAGGTTCAACCATCATGGCTTGCTGTTCGATGACTACCTTTTAGGCTTCGTAAAGCGTATTTATGCCTTGTCAGGTAATCAGTTTTATTTGTACCTGGATTTGTACCTGTGTTTGTACCTGTGTTTGTACCTGTGTTTGTACCTGTACTTGTAGCTGCACTGCAGGTACCTGTACTCGTACCTGCACTTGACCCTGGAACATTAACAATCTTGCTGCCTGTTGTCCTGTTCGTTATTCTAGAATTCCTCAAAATGGGATTCCATATTCGATTGAGGTTCACCGCTTCTTCTTTTCTGTTGAAATTCTCCGTGTGTTTGTGGATCTCTATTGCCTCCCGTACCAGTCGGCTATGGTATCCCTGATTGGGGGCAATTAGTTCTGTGTTTTCAAACAAAATTATGTTGTCTCCTTCACTAAATGCATGTTCTGCCACAGCTGACTTGTCCATTTGGCCTAGTCTGCAGTTCCTTTTATGCTCTTTTAGTCTTGTTCCCATGGATCGTTTGAACCGTGGTGCCCTTCGATTTCATGGCTTTTTCGGTCTCGGAGGCACTGTATCCATTCGATCTCAAGGTCACTTCAAGGTATTTCAGTTCCCTCTACAGATGGAGAGGAACGGGCTAGGAGAATATGTGAACTAGAACATCAGAAGAGGGAACTGAAATACCTCGAAGTGAACTTGAGATCGAATAGATACAGTGCCTCTGACACCAGAAAAGTTATGAAACCGAAGGGCACCACGGTTCAGAAAGCGAAAAAGGATCAGATGGTTGCACGCGCATATCTACCGTTTATCCCAAGGGAGACGGGCAGAATTGAAAAACTATTGGGCAAACACGACATCGAAACAGTCTTCAAACCCACGAGGAAGATACAATGAAGCCTCAGGTTGGCTAAAGACAAAATGGACCCATTATCAGCAGCGGGAGTCTATCGCATACCGTGCACTTATGGAAAGGTATATATCGGAACCACCAAACGATCCATGGGAACAAGACTAAAAGAGCATAAAAGGAACTGCAGACTAGGCCAAACAGACAAGTCAGCTGTGGTAGATAACGCACTTAGTGAATGAGACAACATAATTTTGTTTGAAAACACAGAACTAATTGCCCCCAACCAGGGATACCATAGCCGACTGGTACGGAAGGCAATAGAGATCCACAAACACACGGAGAATTCCAACAGAAAAGAAGAAGCGATGAACCTCAATCGAATATGGAACCCCATTTTGAGGAATTCTAGAATAACGAACAGGACAACAGGCAGCAAGATTGTTAATGTTCCAGGGTCAAGTGCAGGTACGGTGCAGGTGCAGGTACAAATACAACTGATTACCTGACAAGGCATAAATACACTTCACGAAGCCTGAAAGGTAGTCATCGGACAGCAAACCATGATGGTTAAATCTTTGAAGAAGCTAGCCAGTCGCGCCAGCGAAACGTCAGGAACAAATTCCAAAAATCCACGGCTTTCAAACTCGAAAAGCAATGACACTAATCACTTCAGCTGTGAAAGTCTAAACCATTTTGTACCTATGTTTTTACCACTTTTATTCGTAACTAACTTGACTACAGTTTCGTTCCATTTTCAAACGTATACAATAAACAGTTCATTTTATTCGTTTGAAAATGTCCTTATATGAAGTTAGTTACAAATAAATGGTAAAAAAATAGGAAGTACCCTTCACATGCTACAAGTCGAACTTATCTCAATTCACGGAAATCTAATTCAAACATGGAGATGAGACAACGGTAATTAAATCAGATAAGAATGTTAAGTTTCCAGTAGTACGGGTATATCTTGATTGCCACTCAAAATGGAATATTCCAATTAATAATGCAATAAAAAAGTAACATATTGTTTACCCCAATTGAGAAATTTCGGTTTTTTTTATTTTGAAATAATTTACTATGCGTTGATACAAACTCATTTGATTTATGGGTGGAGCTACAGATGTATACATAAAGCATTTGAAGACCACACGTAAAGGGATTTTAGAGTTAATCACTGAAAATTGTAACAGATATTTTGGTGCTCAGCTTTAAAAAGAAGCTGATATACTAGAAGAAAGACCTGAATTCTCCGGGAAAGAAAATATTAAGATCAAAAAAGCTTTTGGTTCACGGTTGGTTCACCTAGGGACCTATGCGACAGTATTTCAAGCAGAAATTTACGTAATTGATTTGTTTGTGAAGTGATCGGCAGGAACCAACCTCAAACATAAGTCAATAAAACATTATTAGGCAGTCAAGCGAACTTTGGAGTTCTTGGCACTCATCAAGCAACATATATCTTGGTAGTCAACTGACAAAATACTCCACGTGAATTGTCTCCGATCGAAATTCCTGGTCACACTGACCTAGAAGGTAACAATACTACTGACTCTATTGCACGAGAGGGCGTTGCAAGCGGTTTCATTGGCCTTGAACTTATTAATGACACCGCTTCAGGCTTTGCCAAACACGGAACACCTGGACTACCAAGCAGAGTTTTAAACTTCTGTAAGAATATACCTGGTTTGGCCTCTCCGAAAAATGCATCCATCCTTAGGAGTATGTCACCAAGTAGTTGTTAGACTGTAGCAGGCCTACTTATAAGTCACTATTATTCAAATCATCACGTGCAGAGACCTGGATTGTGCTGTCCTGTATGCGTGCCGAAAGACACCATTAAGGCTTAATCGTGTTTATCAAGAAGCTGGACTCATTTGATCGAATCTGAATATGTATGACCAACAATGAATCCTTGCAGATTGCAGTGGAGGGTCAAATAGGCTCACTCACTTCAGATCTAATCAAACTTAACCCACGCTACAGATTGAATGATGAAATACTAGAACCTCAACACTTGCAAGTCGATGGGGATAACATCACATGAAATAACTGGATTCATAAGTTGTATCACGAACTCTCAAGTGCCACAAATGCACTATTTCCTTCTCCCATGATCACTACTATTTTTTTATAAATAAATTGTTTTATTGCCCACAATGACAAGTAGCTTAAATGTTCAAATATATATAAAGATCAAGAAAGCGTACCAAGGTTTTTGCAACAGCGGCATCACTCAGATTTTAAACGAAATCAAGGAATCCTGACCGAGGAGGACAATTTGTTAATCTTCTACCCGGTACAATTTTTTTCTGTATAGGTTGAAGGAACGTCTGATCTTAGTTTTGAAAATGATGGACAACATCATAATGACATTTCGGGGCTCTTCCCAGTTACATCTAGTTACATATGGTAAATTCACCTTTTGAATGAAGATATATAATATAATATATGAGATTTTTGACCTCTTCAATGGAATCTTCAATACCTGAGTAATCATCCATATAGTGATGTTCGATAATTTTTTTCGTTGCTCCTAGAAATTTCTCGCTAAATTCTTGGGCATTCCGATTCTTTGCTTCCTGCGCTAGGCATGGACAATTTAATGATCCAAAGAAAACTATTCTGATTTCATATTCATCGAGTTCTCTATTTCTGTCAAGTCTACGCCATAGAAACCTTCGAGCTGGACCATCTTCGTGGCCAACATTTCATACAATAATCCTGAAATTCAGGAGAATTGTATGAAGCGAATTATATAAATCGGGACCTGTTATCAAGCAATAATTTGAGCTGATGCGATTTGATTCTGAAGAAACATCAAACACAATACTGAATTTATTTGGTATTTGGATTAATAATACCAAAATGTGGAAGATAGCAAATCTTTGGAGATTGAATTTGACATTCTTCTTTCGTAAGTTTGTGAACATAGGTACTCTTTTTTCACAAAGTCATCCAGCTTCTCAAAGTATGTCTTACCATACTCGAAGCTTTTGTCCACTTTCCATTCCTTACTGAGTAACCTATTCAACACATTATTTCTGCTTTCTGGTAGAACTAAATTTTCATTTCTCCACAAAAGACCAGTTTCCCATCTGTCTCCAATTCTTTTCATAATCTTACCTAGAATGGTTTGCGTCCTCTTGGCCTCTTTTGACATGGGTTTCTCAATTTTATCCGTTCCAGAAATATCAATATTCCATTGTTTTTTCACAAGTTCGTGAAGTTTGTCTAAATCATCCCTCTGTTTTTCATGAGAATAACAAGCAAATTCAATTTTTTTCAAATTGTGAGTACCTGGTCTGAAACAAACATTTCCATGTATATTTTCTGTTTACCAATAACGGTCAATTGAGATTCTAGGTTCGGCATCAATCATTGGGGCAATTTTCTCATTTATGAGGATATTTTTTTGAGAATCACACCTGTTTCCACAGTTAGTGCATATCTTACTTGGAATTCCGCACTACTTTTTTCTGACTATTGTGAAACTGACAACTCTGCAATCTTCTTATTCTTAAACTTGCTAAGTGATTGTTGAGGTCCTTGGAGATTCAATTCGTTTGCCAACTGTTCTTCAATCAATGTGACTGTCGAAGCATCACCTAAGAGTGCATAGGTTTTGACATTCATCTTATTATTATAACTTAATATGACAGGTAGAATTTTGAGTAAAACATATTTGTTTGTAGAACTGACTTTAACGTCATCGATATTTTCACTGGGAATCGAGGTGGATTCCAAAGTAATATCATTTTTATCATCCGATTGCAAATATTCTTCCTTTTACACGCATATACATCATGAAAAGGCACAAGACAGAAAAATTAAATTTTTTTCAAAGTCACATAATTCCATTCTTCTTCAACACAGGTCGATTAATTCGGTCAGAATGCTTATAGACTGATCGAGTTAGGGGTATATTATACTTATCAAGCCTAATCGGTCTCAAGATCTCCTTATATTTGCAGAAAAAAGAACAATTCGAAAATCAAGACTTTCAATTGGCCGCGTGTCTGTTAACCAATAAAACTGATCGTTTGCAGAGCGGAGTTGCCAAGTGTATTGGTTTTTAATATCCAATCATAGATCTGATGATCTAATTTGACAGACGCCATTTTTTTTGTGATTGTTGTCAACTCGGTGTGAAAACAACTGTTATTATCTTATTGAAGAACGTTTTTCTTGTCAAAGGTAGGTCTCGGCGAGTGCCTATTTTGCTGCATATTCCGTGTCATTAGTTTACATTCCGAAAAATATTTTTTCAGGTTCTTTTTGGATTGAATTGTACCATTACTACCACCAAAATGGTTGAAATGTGTTATATAACTAGTTGTAAAAACAGATCATCCATACCAGACAAAAAAAATCAGTGTTCCATAAAACCAAACTCTAAGAGATCTATGGTTTTCTTCAGTTGGCCAAGCTAAAATAAAAATTAAATCAAAACTTTCCATCCTTCGATAAAAGACAAAGTCTGAATTAAATATCATATGAAAGAAAGGGTCCTACTAAATATACCATCTACCGTTTCAATTTTTCATTCTTTATTTCGGTACCAAAGTTTCGCAAATTTTTCAAGTAAAATTCATCAATCATTCCAAAATTGACTCTCGGTAAGTTGTTGGAGTCAGCTTTAACAAAAGTAGGCTCAACATACATTTTGAAATCATTTTAACAAAAATACGGAGTTATGTGTGGAAACCATTGACATTAGAAAGATCACATTGTCGCATACACTACAGAGGGCGCTGGCTGACTGGATGACAATATGGCTAATATACCAGTAAAGTCGAATTTCTTATTTTTGGTGGATGGCATGAATGCATGATTGATTTATTTTATTAGGGTTCATGAGCATTCGAAAACTATTTGAAAATACAGCTATTTAAATTCTATTTAGAATCATATTTAGATATAACTTGTACTATATCAGTTATCAAGGCAAATATTGTCCATTTTTATGCTTAATTCGTGGATTCGAGCGATCTTATTATTGTATATTTTTCTCAGGAAAATGGAGTACCCATATCACAATTTATTGATTTATTCAGCATTGAAAATGTATGTCATATCAGATCCATTCTGCTTGTTTTTGCAACATTGGGTTTCAACTTTTTCTCAGCTGGCAGCTCGCGTAGGAACAATTCGTTTAGTTTGTGTTTGTTTTGAAAGTGTTTTAGAGATATATTTGAATATTATTATGGTGCATTCTTGTGCTGATTTTAATCGTGCGGAAAGGCACAAGAAAACAGAAAGCGCATTGGTTTATAGGCGAGTTATTTCATATAATGAGTTTAGGTTCCCAAAGAATGAAATGATACAAAAAAAACTGGGTGAAAGTATTGAGAAAAAAGAACTACAATCATTCTACTCTTCCAAGACTTTATAGATATCATTTAAAAAGTGACTATAAATGAAAGGGGAACGAAAATATTAAATCTGATGACACAATTTTTTATTTTAACTTCAAGTATTCTCCACAGAAAGTATTATCTGGAGTTAATACTGTTGCAGAAAGTATGAAACAAAATGAATATTTTTGCAAAAAATAAATGTTTTTTATTTCACTTCACTAAATTTTATCATATGATTAATGATTTTATCTCAGGAGCTTTTGTTGGATCAGTTCGAGTACAATAATTCTGTCTATACTTGACCTCATTCAACATTCCTCTCAAGTTTTGGAAGATTCAACAGATTACCTAAGCGAGCCTATAACGCTTGAATTCAGTAGCAATATTAGAAAGAGGTATGTATGTATGTTAGAATCGTTTTTTTTTTTATAATAAATTGCAGTTGTACAGATTGAGGAATGTAGAATAAATTGAATATTTGAAATGATTCTTCAATCCAGTTATATTTTTTGATTTTGATAACTGTATATTATTAAATAATGCATAAAATCATAGTTTAGATAAATATTTTGTGATCTTTCGACTGTGTGTACCGATTTTAGATATAGAACTTATATCCAAACATGATTTTTCGTGTACATTTTATTCCATGTGAAGAGTTTTTCATTTTTTGTAACGTTAACGGGTTCATATAAACTTCCATAATTAAATTGATAATAGAAGGCTTCGTAAATTTTACGATTTGGCAACGTTGATTTTTTCTATTGTTCTTATTAGTCAATCGAACAAGAAGCGGGAATAGCACGTGACGTCGCCGGCCTACCACATTCGATTTTTAATAATTAATTACGGGAAAACTACTATACTTAGAGAGCTGAAACCAAGTGCACTGTTTTTCAATTTGAAATTTCTATAAAGTGAACTATAAAACAAAAATCATGAAACAAGCCCATTCGATAAAGTCGACTAAGGCCGTTTCTGTCTGGTCCTGATTGGCGAAGGGCCTACCGGAGACAAAGTTATCGAAGTGCTTGCAAATATGGTAGTCTCTTCTATCATGAACGTCTCCTGTTGTCGTAGAGAATCCACTTTTCAGCACACGTGATGATCCGATTCAAAAATGGATTGTTTATGTTGCGCATCTGTTGATCTTTCACATCATGGAGCGCCCATTTTTCGATCTTATTGACCTTTCTTAATGTTTTAAACCATCAAAAACCGCATGGAAGCTTATTACTCTATGTCAACGACTTCGGAGCTCATGTTCGAGGCTAAAATATCAGGAACGAAATTTGGCAAACCAACGTCCAATAGTGCGTTCATCAACATTATCATTGCCAGATGCCTGGTTAATTTTTGGACTGTTTCGGCAGCGTTTTGGTTCAATTTGAGTTCGTGGAGATAAATTGGCCAAAAATCGCTCAACGACATCATATTGTAATGCACTTGCTATTAGCATGTCCAGCATATGCGGTCTCGGCCTATATCCATCGCCATAACGCGGTTCTTACCATCTACGGTTCTTACCATCTACGGCACTCTTACGGTATTGACGAGACACCGGTGTTGCCCTACGCTTCGAGGGATATTGAATCCGTTGTGGGGACCAAGAAGTGCCGAATTTATTGTAACTATTCGTTCCTCACCCTCAGGCTCATACAAGTTAATAAGCCCGATGTAGTCCTTCTCGACCACCAGACAAAGACGATATTTGTCGTGGAGTTTTCAGCTCCTGGCGAGACGAAAATCGTCCTAAAAGGGGAAGAGAAATGGATAAATTATCGAGATTTTCTCTTCGAACTCCGCAGACTCTATTCAGACCACTCTGTCGAAATGTTTGTTATGATTATTGGAGTCCTTGGTGGCATGATGCCCTCTTTTCTCTCGAATTTTGAAATCATACCGGCCTGCCGCACTAAGGAGTAAATCTTAGCCGGACAGATGCAGAAGGCTGTCATTCTTGACTCACTGCGCTTGCTCAGGACACATGATTCTCGGACCCAATGATCACTTAATCCACAGTGTAGGGAGTTGTCGTTGTTTGATGATGCTTGTGCTCCCTCCTGAATGTATCGGAGCTTCGGGGGATAGGGCCTGACCAGCGCATACTTCGGTATAAAAAAATAATAATAATAACATTATTCACAACGTATACCAAAGTGTTTTGGCGATAAGAGTAGAGCTCTTGTTTCGCAAGAAGTTATAAAGAATATGTTAGTATATAAATATTTGTATAAAAGTAAGTATAGCATTCATGGAGTAGAAAAAACATTTTATTGAATTTTGTGAATATGGTGTTATAGTTAAACAAATTATATTTTGGCTTGAGGTGAAATACGCCGATTTAATACTCTACAAACAAAAAAGTTCTATAAGAATAAAATCTTAGGCATTATGGATAAGATTATGCTACTTACAATACAGTATGACACAACTTTGGGATACATTTGAGTAAGACTAACTTATTTCACTCTAACAGTTTTTTTTAAATTGTCTATCTTTCTCGAGAATGTGTTTTCTTATTTGTTTTTTGAATATTGGTTTGAAATAAGATTTTTTTATTTTGTGAGGTACAGTGTTATATAATTCAGTTGCCATAAAAGAATATGCTTTTTGTGAAATTGACTGTTTAACAGTAGTATAGGATAGTTGGTCGCGATGTCGTGTGTTATAGTCGTGGTTTCGTGATGATGCTTCATTATTGCTGAAATGATATTTCACGTTTGTACAATAGTAATATAATTGTCTCATATCCATAACTTCACACTCTTATACAGGAGATCTGAAGAAAAACATGGATTTCTAGACAATCTAAGGCATTGAGGTGCACACGCAGAGCTGATTCCCATGGTGTTATACCATATCTCAAATGGCTCTCCACTAGGGAACTATATAATTGTTTCAGTTCTTTTTGAGGTAGGGAAGAGTGTGTGTGAAAGAGCCAGGCCGATGTGATTTTCTACTACTTACCAAAATTTTGCCATAATTCAATTTTAATGTTTGTATGGCAACACTGAATAGCAGACCTTCAACAGTTCTGCGGAAACGAATGGTGTCGTTGACCAAATCGAAGATTTCAGGACCAAAAACTAAGTTTTTTGCATTCACTCAATTTTTTTACAAAGAAAAGGGCAGCATGAGTTATTGAAATTGATATGTTGTATCGTTACGCATATATCCAGCATTATTTGACGATAATATGGATGCCATAATATTCACGGGAAATAGCTGTATTTTGAGGCTACAACTTAAATGACAAAATGTTTCGACAAGGCCACTCGTGAAGACTTTGAAAGAGACGGCTCCAGGATGCAGCACCGTTTCAGCTCCTCATAGAATCATCGCTGGAAAAGGGTCAGAACAAATTACAAGGAGCACATGTGGAATAATGGGCCTTCTGGAGTATTGGGTTCAGCCCATACTTCGGGCTAGATGACTGAAAATAATTTTATGAAGGCCATGGAACATTTTGTTATTCATGTCAAACCAACAAAAAAATCCAGCATTGCTTCAACCGTATACAGATTCAACCGTATGTTAATCTTCATGTCATAGAATTTGCCAGAGATCATTTTATAAAAGTGATGAAATTTCACCTCATTGTAGCCACAGACTCCAACCTCTAGATGTTGCGGTTTACGGGTCTTTCAAAACGAGATATCGAAGAGTCATGAAAGGGGGGATTGTGATTTGAGACTGATAAATAACTGATTTTCACGTATATAAGGAATTTTACAGTTTGATAAGATTTATATGACGGCTCTTTCATAGCACATGCCAAGCTCTTTCATACACATGTTGCTTTGAAAGAGTTGATTTCCCTTTTTTTAAGTTGCCATATTACTAATTTCTGTCATTGTATCTCATTTTTATTTTGATTGGGTAATCATGACTATCAAACTAATTATTTACAAAAAGCAATTTTATTCAATAATCATCACCTGACGTTAACTTTTTTTAATGTTTTTCAAAACTGGCTATTTCATACACACTCTCCCCTAAGTAATTTTTCAAGGAACGGAAGTTGTGAAGCATTGTTTGCAGTTTTTCTATTATATATTTCATATGAGAGTCCCACTTCAAATTTCTATCTATGTAGATGCCCAAGTATTTGATTTCTCTCTATTTTTAGTGTGAATTAGTTACTCCCGACAATTCAATTCTAATTGAATACAACTGGCCGATACTTGATGGAAATCCAGATTAAAACTAATTATTACAGTTTATTGTACAATATTGTACATTAAACTAAATTGATTAATTTCAATCCAATTATAGATGTAAGAGTATAACATAATCTTACTCATTATTTAATTTACAATGACGTCCTCGTGACTATTTGCTTTCGAGAGAAATTAATCAGTCTCAGTCTTAATACCTAAGATTGAACTTTTGTTTTTCTGGAAATTTTCTGTTGGTTCGTTTTATAATGAATCATATCTTATCAGGCCACTAACGTTTTCATTTCAGTGAAATTTTTTCATGCTTATATTCAGATAATTCCCATTCCACGAAATTTATATACATTGCGATTCAGTTTGCGATGTTCATCTTCATGAGAAAATAGCTACTTATGCTATTACTGTTGAAAGTAAGGTTTTATTTTGTGAAAGAAAAAGTTTGCAAAACGATCGTAGCGAGTTAATCAATTTCACGAACAAGATAAAACTTATTTTTAACACAAATATTATTCAAAGTTTTTTGTACAACGGTTCTGTTTTCATAAAATAGATAAATTTAACATTTTTATAAAAACCCATTTTGACATCTCTTGTCAGTTAACAAACAGTATTGTTTACAGCTCACGCATTTTATTTAAAATCACATTTAAAGTTCTTGCTGGTGTTTATAGTGTTTAATGTCTTGCATAATGAAGAACAATAGTGAGGAATTGTTTGTTCCTGACGATATTGAAGAGGCTGCAAAAGGAGCTTTAATTTAATTGTTACAAAAAAAAATTGGTATAGACTTAAAAACGACGAAGGAAATTTCAGCAAAACCATCTTTTTTGCTCATCTAGAAGAGAAATGAAAAATATGGGAAAGAAAGTTTTTGGCTTTCTACTACTCCATCTGATACAAAAAATGGATGAGAGAATCTTCCAAATAATATAAAAATATAACCCTTTCAAATCAAAAAATATGGGTCTCGTCAACTTCGTAGAGCAAGTTTTCAATGATAAAATCGAGTGCGCTTGGTAAAAATTGTGTTAATACAAGAAAATAGTTCGGTAAATTTTCGTTTTATGGACATCCGGCGATTTTGAAAAAAATTTTGACTGTACTTACGTATTTTGATGCGTAAATTACGAATCCGAAAGAAAAAAGCGGCGCTCTCCCTTATTTAAAAAGTTACGGCCCTTCAAAGTTCAGAAAAGGGCAACTTTTCAGCCCTCTTTTTCACCAAATTAACTATTTAAAAACACAAGCATTTATTCACTAGGTCACCTTTACACCTTATTCCTCCTTCTTTAACACTTTTCACTTCAAAAATCAACATTTTTCTTATAAAAATGTTAAAAAATGTACGGAGCTGCTTTTTGGTTACATGGTATTTTACGTTTTTAAGGTTAATGGTACGACTGATGCCGTCAATATTCATAAAGTAATTCAAATGTTTTTTGCGTTCATAAATTGGTTTTTGGCACTTTTCTTGAAATTACAACAAATGCACTGAGCTTTTTCCTTCGGTATTTTCATAATTCGTAATTACGAATCCGAAAGAAAAAAGCGGCGCTCTCCCTTATTTAAAAAGTTACGGCCCTTCAAAGTTCAGAAAAGGGCAACTTTTCAGCCTTCTTTTTCACCAAATTAACTATTTAAAAACACAAGCATTTATTCACTAGGTCACCTTTACACCTTATTCCTCCTTCTTTAACACTTTTCACTTCAAAAATCAACATTTTTCTTATAAAAATGTTAAAAAATGCACGGAGCTGCTTTTTGGTTACATGGTATTTTACGTTTTTAAGGTTAATGGTACGACTGATGCAGTCAATATTCCTAAAGTAATTCAAATGTTTTTTGCGTTCATCCTTGAGCTCGTAAATTGGTTTTTGGCACTTTTCTTAAAATTACAACAAATGCACTGAGCTTTTTCCTTCGGTATTTTCATAATCCGCTTTCTATTGCATTTATACCATAAAGTGTCATAATTTAATTTGCACTCTTCATTACAATTAGTACAACGTATTGTTTCTGCAAACACTCCTACTTGAACCAAATATAGAATTAAATTATTTCTTACTTTCACTAAATTATGAATTTCTTTCAAATTCATTTTGTATTTTTCTCTCACGTCAAACTAAAAATTCAAATCCACGAATTTAAAATAGTGGTGACGACAAATACCAACCGCTTTTTTCTGAAATGTCACTAGTATCTAACCTACAAATATAAGAGTGTCATCAGGAGAAGCATTCGTTTTTAAATTAAGTTTTTTATAAGAAAACTGTTGATTATTGAAGTGAAAAGTGTCAAAGAAGGAGGAATAAGGTGTAAAGGTGACCTAATGAATAAATGCTTGTGTTTTTAAATCATCAAAATACGTAAGTATAGTCAAAATTTTTTTCAATATCGCCGGGTGTCCACAAAACGAAAATTTACCAATAGTTCAAAGTATTAGGATTTTTAAAACGGAAAAATTAAAGTTGTAGGCCCAAAAAATGAAAAAATCATACATTTCAACAAGTTTTATGATAAAAGTTGCTACTATTTTCGGAATATATGGAGCTGTGCCATTCATTAATAGAAGATATTAAATTAATGGATACTGTAATTTATTGTTCAAATTCCAAATACAAAAACGAAAATAGGTCATTCTTTTTGCGTTTTTGGAGAAAACATTGACTACTGCATTACGCCATTCTGTTATCAATCATCAACGTCTTTTTTGAAATACTCACATTATAAATGCAGTGCCAACCCAGTTGGTATAAACATGTTTGCGAAAATGCCCTCCACCATTACTGAGTTTACGAACATCTTGGAACCAAAGGAATATACAGGTCACTGTTTCAAAAGGTCTCCTGCTTCTTTGCTACTAGAATCAGGAGCACGGAGCACGGAGAATAGAAGTCTACAACAGTAGCTGAGGGTTTCATCAATCAATCTATCGCTTATAAAAATACTATTGCTGAAAGAATAATCCCAACAGATAGATCCAGCGTTACAGCATCGTCCTTTTCACTTCAAGAATAAAATGTTAATGCCCATAAAATTGCCAACTTAGGTAGTTCAAATATATCACAAGACTCTTCAACATCGCAAGGTTTTAATATCAGCAGTTGTTCTGATTGTACTTTCCATATTACTGTTGATAAATAATAATAATAATAAAAATAATAATTCTCGGGCCCAATGATCACTTACCCCACGGTGTGGGGAGTGGTCATTGGTTGATTATGCTGGCGCGCCCTCCTGAATGTATCGGGGCTTCGGGGGATAGGGCCCGACCAGCGCATACTACGGTGAAAAAAAAAAATAATAATGTATGGGATGCAGGGCAGGGATGGCTACTAACACCCTTGGCCTTTGGTGAGTTGCGACACCACTTACCCTAGCAACTAGTGCAAAACCGGACCGGCAGCCCAGGCGCATCCGGGAAGGAGAACTCCATTCTCCCTCCGGTGCCGGCCGTGGGTCCAAAGGGCTAACCATCCGGTGGACCCAACACCAATAATCAAGGAAGGGGCCCCACAATCGACCCGCTCGGAGGGGTCAGAGGCAAGGTGGTGGGGCCCATAACGATGATTTGCCTACTGATGACAACCCTGGCAATGAAAACGGACGTTTTGAGTGGACGCATGAGCTAAGAGATTGCCTTATGCATTGCTACGAGAGTAGTGAGCCTGCGCGAAGAGGGTACATGGCGAGATTGCTGCTCTGTGGTGTGAAACACATCCGGAGCATGCCGCCTTTTCCGCCCAAAACCTTAGGGATTATGTATCTTATCTTCGGCGGCAGGGCTATTTAGCTCCTTCCCAGCCTGCTAACGAAGTAGTAGAAGTGACAGTTCTACCACCCGTTGGCACGGCTGGAGAGGAGACTTACATCATACCACCAATGGAGACGACAATCAGAACACGCAGGGCGCTCCACAGGATTGAGCCCCTGAAGCCACAAGAACTGGCTTGATTGGATGCGGAGGTTTATAGTGTTCTAATAGAAGAGGCTGACATCTGGCAAATCAACACCGCCTGTATAACGTCGTCCAATCGCTTTCCGAATCGGAAGGACGAAATCCCGGTCTTGCGGTTCGGAAGATTGAACGGCGTGTACACAAGATGGAGGATAAGATCACGTCGGCGAGACAACACGCGTCTCGTATCCAATGTATGATGGATTACAGGGCGGCCAACAGGCTTTTCACGCCCGCAGTGCGGCGAATAGCCGCCAATCTACGACGTATCCATCACACTTTAAGCCAAGGCGTGCTGCTGACCACCAAACAGGACTGCCTTGATAGGATACGAATGCTAGTGGCTGCTAAGAAGTCACTAGTAAGGCGAGCGAGAAGTATCGCGGAAAACCTTAGGTTCCGCGAGAAACCTTCTCGCCTATTCCAAGAGCCTCCGTGTGTTGTGGATAATCCGCCGACCGCTGATCAGGTGGAATTCTTCTGGAAGGATATCTATGAACACCCGCAGCCACTCAACTTAGACACTCCAGCCGTAGCGCAGTTCGAAGCTTTCAACAGAGAGCTTCGACAGCCTGAGCCCAATAAACTACGCAACCCGATAACCCCGGATGACGTTCGAAGGGCCCTTGTTGATTCCAAAAACTTTGCTGCCCCAGGCCCAGATGGGCTGAACACTTATTGGTGGAAAAAACTACCAAGTACCCACCGCCATCTGGCCAGAGTTTTCAACTCATGACTGGATGGAGAGCAGCCGATTCCGGATTGGTTTGTCGAGAGGCGGACCGTTCTCTTCCCCAAAAGCGGAGATTTGTCAATTCCTAAGAATTACAGACAAATAACATGCTTGAATTAATGTTATAAGTTGTTTACAAGCATCTTATACACACGAATACTCACCGCAGTTGACCGAGTGTTCGAACGGATATCTGAGCAGAGAGGGTCGAAGAGAGTAGTCGCTGGATGTAAAGAGAACCTGTTCATCGATAGATGTGTAACGCATGACTCGATACAATATGAGCGTAACCTCTCTATGGCCTGGATCGATTACCGTAAGGCATTTGATACAATTTCGCATGAGTTCATCTTGCATTTGCTCAGATGCCTTGCGGTACTCGATAACATAGTGAGATGCATTGAAAAACTTTCATCTACGAACTCTCGTAGATGGAAGCATCCTACACCATCTGGATGCCGAAGAGACGTATACTTACTTCGGGGTGGAACAACGCCACTCACAACAGGTAACAGCAGTGAAAAACTCTCTCCGCGGCAAGTGTCAGCACAAACTTCGACAGATCTGGTCATCGGAACTGTCGGGAAAGAACTGTCGTATTGACGACACACCGGTGTTGCCCTACGCTCCGGGGATATTGAATCCGTTGTGGGAAACGAGAAGTGCCGAAATTATTGCAACTATTCGTTCCCCAACCTCAGGCTCATACAAGCTAATGAGCCTGATGTAGTCCTTCTCGATCACCAGAGCAAAACGATATTTGTCGTGGAGTTTTCAGCTCCTGGCGAGACGAATATCGTCAGAAAAGAGGAAGAAAAACGGATAAAATATCGAGATTTTCTCTTCGAACTTCGCAGACTCTATCCAGATCACTCTCTCAAGATAGTTGTTCTTGACAACCATTAAAAATGTCACTTTTAATGACAGTTGTCCAAAAAAGGTTTTTGACTTTCTACTTCTGCATTTTTATAAAAAAAATGTGAGAAACTTCCGAAGAAAGACGGCAATAACGTTCAAAATGAACTATTCACAAATATGTCTAGATCATGCATAGAAGTTTTTTCCAGATACAAAACGAAAAAAAATATGACAATGTTTGAGTTGGATCCCTCAGGTGAAAACTTTGAAGTTACATGCAAGTATCAGTGATTTTGAAAACTGTTCTTAATTTCTACATATTTCACATCACAAATTCTTATTGATAACACTTCAAACAACTGACTAGCTTCACTTTTCATTTGTCATTAGAAGAGAAGAGATCTCAAATCCAACAGAAAATTTCTGATTGATTGCATCAACCAAGAGGGACGCGCTTTGGTTTCGAATTCATTCTATTTTACTAATTTCACAACAGTTTTTCTGAAAACCACTCCAATTGAAAATAGAGTAAACATGTAGTAAATATGTTAACGACGATTGAAAGGCATCCAGTAATTGTTTATTTCGAATTCATTTCATATTGATCAATAAAGTCCTTCCGAAGTACTTTGAAGGATATCCATTATTGGAATGTTAACGGATATCATATAGACGTCGATGTTTTTGTTGCCAAATGATTGACTTTTCATGGATACATGGATATCTTCTGGAGTTTTTTCATGAATGGGATTTTTTATGAATGTCGAATGGATATGCTGTGTTTATTGAGTTCCAGTTCTGGTATTTTCAACATTTCATCATTGTTCCTTTTCATAGATTGTTATCTTGTGAATACTTTTTTTGGAGACTGACCGGAAAGTATCCACATTCTGGATACTTTTTTTTGAGAAAGTAGCATTTTTCCAGACTAGTCCAGGAAATACGTACTTCCAAGACCAGGCCGAGAAGAATCACATCGTGGTTGTCATTGTAGATATGAAGATCAAATTGATTGGGGACGCAAATAATAATGGAAGATATCTAAAACTGAGAGTAATTTCAAAATATTACGATCGTAGCAACAATTATTGGGTTAGCCGTTGCGTGTGGACGAGAAGTTCTGATAAAAATGTTAATTAATTTGATGAACAACAAGGAAGACGTGTTGCTTATGGAAAAATCAGATTCCAAATTACATATTGAGATAACTTTTGTTGTAATTGAGCAAGAAAATCTGCTGTTGTATTGGCGATATTTACCTTTACGGTCACCCCATAGTCCACATAACAGATTATTCGTGACTTACATGAAAAGAAACTGTAAGATTCAGCCTTTTGGTATCCACAATTTTGGAAATCTTATATCAAGGATGACAGAATTTTCAAAATTGACCAACTTAATTAGCTGATAATGGTGAAAATATCTCGAACTTGAAGAGTACGGTGGCTGGAAGTTTACCAATGTCATTGAAAGATATTCAGACAATTCTCTTACAGATCAGGAATGGAGTCGTATTTCGTGTAGATAATTTATTTGTGAATTGCAAAACGATTTCGGCTTGTACGCCATAATCAGTGCGATACTTGCAAAAAAGTAATAGTCGTGAAATTTGTTTGAAGTTGAACTTTTTTGAATTAGTTACACATCAAGTATATACAAAAAGATCCTGTAGAATCAAAGTACAAATCTCTAGTACAATACTACTCTGAGTAGACGTGAACATGAACATTACAATAAATACCCTTTTGGGTTTAACATATTAATATTTTGTTCAAAAATTATAAAACTTTTTCCAGCGTGCTCAATGACGAGTATGAGGAGGAAAAGGAAATGAAAAATTTGACATAGACATAAGGTCATCATTAATTATGTAAGATATTTAGTTTCACAAATGACATATGTAGTCACAACAATACGTTAAAATTCTGCAAAGTGAGCAAAGCACTATTCAATTGGGATTTTGAAAAATGTTGATTTTCAATTGAATAATTTAGTCGTCTATGTGAATAGAATATCGAATAGATAATCTATTCGATTTTACTTGTGTCTTTAAACAGAGAGGATTGTTATGTAATTCTTCATCTATTTGTAAATCTTCTAGAAATGTGTGAATTACGATTGGGGTCGAAATTACGATTGGGGTCGAAATTATATTAATTACAATCGAAATCAAAATTGCCAAGACCGTTCAAAAATTATCTTTTTTTTTCAAAAGCCACCGGTATTTTCAACATTTCATTAACTTTTTTCCTCGTAGATAATAGAGCTGTTGATACGTTTTTAGACAAAGTAAGTCAAACCTTCAACATTCAGTAAGAAACACATTCAACTACATTCAAACAAACATTATAGGTACTGTAGAAATTACCTGCATATACCTACAAAATCTGGTGTGATCAAATTTTTATCATCTTTTTCACTTTTGAAATCATCTTTGGCCAAATACTCCGTGGTTTTTTATTATAGAGCAGCCGTATGTATCAGATTTACCAAGTCTCCCTTTTTTCCTTCAAAGACAAAACACAAGCACTAAAGTAAAATCCTCAAGGCCCTCTAAGGACAGTGCCTGTGCGATTTTGATTTAAATCGCCAGATATTATTTTCATTTGAGAAAACGTTCTCAGGAAGTTTATTCCACAGTGAAGTTCACGGTATACTGAGTTAAACCTCAACACGATGAGCAGCCAGCGTATTTCTGATATGCGCCGTTTTTGTTGGCAAATCACTTGAGCACCTCCTGTGAACGTGACAAATATCTAACATTTCTTCGATGTTCCATACTATTGAGATTGCAAGTGATGTTCGTATCTCCAATTAGGCGGATGGCTCTTTTCTGAATGAAATCTAGCAGCTTCAGGGTATGCTTAGGGGCAGAGCTCCATATATGAAAACAATTCTCCAACGAGAGTCTGATCTGAGCTTTATAAAGCATCAAAAGTTGCTGAGGTGTACACAGTTTTCTGGTTCGGAACAGTGTTTCAAGCTTTTGAGAAGCAGATTTTGTAATTCCAGAGACATAATTTTGCTAAGACGTATTGGTGATCATTTTAACCTACAATATCGAAGCAGAAAGTGGAATTGTCTGTCCTGACAATGTCTCCGGTTCGGAGACATTCATCTTTTTGGAAAAGACCGATGCTTAGATTTTCGTGAAATTGCAATGAACCTGGTTACTTCCTCCCTAATTAAAAATCATCTCTAGATCCTCATTTTGGAACCTCCTGCTGCCAGTGAAGATGTGCATCCAACTTATCCAATGGTTTCGTCTATTTGGTCCGACGGTAGCCGGTCGGTTCGACGTGAGTGCTATGTACACTCACTCAAATCGACCGCCCTGTTGGTCGCTGGTTCAAGCCCCAGGCTAAACAATCGAATTTCACTTGCTATCGTCCAAGCCATGTTAGGAATCACAATTTGAAAGGTAAGTCCTCGTTAGTCCTGAGCACGCACAAGTTCTGACTTCTGAGAATTGTCGTTCGTAGGGGTCCGTTGGTTAACGGAAAAACAGATTTTTTAAACAGATTCATGTTTCAAATAGGTATGTTGTACCCTAACTGGGCGCATTACATATCTGATGAGACCAGATCGAAAATGATTAACAAAGATCTCCTGAGTATGTCAACAGGATTGGCGAAACGTATATAGTAGAGAATAGTTTTTCACAAAAGGTGATTTCTTAATATCATTTCTTGAAGTTCGACATACTGTCGCCGGTTAATGAAGCAGTCGTGCCTTTCGAATATTACAGTCTACTAAATCACTGAACGAAATGAAGAAGAAAGCCGGGAGACAGCAGGTTGATGACTCCGTCATATTATGCTTTCGCATCATGTAATATGTTCAAATCGCTTCGAAACAATTAGCTCCTTGAATGTCTAATGACCGCTCTTCGTGAAGTTCGTGATCCACTTTTCCTCTGAATTGCGATCCGTTTGACGCGAATCGAACTAACGCGAATTCGAGAGAATGGATTTGAAAGTATTATTCTGCCCATGCTCCACTGCTAGAAAATTTCACATGGCACGGCGAAAGTCAAGACCAATGGCCGGCAACGGGTCAACTGCCCAACGTCGCTCTTGGCAATTGTACTAATTTCATGACGATATGCGTTTTAGTTCATAGCAATGACAATGATGAGTTTTATCAATATTTATGTAAAATTTCGGTTAGGCAGCACCCTCCGATTTGAAAAAAATAGGGTGTCCTTACGTATTAACGTGTAGATTATGAACCCGAAAGAAACAATTGGTGCTTTTCATTATTTTCAGAGGTACAACTCTCCAATGTTTCAAAAATTGCAACTCTTCAGCCTTCTTTTTGCACCATATAAACTACAAGTATTCATTCACCACATCACCTTCACATTTCATTTCATATTCTTTGATACTCTTCAGTTTGATACTACTCTTTGGTAATAAAGTTCTTCATTCTACGTTGTTGAGGTTAACGTATCTGAAAGTTGGAATCATTGATAAATGTTGATAGCAACATTTCAAAGAGTGTATTGGGGCATCTGAAATACATATTTATTCATGTTTTTGAAAAAAAGCACAGTTAACTATTATAAAGACAACAAAATAATCAAATATGGTGATAGGTATGTGTTTCTGTATTTATAATTATAATTCTTATTAGTATTTTTGTAGCCCTCTTAGGACATGGAATACTGAAAATTCTTTTGGTATATCGCTCTAGATCATCTAATAGCCATTGTCCTTCTCATAATATCATCTATTATAGATATTTTATTTTTCCTAATTTAGCTTCAATTTCAACTATACTGCTTATTTCACCCAATTTGTGAAAGTTCCTCTCACGCCGTTTCAAACAATCCATAAATGATATCGAATGTAACTAATAGACATCACTACCAAGAAAAACAGATATTTTAGTTTTCGTTTTTCGTTACATCCGCACAGCAAAGTATCATCCTTCATTCCATTTGGATTCCGACACATTGGTTGCGGATGCACATCTTGATCCGGCAGCAGGAGGTTGCATATCTAAATGAGGATCTGGGAGTAATTTCGAATTGGGGTGAAAGTACCCAGATTCAATTCAATGCCACAAAAACGCAGGCATCGAATATGATGATGTCAGGACAAACAATTCCGTTTTCTGCTTCGATATTGGGAGCTGAAATGGACACCAATATGTCTTGGTACAATCATGTCGCTGGAATCGCAAAGGCTGCTTTTCAAAAGCTTGAAACACTATTCCGAACCAGAAAACTGTATACACCTCAGCAACTTTCGATGCTTTATAAAGCTCAGATTGAACCTTCTTTGGAATTTTGTTCTCATGTATAGAGCTCCGCCCCTAAGCATACCCTGAAGTTGCTGAAATACATACAGAGAAGAGCCATTCGCCTGATTGAAGACACAAACCTAACTTGAAATCTTAATAGTCTGGAACATCGAAGATAGGTTGGAGATTTGTCTCTCTTATACAGTATGTAAAAGTCAAATGAAATAAATTCATTATTTTGGTTACGGTACATATTTTAACAAAATCCTGTAACATGTCAAATTAAAATTATAACTAAACATACTTCAACAGAAAAATGATATATATTTCTACCTTCAAGCCCCGTCGAATGACACGTACAACCCCCAATTTTCCACATGGGAAGTATAGACTTGTGATATATCATTTGAAGTCTCTTCATTCTCTATTCAAAAATGTTATCGCTTTGAAGTTTATTGTAACAATTAAGATAAAATAAATTAAAATCATGAAATTCGATAAAATACACTAAGAACTTTTTGCAATATACTCAAAACTCATTTCATGTTGGGGTATTGATTATAAGAAAGTAAGCAAAAACTATAGCGATGCTCTTATTAGATGGTATCCTTTAAAAAACTAAATTATTTTCGTGGCACCGTTAGTTTAAACTGCCTTGTCAACTTGTTTTGTATGTTACCACATCAGTTGTCAGTAATTAAATTTCAGTTTAAAGTTCCTCAACTTCAAGTCTGACAAATTGTAAGATTAAGGGAAATGCATAAAATGACAGTTTCACAAATGAATGGTTGCGGAGATGAAACCCGAACACAACAGGAAATAGCTCAACTATTTATTAAAAGAATATAAAAGGAAATAAAAAGCATCCCTATAAAATGATACCTACTCAGGAGATCATGGAAGACGATTTTGATAGAATAGAATATTTTTGTGAACAAATGAAGTTGGCTAACAATATCGTCATCTTAACGGTCATGCTAATCGGCAAAATTGCCGCTACTAGTCAACGGAGAATACTCACTGGATGAGAGAAGAAGACACGCAATACCCACAAAAGGTTAATGTTTGGGCAGGGATTGTAGGAAACCATATCATTGGTCCCTTTTTCACTGAGGGGAATTTGAATGGCAATAATTATTTGGCACTACTTAAAAATGATGTCATTGCAAGTTTAGCAAATTTATATCCTCATCCAGGAAACCCTCAAGTTCCAGTGAATACGATATGGTTTCAGCAGGATGGAACACCATTACATTACCAAGTTAATATCCGGCAATACCTCGATACAACATTTACCAATCGGTGGATAGGGAGGCGAGGATCGATTGAACAGAGCAATGTGTACAAAACTAATCCATCAGATTTGAATGACTCAAAAGAACGAATAACGCTTGCGATTAGGTCGGTCACGCCTGATATGTTAAATATTGTTAGAAGACAGTTTTATTCGAGAGTAGGATGTTGCCAAGACGTTCGCCATAAACATTTTGAACATCTACTTCGTTAGCATCCATATTTTTTTTTCGTATTCTATATTTCATTACGTTTTGCATTACATTTCAGTTTTTGGGTGTATTTTATCGAATTTCGGTAACCACATGATTTTCATTTATTTTTTGCATTTATTATTGTTGTAATTCCCTTGAAAGCGATAACATTTTTGAATAGAGAATGAAGAGACCTTTCAAACAATATATTACAAACCTATACTTCCCATTTAGAGCGGTACAGAAATACGCGACAAACTGAGGCTGCTTATTTTAGGGTTCAACTCAATACACCTCGTACTCCACTCTTCAAGAACTATTTTATTTGGAGAACTGCATTTATCAGGAATGAACTTCCTGAGAACGATTTTCCAATTGGTATTATCCTCCGGCGATTCAAATCCTATATAAATCGCTACTTTTGGGCAGGCACCGCCCTTAGAGCGCCTCAAAGAATTTCCTGTAGAACTTGTGTTTTGTCCTTGAAAAAATAACGTATCATTGCTGGGAACACTTCAACTTAAATCAAAAACAATTAAATTCTCTCACTTCGAATAAATTTGAAATGTCGATCAAATTTATGATCAAGATTTTTATAAATTGGTCACGTCAAAATGGACATTCAAATTATAAGAATTCCGAATGATATTCGGTGATAGTTACTAACAGCTTTCTCTCGAAATGTTTAGGATATTTCATTAGGATTAGGATGTTTCAAGGGTGTTGTCGTTTTAAATATCATTAGGTTGTTTAAAAAGTTATAGTACATTGTTAGAAACCTTTGGGCAGAAATGAATATTACTAGAGTTCTATCCCAATATCAAACTGTTATTTTCAACACCTCGACACGTATTTCAATCACCAAGTGATCATCTTCAAGAGGAAGATTTAACTGTGACTAAAACTGTAACTTAATTTTCCTGAAGATGATCACTTGATGATTGAAACACGTGTTGAGGTGTTAAAAATAACGGGTTGGTGTTGGGATAGAACTCCAGTCCGATTTAATGTCATGTGTTTTTAGCTTCATATCTCAATAAAGATTAATTCTACTGTGTCATGGTATATACCGATCGATAGAGAATTTTTTACTCTATACGTTGATGCTATTCATTCATTCTAAATTTTGTTTTTTTTTTCTGTTTTCAGCTTATTACTGTATGATGTCGTAAAGCGATTTTCCACTAACTTTCCTCTACGACTTCCAGTTAAACTGAGGCGCTGCCGAAACAGCCCGATAATATGGAATTCGGACGAACTGTTCCACGGTCCAGGTGGTAAACAGAGTCGTGGGAGGAATAGTTGGGGGCCTTGAGACTGGGAAGTTAACATGTCTCACACTCTGTGACCTATCTAAGGCGTTTGACTGTGTCTCACATGAGCTGCTGCTGGCAAAGTTTGAGCACTATGGGATAAGAGGAACCCCACTGAATCTCTTAAAATCCTATTCAACCAACCGTCAACAAGTGGTATCTGTCATCGGAACTACTTCGCTGAGGGCTCGTACTGATCATGGCATGCCACAGGGATCCGTACTTGGGTCATTGTTGTTCACCATTCATGTCAATGATATTATTTCATTACTGGTATCCGGATATGTGTATTGCATTTGCTGACGACACTTCATTAATAAATTCCCATTACAGTCGAATTGTACTCAAAGAACTCATGGCGACTACTGCCTCTAGAGCAGAACTGTGGTTTAGGACAGATAAACTCAAAATGAACAATGATGAGACCCAGTACATCATATTCTCCTCTAATAAAAACATTTCGAATGGATCTACTGCTAAACTTCTGGGGATAACTCTCGATGATGAATTAAAGTGGAATAGCCACATAAACCATTTATGCAATGAACTCTCTAGCTAACTATTCTTGCTGCGTAAACTGAGAAATATCGTGAACAAAGATGTGCTATTGATTACATACCACTCCCTCTTCCATTCGCATATAAGCTATGGTACCATTTTATGGGGAAATTCTAGTCAGGCAACAAGAGTATTCATGTTGCAAAAAAGGGCATTGAGAATAATTGAAGGTACGCGCTACGACCAACCTTGCAGGCCACTCTTCATCAATAGTCGAATAATACCACTTCCTTGCATCTTTATACATCAAACCCTTATTGAATTGCACAAAAATAAGGGAAATCTGAAGTTGAAGTCAGACTTCCACAACTATCCCACCCGAAATAATAGTCAGGTGAGGCCAAACAGGTTCAGACTGAAAATGTCTTCTTCCAACTCTTCCAACTTGGATTTGTACAATAAACTTAATGAAGGCCTATCTTGATGAAGGCATGTATCTTTTTAAGAAATTAATTAAAAAAACATTGACTGAACATTGCTTCTATTCAATAGAAGAATACATGAACTCCACAATTCACTAGTCCATTGCTATACATTCACCTTGTTTTTATATAGTTATTTTTTTATTTTTACATTTATATATGTACTGTTACTGACCTGCTACTCGTATAAGTTATTCACAGTGTAGTCAGTGAAGTTTACTTTACTTTACTAAATTAACCAAGACTTTGGCGATGATAGTGTCAAATTTTATTCCGAAGATTTCAACTTCGAAGATGAGCCCCGATGTGGTCGACCAACAGTAATCCAGAACGAGTATTTGAGGACTCTGGTGGGGACTGACCCATCACAAACGGTGCGTGGGATGGCGAAAGAACAGGGCGTCAGCTCCCGTGCGGTTTTTGATAATTCATAACGTATCAGAAAGGTCAAAAAGCTCGAAAAGTGGGTGCTTCACGATTTGAAGGATTGTCAGGAATTGTCACGTTTCAAAGTCTGTTCTTCTTTGCTTTTGCGCAACCAAAACGATCCATTTTTGAATCAAATCATCATGTGTGATAAGAAGTGGATACTCTTCGACAACAAGAGACGTTCATAACAGTGGTTGGACGTCGATGAGCCATCCAGGCATTTCTCAAAGGCAAAAGTCCACTAAAAAAAGATCACGGTTACTGTATGGTGGTCAGTGGTGAAATGTGAAAGTAATGTGGTAAATAATTACCACATATATCACAATAATTACCAATAATTACTTATATTTTTCTATATTCTTCATTGTGTTCAAAAATGCTGAAAAGTTATAATGAGGAAAAGCACCAATTTCCTCTCTCGAATTAATAATATACCCATTAAAATACGTAAGTACGTCTTTTTTTTCAAAATCGAAGGATATAGCTTTACCAAAATTCAACAAATTTTTATAAACAACAAGGTTTCCGAATATCGCATTATCTATTATTTTTCTGAATCCTTTCTGGTGAAAGTCATTTGAAATTCTCTTGAAGCCAGTCATCACAACAAATTTGAAGAATCAACTTTTACATTCGAGGAAAATGTATCACATATCCTTTTTTTTTTAAATAAATCAGATCATTGAAAGTACGAAGTATTGCTCACATGCTCCATATAAAAAATAAGGAGCATTTATGTTACTCTTGTTTAGAAGAAGCACTTTTCGTAAACACCAGAACTGCAATACTCTTCTGGACGCATATTTCTCTTGTTATCGAAATCAGTTTTGAAAGTGAAATAAAAAAGGCATTGTTTGGGATTTGATGAACTATTCAGTCAGATATTTTTGATTTTTTACTTTTTGGGACACATCAGCCTAACGAGTTATAAGTTTATAATTTCAGTTTTTTGTTTAATAAAATTATTATTCTCGGTTAATCTTTTCAATTTTTTTTTCAGGGATTTCAAATCATTTTATATTATATCAGAAATGGAAGTCCGAACTGATAAAATGCTGTTTTTTTTGTGGTTTTGTCAGTTTGGTGGAAATCCGCCTTAATATCCGCTCTCCTAGTTTCGCCATATTTTGAATAATAGTTGTCGGAAAATAATTACTATTTCATCAAATATGAAATATGTGTACATGTAGTCGAAAATCCTTCTTGCTATGGATTATTCATTTCCCGGCAAGTATTTGCCATATACTACAGTGTAGAAAGGTTGCGAAAAATTAATGTATGTTACGAGTCTCATTCGAATTATTCACTTTCTGAACTGACAACGAAATAGTTCACGTCTTACATGATGATTCGTTCGAAACTTCTGGAAGTTTCTCAGTTTATATTTTATATCTATCTTATCTAGGACGAAGATCTATCTATCTATGAAGAACGTTACTGGGAAAAAATACTTACAATTTCGAAATAAGGCAACTTGGGACTATCTAGCTTTGATTTTATCCAATACGCTAAAATTCCCAAGCAGATACCGAAATGAATATGAAGTTTTTTACTCATACTCGTAGTTCACTATCACTTGCTTGTTATTTTCATACAGAGGTATATCAAAAGAGATTTTGAACAGAATGGATACTGAAAAAACTAGTAAAACAAACATTGCTCATCAGACAACAAGAGTCCAACAAGGACTAGAAGGTCTCATAACGAATTATTTTCTTCCCTTGAGTTATAGAAGATGAACTTCATCTAGATATGACATTAGAAACTGCTTCAGGACCACATAAACTAACAACGCTTCCAACAGCTTCGTTAACTGGATGTTATGTGGATATGGCAAGTGGTACATCAGTGAAATTTCAACTTAACGCTTTAACTCAACGAATGATAGATATACTAGATATCGCAAAGTAACTGCTAGGCGTTCATTGGCGAAAATAGCTCTTCTGAATGACGTATCTTACTTCTTGAGATATGGTTCAACCAAATTCAGAAGATCGAAAAAAAATTCTGAAATCACATCCAGATCTATATTTCAAGATTCAATTCGTCCATATCGTCCAATAGTAAATAATTCATTAAGTTCCGCATGGTGCTCTACTTTTAAAGCTTGGACGTACCCAAAACCGTCGTTTGCACCATCTTTTTTTTTTCATTCTCGAGTATGATAACCGCAGATGGAGCAATTAGTAAATCACCATCAATGGACATTGTGCAGTTGAACTGAATGAATGTCAACACGTATGCAGACGTTTCTCCAGTAGCTGGTTTTGCCAATTTAGCTTTGCCAACAGCAAATCGTGGCATAATATCATCGTAAAGTTTTCAGTTATAACTTCACATTGGATTCGAATCGCTGTAGAATAATACCATTTGGGAAATCGTTGTTTTGGAACTTTATTCCACATGAACGCAATTCTTGAAGTAGAAGACTTCTTAAACAGTGAATTTCGAGGTGTACTGAGTTGCATCTCAAAACGATCAGCCGCCACAGTCCTCTTTTCTGGATGGAATCCAGCAGCTTCAGGGTATGCTTAGGGGCGGAGCTCCATACATGAGAACGATACTCCATAGAAGATCTGATCTGACCTTTATGAAACATCAAAAGTTGCTGAGGTGTGTATAGTTTTCTGGTTCAAAACAGTGTTTCAAGCTTTTGAGAAGCAGCCTTTGCAATTCCAGCGACATGATTGTGCCAAGACATATTGGTGTCCATTTTAACCCCCAACAAACTTATGGAAGCAGAAATATCAAACTCTTGGATCTTTTTAAGGCCTTTGACCGTGTGGCATGAGG